>NC_092174.1:21107485-21707485 GCF_045791955.1 Oncorhynchus clarkii lewisi | reverse complement strand
GGAAAATGGCAAGGGTTTCCTTGCAGCATCTGATTCTCCCACAGGCACAGTTTAGTTTTGAAGGCCCTCACTGCAGCGTACATGTCTGTGATGATGCGCCCCCGCCCCTGAAGCTGCAGGTTCAGCGCATCGAGATGGCTCGAGATGTCACAGAGAAAGGCCAGCTCACACAGGAACTTTTGCTCCCGGAGCTCTGCTGTATCCTTCCCTTTGGTTTCCAGGAATTGACATATTTCCTCACGCAGCTCGAAACATCTGTTCAGTACTTTTCCTCTGCTTAGCCATCTCACCTCTGTGTGATACGGCACGTCTGCGTATTCCGAACCACACTCCTCCAGAAAAGATTTAAACTGGCGGTGATTTAGACCTTTGGCTCTTATAAAGTTAACTACCTGTGTTACTGTGGTCATAACATGTTCCATCTTTAGGGCTTTGGCACTAACCTTCCCTGCCCCAGATGGCGTTGGCCCATTCCAGGGCTTTACTGGTCAGACAGGAGATAAGAGCGCTCACTCTCTCGCGTCCCGAAGGAGCTGGCCGGACAGATGCCAGGTAGAGCTCCAGCTGGACTAGGAACCCCTGACACCCGGCAGCTGTCCCATCATACGCCCTCGGGAGCGAGAGCTCAATCCCACCGGATCCTGATGACGGAGAGGTGGACATCACGGTAGGTAGTGGTGGAACATGAGGAGACGACACAGGGTTAACGGGAAAAACCACTCTCTCCCATCGGTCCATGGTTTGCAGCACACGATCTATGGCTGTACCCAGACTCTGCAGCATGGTCGCGTGCTGCTGAACACACTCCTCCATTTGAAGCAGAGGGCTGGCTGTACCTGCTGACTCCATGTATATGGTGCGTGATTCTGTCAGAGTCTATCTAGAAGATAGCGAAGGAGTCAGGCGCAGGACACAGGTAAGAGTAACAAACACTGATTTACTCAATCCAAAAAACGTAACAAAAATCCCGTTCCAAACAAGGACAAAACAGGACTCAAAATCCGACACACCGGAATAAACGAAAGACAATCACACACAAAACAGAAAGGGAAACCAGAGGGTTAAATAAGGAACATAATTATGAGATGGGAACCACGTGTGTAAACAGACAAAACAAAAGGAAAAATGAAACATGGACAGGTGGCGGCTAGAAAGCCGGAGACGTTGACCGCCGAACGCTGCCAGAACAAGGAGAGGGAACAACTTCGGTGGAAGTCGTGACACATACAGTTGATTTGATAGTGGAGGTACTTCTCCCCCACCATAGCAGCCCCAGGCCCTGACTGTGTAGCCACTACCCTGCAGCTGATGAGTACAGACATGGACTGATACTGATCTTTATCTGCCTATCGTGGGCCGCACTGCTGTTGCTGACACCTTCAGGGATCCCCTGCCTCCATACAACATCTTTAGTGGCCCCATTGGCTGTCTAAGGGACACCTACACCTTACCTCTGTTTAGAAGGTTCAATCCAATCAAAGCGTTGACATGGGTTTGTGTATCACATGCTTACATGATGAGGATATACAGGTACGTGCTCATACATTGTAATCTATATCTACTGTACATACGGGCTGGATAAAGTGCTTGGATTAACATTTTATTGTTAAATCAAACACATTAAAAGGGCATTATCAAACTGCTTACTATCATCAGCATTTACGCCATGCCTCTATTACAATGTGTCCCAGGAGGTGATAGTGGCTCTGGCCTGGCCTAGGCTGGGGTGTATCAGGCAGCAGTGGTGAGTTATTGTAGTGTTGATGGGGGGGAAGTGCTCTCTGGTGCGATAGTCTTTACTGCTACTCAACTTCTAGAACCAGAGCCAGGTACTGTAAGCCTGGCCAGGACTACCTTGCCCCTCACTCTCTCTCTCTGTCTACAGACCTGACCCAGGCAGCTGGTGACGTGGAGACAGGGCATGCAGGGCATCCCGTCTTCCCCTGCCTGCCATCCAGAATACACCTCGGCCTGAAACAACCACCGTCAGCCAGCTGTGAAAATACAGGGAAGAGCCAAAAGAGGAACATGAGTTTAGCCTTTGGATCACCTTTGATCAGTCGTACTACTGGCATAGTGAAGTGAACTGGCTAACTACTGGCTAGTGAAGCCTCAAAATTACATGTCATTGGAATTTTATAGGATGTAAAACCTACTGACCACTAGATAGACAGTCTATTGTATTGTGGTTAGGTGTTTTAATTTTTAAATGGTTAAGACGTTGTGCTCTATTTACAAGGGCTTGTTCATCTTAATAAAAAGCTTGTAACTGTGCCTAACACCCATGCTTTCAGCATCCCTCTTATCTCAAGCCTATTTGAGACAGCTCACGATAGACATTTGATATGTTCACTGTCCGACTCCTAAGCTTAGCACTTAACGTCGGGGACCCAGCCCTTTTATGTATACAATGCTGAACTCTTCGAACCTCTTTGTGTCATTTTAGCACATCCTTCTTTCACAGTGGGATTATTGGAAGTATTTGCTGTTGCTTTTTGCTGTTTCGGTTACTATTGAAGAGTTGACACTATACCTCCTTGTCATTTGCATAGGACTGGTGTGGTGGGGAGGGTTAAGGGAAGGTTTGAGGTTTTCAGAGCCTCTCTTCCGGTTACGGGTTGCTCTCCTTTGCCTTCTATAGAAACTTCACCTGTGTAAAGGGAGCTCAGTTGCCAAATCCCAACTAACACATCAAATATTAGTATCCATGTTGTGATCGGGTTGTAATTGACGCCTAATAGACAGCAACATATCTCTAAACACATTTTAAATCAACAAAATGTATTTAGGAATGTGTTAATAAAATCAACATTCTAGAAGAAAAAGAAACACACACCTATTGAGGCGAGGTGCTGGCTAGCGGAGTAGAAAACTTGAAAATTAAAGAGAGCCGCACACTCTAGGAGCTCAGATGCAAAAATGTAATTACCAACGTTTCGACAGCCAAGCTGTCTTCATCAGGGTATAATCACAAACACTGCGGGATGACTCGTTTATATAGTGTCAAAAGACACAGGTGTCTGTAATCATGGCCAAGAGTGGCCTAATATCATTGGTTACTTATCAAATATTAAAATGGCATACAAAGAACAGCATGCAAACAACAAATGGATAGCATACTATCATAAATTCATTTTTGACTACACAAGCTTACAAACAGTTACAATGGCATAGTCACAATAATCACAATAATGGCTTCAGATCAAAGTCTACTTTGAGACCGAAGGGAGCAAGGGTCATTAAGTTAAAGATCCAGGCAGCCTCTCGTTTTAACTATAAATTATCAAGATCACCCCTCTCCTAGGGAGGGTGACATGTTCGATGCCAATATAATGCAGAGAGGAAATTTCCCTTGAAAAATAGTTTGCCCTACAGCCAATTCTGTCTAATCAAAATAATTTGCAAAAAACAATCAAATTTCGACAGAAATATGTCTGAAACGCAAAGAAAGTTGAAGGAAAGGGGCTACAAAAATGATCAGATTAATATTGCCATTGAGGAAATTCAAAACAAAACGAGACATGACCTTTTTCAAGGTCAGTCTCGCAATAAGACGCATTCTTGTGTTCTAACTACCCGCTATTCAAAGCGTTCTGAACAAATTAAGGGAATCGTTCACAAACTTTGGCACAGTCTAAAATACGATGATAGTCTCGGTAATGTGTTTTCGGACCTTCCGTTGGTCGTGTTCTCGCGGGGCAGAAATCTCAGAGACCAATTGGCACACTGATTTACCACCCCAAGATATTCCTGAACAACGTCTATTTGCGCCCCTACTGGATGGAAACTACAAGTGTAATGACTGTGCTCAATGCAATGGCACTTATAAATGTAGATCCTTCAAACACCCACAAACAGGGAAATCGATCCCAATCAAAGGTGTTATTACGTGCTCCACTAAGGCAGTTATTTATCTTATAACTTGTCCTTGTGGTAAAAATGATGTGGGTAAAACAAAGTCCGAATTAAAAGTACGTATCTCAGAGCATCGTAGCACCATTAGGTGTAAAAACTTTACTTACCCAGTTGCGGCCCACTTCTTGGAGGCAGGCCACTCAATTTTGTCTCTGCGTTATATAGGCATTGTTCATTTATAGTTTAAACGAGAGGCTGCCTGGATCTTTAACTTAAAGACCCTTGCTCCCTTCGGTCTCAACGATCAGAAGCCATTCTTGTGATTATTGTGACTTTGTCATTGTAATTGTTTGTAAGCTTGTGTAGTCAAAAATGAATTTATGATAGTATGCTATCCATTTGTTGTTTGTATGCTGTTCTTTGTATGCCATTTTAATATTTGATAAGTAACCAATGATATTAGGCCACTCTTGGCCATGATTACAGACACCTGTGTCTTTTGACACTATATAAACGAGTCATCCCGCAGTGTTTGTGATTATACCCTGATGAAGACAGCTTGGCTGTCGAAACGTGGTAATTACATTTTTGCATCTGAGCTCCTAGAGTGTGCGGCTCTCTTTTATAATAAAATCAACATGAAATATTACAATAGTTATCATAATTTACATATTTCTACATCTTAACAAGCACAATTTAATGATTACACTTGACTTGCCTGAATTTTCTCCAGACCTTATACAATGTTAGTTTCGATATCAAAATAGTACATGAATTTAAATCATACCATGGATGATTATTCATTGCAATATGCAGTACAAGACATAACAGGCATAGAACAAGTAGTTGGAATCCAGTTTTACGTGTTTGGAGTTGAAGCAAGGTGGTGTTTGATAATCTCCCCTGCTGTGCCATCTTTAGCTCCTGGCAGAGAGGCCCAAAGGCAGGGCTGGCTTGCGATTGTAGCCCCCCATGGAGCCTGAATGAGGGCATGCTTTCCTTCAATTACCTGCCCAGACCCATGAAACAAGGGTTTACAGCTCCAATCCAATTGAATCCCCGGGCAATAAAGGCCGGCAAGACAGACAGCTAGCAGGTAGTAATGGCCGCCTAAATTGCAACAACATTCCTCAGTGTGCAACCTCTTCCGACTCCTGTTCCAGCAGACCATCACAGGGATGCCTGCTGGCACACTGAGTGGCATCAGTCCCCAACCCAGCAGCCATCAAACATTAGGCTTCAATCGACCTCCTGGTCAGAAGTAGCTTGATAGTAGCAGTAGGCCTGCCTGAGAACTATTAGTCCTACCATGCTCCATAAAGTTCATGCAGGGCTACTGCTACTGTATGTAGAGTAAGTCAAAAATCATATTACATAACAAGAATTAGTTCAATGGTAGTTATGAGTGTGCATTATATCCACTTTATATCAAGACGCATAAACGGTGAAGCTTAAGGGACTAGCAATTGATGACACATCCAACAATTTGTCAATGTCAAAGTTTGTTGAGTGATTAACCATATAAAACTCAGATATGTTATATTGTTTTATTGGGCTTAACTCCTATGACTCAGCCACCAACTAGCTCACCTGTAGTCAGTAGCCAGCCGCACCCTAATCAAGGCCTCAGATAGGGCACAGTCTACACAGGAAGCCTACAGTTAACCTACAAACTCAGCCTGAACTTGCACAAGACTGATCTGTGTGATGGCTTGCCATTGAAGAACTTGTTCAAACCAATGACACCAATTTTCACCAGTTCTCTCACACCTGTCCAACATGATCTATTGTGATTTAAGTCTCATATATAGTCCATTTGGATTATAATGCATCGTTAAATGTGTCAATAATGCATAGTTATTTTGTATCCTATTTCAGAACGTGTAGATGTTCAGAATAGGTCTTAGGAAAGTACATGGTATTCTGAAACACCTGATCCATGTTTGGCCCTTGCGAATGTTTACGTCACTAGCTGTTCCCTTAAGAACAATGTACTAGTTGTGGAATCAAAGAGACATTTCTGCGGTTCTTTTGGCTGTAAACTCAGTGTTGTTTTTGGCCTCGATCTTTACATCTGATCCACTGGTACACTGGCCATTCCTTTATTTCGGTACTTTAAACACAGTATGTATCCTAAATGGCACTCTATTCCCTTTATAGTGCACAACTTTTGACCCTGACCCATAGCAACCTATAAAGGGAATCGGTTGCCATTTGGGACAACCACAGTTTCACATTTGAAGCTCAGTCATGGAAACATTTCCACTCTGCCAGGAATCTGTGACTACTGTAATTAACAGAATTATTTTCCTCTGAACTCTTATCACAAGCGTAAACCTTTACCCAATGTGTGCATATCATGTGACAGCATGTTATTTAAAGGAGAAATGCTAAGTTATTTTAGCGTCCCTGGAGAAATATCTGAGATGTGTGTATGGTTATGGAGTAATTATAACAATAAACTGGAACGCTCGACAGTTAACATTGAGCAGTTAGACAACATCCGTTTGTGTTTGTAACACGTTACATTCTGTAATCACTAAACAACTTTTGATTGACAGACAAACACATTTCTTAACATGTTAATCAACTTAACTGATTGAGGAATGTCTACTTAAATCAAAATTAAACTAAAATAGTTGTCGATTTACATATTTCTGGAAAAGAAAACTGACAAATATGCAAGCTATAACAATCACAATTGATTGATTACACTTCACTTACCAGAATTTTCTTCAGACCCATCAAGACATTATACAATGTTAGATTTGATATAAGAAATAGCACATTCAATTACACTAAGCAACATGCATTTCTCACAAGTTTCATTATAGACAGGTATAAAAGTGTGTGGCAGTGGTGCGGAGCACCTGGAGAGAGACTGGCATGAGAGACTCACCTGTGTGTCTGCTGAGGCATCCCGGCAGGTCTGAGGGTCTGCAGGGGTCTGTGCTGTAGTAAGGGACCCTGCAGAGAGGGGAGGAGGGCTCCTTATGACCCCCAGCAGGCAGCCCCACACCCTGCCTCAAACTCTGCTCTGCCCCAGGCCTACACCACCACACTGCACTGCAGGGGACATGTCCACTAGCCAGACCCATACACCTGTGGGCAGGTAGCTAGGCCCCAACCCCCGGCCACTCAAAAAAAACTCTGGTCTGTAATTTACTCAGCACCTAAATGACAGATACTGCATGCCCTGGTCGCTGAATGCAATGGTGATCGCTCATGTTAGATTGACTTTTATATTAAATGTATATCCACAACCGTTTGATTCAACCACATTTGTCAACTTCACAGTACTGTACTTTATATAGTAAGGGTCCTATTTGGTGATGCATAAATGTACTGTAGGTACAGTAGTACCACACAGCACACCATTTTTGAAGTAATTGGTTCATAATGTAAGTAGACCTCATTTGAATATGAATAACCATCTAAATCAATTGGGGTTGTAACAATGCAGACATTTTATTGATGCTATGTAGTATTTAAACATCTGTAAACTAGACTGCAATGGAATTCCAATTTAGATTAGAGCCACTCAAACTGTCCATTCGACCCTCAGAGAGAGAGACTGATCTGGACAGGTCTCTGAGCTCTACAGGGAGTCCTGGAATGGGAGGAGCCTGGACACATCAGGCTTAGCAAGGGGCAGCCTTTGAAAATGGCAGGTAGATGAGGACCACGCCAAAGAAGAAAGCTGTAATTTTCCTGCAGCTCGGATGAGATTCCTATTTTAGTCTTCCCGGGAACCAACACTGTCAACCAAAGATGCTGTTGGGCAGGGGAGTCAAACTTATCTTCCCCATGGGCCACATTCAGTGTTCAATGAGGTCCTGAGGGCCGCACTTCAAACATATTTCCTCAGAGTCACAATTTGCTAACAAACATTCTCTATCCATCGCTTTTGGAATTTATGCTCCTTGACAGTTCTGCTTTCTTTACGATGACTGTTAGCAAGCTGGACAGAGTGAAGAGACTATAAATGACTGTTAGCAAGCTGTAGGTCCATTATCACTTCTAAACCGTTTCGGTTTTAGTCATTTAAATGTCGACAGAGTTTTTCCTGACAAAACAATTACTTTACCCGTGGGGCAGATTGAAAAGGCGGCCTGTGGGCCTTGAGTTTGACATGTGCTTTATAGAGTGTATTTGGGTGTTTGCTGTCGATTGGGGAATCGGAAAGAAATGTGCAGACACCCACTTGGGTACGTGACGACAGTACATTTACATAAATAAATAATTACAAATAAAGCCATGTTGGTATAGCCTGTAAGTCTGCCTAAATTGAAAGATTTAAAAAGAACATGACAGAAGGCGTTATTTTTGAGACCTGACAGCCCCAAAAAGCCTCAATGCTGGTAAGAAGCACAAGCACATTCCAGAAGGATGCTTATCATTCAGTATGACGTCTTCCTGTCCATCTCCGTTCACCCACACAACCGTACCAAGGCATCCAGAATTTCAGTAGAAATCTGATAGTATCTGTAAAATGTCCTATAATGCCACAAAATCAATACCAGTGTAAGGTAGAGGTGCAGAGATTAAGTCTCACCTGCAGTCTGATTCACCTTAATACAGTGTGCTAACTATGTATCGACTGATTTGACTGACTTTTGGAAAATGTCAACTCTTCACTTTCATTTGTTTGAACTTCATTTTACTGCCTATCAACAACAAAGTTAGTTATTTTTATGCACCATGCCATTATGTATTCTATTCTGACAAGTGACAAATGAAACTGGAAACATGGCTGTTTATGGATTGTTTCAGAATATAGGCCTTATCACCAGAGAGCAGTATGTCTATTCTGGAGCCCAGTGTGCGTGTGCAGGCTAACCTATGGCAGGTGTAATAACCACAGTTCAGTGGTAGGCACTTAACCAGATGGAAAGGTGAGCTGACCCCTTCCATGACCACACAAATAGAGGGGCTTCCTGTTTCCAAAGGGGCTGGAGAGAGTACTGCGGTATGAAGTTAGCAGACTTCACTTTCCATAGCTCCCCCAGACCACTGGAAATATTTTATTCAACATACAGTTTCTTCAGAAATTATTCATACCTCTTGACTTATTCCACATTTTGTGACGTTGATCCTGCCAGTATCACATGCTCATACAGTGGGGCAAAAAAGTATTTAGTCAGCCACCAATTGTGCAAGTTCTCCAACTTAAAAAGATGAGAGAGGCCTGTAATTTTCACCATAGGTACACTTCAACTATGATAAACAAAATCCAGAAAATCACATTGTAAGATTTTTAATGAATTTATTTGCAAATTATGGTGGAAAATAAGTATTTGGTCAATAACAAAAGTTTCTCAATACTTTGTTATATACCCTTTGTTGGCAGTGACAGAGGTCAAACGTTTTCTGTAAGTCTTCACACTGTTGCTGGTATTTTGGCCCATTCCTTCTGCCGAAGTCGTTGCCTCTCCTTGTTCGGGCGGTGCTCGGCGTTCGACGTCACCGGTCTTCTAGCCATCATTGATACATTTTTGATTTTCCCTTGGTTTTGTCTTGTCTTCCCACACACCTGTTTTCAATCCCCTTCATTACCTGTTGTGTATTTAACCCTCTGTTTCCCCTCATGTCTTTGTTGTGTTGGTGCGCGACGGGTCCTCGTACCCATGTTTGTTCATGTCTGTACTGTAAGTGTTATGGAGCATGTTCTGTTGACATTTATTAAAAGACTCCATTTACACTCCATTTTGACTCTCCTGCGCCTGACTTCCCTGCCACCTATACACTCAACTCTGACATTAGGAGGCTTTAAACAGCAGCTAGACTTATCTCCCTCACCAACTTTAAACATCTGCTATCTGAGCAGCTAACCGATCGCAGCAGCTGTACATAGTCCATCGGTCAATAGCCCACCCAATTTACCTACCTCATCCCCATACTGTTTTTATTTATTTACTTTTCTGCTCTTTTGCACACCAGTATCTCTACCTGCACATGACCATCTGATCGTTTATCACTATAGGGTTAATCTGCTAAATTGTAATTATTCGCCTACCTTCTCATGCCTTTTGCACACAATGTATATAGACTCTTTTTTTTCTTTTTTTTCTACTGTGTTATTGACTTGTTTATTGTTTACTCCATGTGTAACTCTATGTTGTTGTCTGTTCACACTGCTATGCTTTATCTTGGCCAGGTCGCAGTTGTAAATGAGAACTTGTTCTCAACTAGCCTACCTGGTTAAATAAAGGTGAAATAAAAACTTTTTTTTTTTAAATACAGTAGCGAGGCCATAACAGTAGCGAGGCTATATACAGGCACAGTCGAGCTGATTGAGGTAATATGTACATGTAGATATGGTTAAAGTGACTATGCATATGATAAACAGAGAGTAGCAGTAGCGTAAAAGAGGGGTTGGCGGGTGGTAGGGGGCGGGTGGCAGGACACAATGCAGATAGCCCAGTTAGCCAATGTATGAGGGCACTGGTTGGTCGGTCAAATTGAGGTAGTATGTACATGAATGTTTAGTTAAAGTGACTATGCATATATGATAAACCGAGAGTAGCAGCAGCATAAAAGAGGGGTTGGGGGGCACAATGCAAATAGTCCAGGTAGCCATTTGATTACCTGGTAAAAACTGTTGAGAAGCCTATTTGTCCTAGACCTAGCACTCCGGTACTGCTTGCCATGCGGTAGTAGAGAGAACAGTCTATGACTGGGGTGGCTGGGGTCTTTGACAATTTTTCGGGCCTTCCGCTGACACCGCCTGGTGTAGAGGTCCTGGATGGCAGGCAGCTTAGCCTCAGTGTTGTACTGGGATGTACACACTACCCTCTGTAGTGCCTTGCGGTCAGAGGTCAAGCAATTGCCATACCAGGCAGTGATGCAACCATGCTCTTGATGTTGCAGCTGTGGAAACTTTTGAGGATCTGAGGACCCATTCCAAATCGTTTCAGTTTCCTAAGGGGGAATTGGCTTTGTCGTGCCCTCTTCACGACAGTCTTGGTGTGTTTGGACCATTCTAGTTTGTTGGTGATGTGGACACCAGGAACTTGAAGCGCTCAACCTGCTCCACTACAGCCCCGTCGATGAGAATGGGGGCGTGCTCAGTCCTCCTTTTCCTGTAGTCCAAAATCATCTCCTTCGTCTTGGTTACGTTGAGGGATAGGTTGTTCTTCTGGCACCACCCGGCCAGGTCTCTGACCTCCTCCCTATAGGCTGTCTCGTCGTTGATCAGGCCTACCACTGTTGTGTCATCTGCAAATTTAATGATGGTGTTGGAGTCGTGCCTGGCCACGCTGTTGTGGGTGAACAGGGAGTACAGGAGGGGACTGAGCACGCACCCATGAGGGACTCCAGTGTTGAGGATCAGCGTGGCAGATGTGTTGCTACCTACCCTCACCACCTGGGGCGGCCCGTCAGGAAGTCCAGGATCCAATTGTCGAGGGAGGTGTTTAGTCCCAGGATCCTTAGCTTAGTAATGAGCTTTGAGGGCACTATGGTGTTGAATGCTGCGCTGTAGTCAATGAATAGCATTCTCACGTAGGTGTTAATTTTGTCCAGGTGGGAAAAGGCAGTGTGGAGTGCAATAGAGATTGCATCTTCTGTGGATCTGTTGGGGCGGTATGCAAATTGGAGTGGGCCTAGGGTTTCTGGGATAATGGTGTTGATGTGAGCCATTACCAGCCTTTCAAAGCACTTCATGGCTACGTACGTAAGTGCTACAGGTCTGTAGTCATTTAGGCAGGTTGCCTTCGTGCCTTCATGTTCTCGGGCACAGGGAGAACAGGAAGGCAACCTGAAACATGTTGGTATTACAGACTCAATCAGGGACATGTTGAAAATGTCAGTGAAGACACCTGCCAGTTGGTCAGCACATACCCAGAGAACACGTCCTGGTAATCCGTCTGGCCCCGCTGCCTTGTGAATTTTGGCCTGTTTAAAGGTCTTACTCACATCGGCTACGGAGAGCGTGATCACAGTCGTCCGGAAAAGCTGATGCTCTCATGCATGCCTCGGTGTTGCTTGCCTCGAAGCGTGCATAAAAGTGATTTAGCTCATCTGGTAGGCTCGTGTCACTGGGCAGCTCGCGGCTGTACTTCCCTTTTATGTCTGTAATAGTTTGCAAGCCCTGCCACATAAGACGAGCGTCAGAGACGGTGTAGTTCGATTCAATCTTAACTCTGTATCGACGCTTTGCCTGTTTGATGGTTCGGACATAGCAGGATTTCTTATAAGCTTCCGGGTTAGAGTACCGCACCTTGAAAGCGGCAGCTCTACCCTTTAGCTCAGCGCGAGTGTTGCCTGTAATCCATGGCTTCTGGTTGGGGTATGTACGTACAGTCACTGTGGGGACGACGTCCTCGTTGCACTTATTGATAAAGCCAGTGACTAATGTGGTGTATTCCCCAAAGCCATTGGAAGAATCCCGGAACATGTTCCAGTCTGTGATAGCAAAACTGTCCTGTAGTTTAGCATCTGCTTTATCTGACCACTTTTTTATAGACCGAGTCACTGGTGCTTCCTGCATTAATTTGTGCTTGTAAGCAGGAATCAGGAGGATAGAATTGTGGTCGGATTTAGCAAATGGAGGGCGAGGGAGAGCTTTGCAAGTGTCTCTGTTTGTGGAATACAGGTGATCTAGAATTGTTTTCCGTCTGGTTGCACATTTAACATGTGGATAGAAATTAGGTAGAACTGATTTAAGTTTCCCTGCATTAAAGTCTCCGGCCACAAGGAGCGCCGCCTCCGGGTGAGCGGTTTCCTGTTTGCTTATTTCCTTATACAACTGAGTGTGGTCTTAGTGCCAGCATCTGTCTGTGGTGGTAAATTAACAGCCATGAAAAGTATAGCTGAAAACTCTCTAGGCGAGTAGTGTGGTCTGCATTTTATCATAAGATACTCTACTTCAGGCGAACAAGATCTAGAGACTTCCTTAGATTTCGTGCACCAACTGTTGTTTACAAATATGCACAGACTGCCCCCCCTCGTCATACCGGAGTGTGCTGTGAAGTGAACATGGACTACAACTTCAGCAAACTCACTAGAAACACCATCCACATTCCCAAATGCCTCTTTTCTCCAACACTGAGCACTCACTGGAGGGGAACTGTTAGCTATATCCTCTAAACTTTCCAACACCTTAACAGGAGACTCACTAGGCCTACATGCTGCAGGAACTGTCAACAGCTCCTTAACAATAGGAAGTGACAACACTGGTGGATCTGGCTTTTCCACCAAACTCACTTCTTCATCACAAGACACAGCCGTGTCAACCTGCAAAACCCAGACCAGGCCTTCCAGCGTATCCCCATGAACATCACAACATGACAGTGAAGAATTTCCTCTCTCGCACAGCTTAGCGAGAAATGTGTCAGCTAAATCAACACCTGACACCAAAACAACCTCATGGGCAGCCTGCGGAAGAACCATAACCGCTCCTGTGGCAAAGAATGTGTCTGCTAAATGAACCAAAAATCACTGACAACCACTGAATCCAACAGATCACTTGCGGGAACCAAATCATTACTCAAACCACAAAGAGAACTTAGTTGCTCAGTGTCACTCAACAACAAAGAAAGTCTCCCCTGAATTGACAACTGAATCAACTTCATCCTCAACCTGCAGAGGGCAAATTCCATCACATATCTCTGCCCAGAAGGTCTCAGCTAGAGATGCACAAGAATCACCTTCTTCACTAGGGAGATCCATTTCGTGGGAATCACTCTACTTTGGCAAATAATGTTCCTCCAAGTCCCCACACAAATCATCCTCTTCCCTATCTGGTTTTCCATCAGCACTTTTCTGAACGAGTAACTTCAAACTGGGGATACGTCAAAACTCTGCTTGAGAGACTTTTCTCCCTGACACACCCGACTTCACACTGGGGTTACATCACTTGGGGAAACTAGCTCATCACTTTGATCACTGGTGGAAACTGGTTTAGTGACAAGACTGTCTGAACGACTGGCAACAAACGCATGCAGTTTCATTCATCTGCCGTTTCAGCAGTACTATCTCCTGTTATAGCCTTGCCATTTCCAAGTCTTCCTCCTGACTGCTATCCACCCAAACAGGAGACAAGGACTCACTCCACTTCTCGCATAATGGCACTGCAACGTCTAACTTGTTCAACTCATCTGGTATTTCAGCCTCCAGCAATTCCGCCACCTGACATAACTGATCCTTCATTAGCTTGAGAAAACCTTAACTATCCACAACACACCACTGGCTCAAACACCCCCAGAGTCAACATCAGTATGATAAAGAGAGACAATAAATCAACTGAGAAGTCACAGCCACTAGAAGTCACAGCCACTAGCTCACAGCTACAAAACAGCCCCATAGATTACCACTCAAAACAGGCAAAAACAAAACCAGCACGCCATGCACAAAAGCTACAAACCATAGCCACAGTTAGCCACTAGCTCACCACTAACCAACCCAGACATGCTCTCGCTCCAACCCCCAGAGATAACCACACCAACCAGGCAAAAATCAGCACACCATGCACAAAAGCTACAAACCATAACCAAAGTTAGCCACTAGCACTAACACATGTGCAACAGAGTCCTCCAGACTCCAAAGTGTGAAATCTAATCCAGCAAACTGCTCCAACAAAAGCTACCAAAACCTTAGCCAAAAACAGAACACAAAATGTTCTGGCCCACAAGCCAAACATCTCTTCAGCCCTACGACTAACAGCTGCAAGAAATTGACTACCGTCAAGGGCACGGCCATATCAAACGATTCTGTTGGCCAAAACCGTCAGCTATCTTGCTAGAAAGCAACCTGACACTCACACTAGCACTTCTGCAAGCCTCACCTAGTATGCTAGCTCGACACAAACATCTGCTACATCCTCAACAAATGCACCAAAACCAAACCGATTCAAAACCACCCAGACTGGGACCATAAATGATACCATATGTTACAAATCCGATTTATTAGCCTGCTAATATTGCTACACTTGCTAAGTCTAGGGGTCATAGGCCTAATTAACTGGCCTATAACCTGATTTGATGTGTACACTAATATGAAAAGTAAACGTATGTGCCTAGGTGTTGAATGTATGTACCCAGGAGACAGCTACCTTACCTTATGTCCAGGAACAGTTCCATCTTGACCGCTTGGTCGGTCAGTCCAAGCGGATTATTATTTGTTCAAATGGTGACTAAATAAATACCAAACTAAAAAGGGATGCCGAACTAAAGATGTTAACACAAAGAAATAAACAAAAAGCTGCCTGAAAGGCTTATGGTCTGACAATCACCTTAATTGGATGCACCTGATGTGCTTATCAAGGCTTCCTGGCAAAGCCCATCCCTTGACCCGGTTGGTGCTGCCACCTGGGGGATGGAGTGTGGAATTGTGTGTTGCCTGCCTGTGTGCTAACACTTTACCACTCCCTTATCATAACAGTAAGCCTATATTGTAGTACTGATACAACGGGTCACACTGTACCCAGTTGTGCCAATATTATAAGGCCTGCTCAGAATTACAATACCAGATAAGCCACAATGTTTATAAATGATGATGAGGCTACGCAATAATCTTGTAATTGCAGGGATTTTCAAGGAAAATAAATTGTTTGTCACGAAGCCTCTGGTTTTTAATCAGATAAAAATGTGACTTGTATGTATCATCAGCAGTGACTCGTGATGGCCCACAGACCCATGGAATGTTCTCCTGATCCTTCAAAGCTAAATCCTCACTGCCCAGAGCTTTAGAATTCCACCACTTCCTTCCGAACGGAACGTCAACTGGAGACATGCTGTTTGATCTCTGCTGCTCCCCTGAGAATAGTGTTCCTTTAAAGACAATGATACTTATTGAGGGAGAGAGAAAGAGAGAGAGAGAGTTGGTGAAGCAGCTACAATTACACAGAACACAATGTGTCAAGAACCGGGAGGAAAGGATCCCCCATCTTTGGAGCAGTGTCACTCTGTGAAAGTGACAGCTGAGATGAGTAAAAGTTAAAAGGGATGTATGTTAGGAGAAGGCAATACCTCTGAGCAGCACCATAACAAATTGCTCCATGTCTTCAGGGTACTGTTGTTGTTCTGAGGTCAAAAATCAATGCTATTTATCAAGAGTTTGTGGAGCTAGTTACATCAGGTGTACAGACTTAGATTCCCAAGTGTCTTTCATACTTTCTTTTTTTTTTGAATTTTACCCCTTTTTCTCCCCAATTTCGTAGTATCCAATTGTTGTAGTAGCTACTATCTTGTCTCATCGCTACAACTCCCGTACGGGCTCGGGAGAGACGAAGGTTGAAAGTCATGCGCACATCCAACCCGGAAGCCAGCCGCACCAATGCGCCGGAGGAAACACCGTGCACCTGGCCACCTTGGCTAGCGTACACTGCGCCACAGGAGTCGCTGGTGCGCGATGAGACAAGGACACCCCTACCGACCAAGCCCTCCCTAACCCGGGCGACGCTAGGCCAATTGTGCGTCGCCCCACGGACCTCCCGGTCACGGCCGGTTACGACAGAGCCTGGGCGCGAACCCAGGACTCTGATGGCGCCCTTAACCACTGCGCCACCCGGGAGGCGTCTTTCATACTTTCTAACAACATATCCATGAGCCATATAGTCATGGCATAGGGCCACTTGAATTTTTGTAAATTAATATGGTGTATTCTACCTCTGGGTAGAATACATCAAGTACATGGTAAGAGAAGCAGAGTTGGCCCAGAACAGGAAAATAGTTGTGTTTTCTATTGTAGTGTTGCCAGAGGAAATATATTTAAACGTATTTAAAACAGACAAAAAGTGCAAATAGGGAGTGAATTGATTACCCATTCAGGGAGAAATAAGACATTGCCAACAAACAAGGATATGGTAAATATTCTAGTCTCTGTGGCACTGTCTCATTCAAGAGGAGATTCATAGCCTGTGTAAAAAGCCACAGGCCATGGAGGTAAGGAAACTATCCTCAGAGGGAAGAAGACCCTATAAGTGTAACGTGAGGAAATATTTTTTTACTCACAACCTCAGAAACCAGCCTTACCTGGTTATCCTGCCTCAAAGCCCCTGGAGCAGTCCTTAAACCCCCATCTCCACTCCCTTCAGTCCCACAACATGATAAAATCCCCTCAGCTCCTGTTACCAAATTGAATAAGTTACAAAACAAAAATAGTGAAAGAGAGGAGAGGACTTGCATTACAGTTTGTGTGTCCTTGTTTTCTCTGTTAATTACTGTTTGTTTTGTAGGGGCTATATGGTTTCAGGCACCAGGGAACTCAGGCTGCTCAGCTCATAGAAAAGTCCTCTGTCACAGTGCCTTGGGGTGGTGGCGATAGGTGTCACATTGAAGCAAGGCACCAACCGTACTGTGGCTGAGTGGGCCTCCAGGGACAAATACACCAGGTCGGAGTACAGTAGCCTTAAGCAGGTAGCTCTGCTTCCTGGTATTAGATATGCTGCTCTGAAAAGAGATGGGGTCATTGGGGATTGGAGTATATTATCATGACATGGGGCAGACAGAAACCCAAGAGCAGCTGTAGAGACATAGCATGCATCCCAAATGGCACACTATTCTCTATGTAGTGCACTACTTTTGACCAGAGTTCTATGGACCCTTGCCAAAAGTAGTGCACTACATAGGAGAATTTGAGACTCGCATTTGGGACCCGGCCATTGTCAGGAGAGAACATAAAGTCATGATGGGTTACTGCCTCGTTCATCTCTTTCACACAGAGCATAGCAACAAAACAATATATAATCTATTTCTGTTTCAGCTGAGTGTGTTAGCTATATGCTGCATTTAGGTAGAAGACATTGCATTACCTGACTTCTGGGTCTAGCTGTCTGTTACCATCATGTGTTCACTCTCATTTTGAGATGAATACCCCTAACAGACGCAGAGTTGCTCCTGGCCTTAGACCATAATTATTAACCAGGCACTATAGTTGCTGAATGCCAGAGAGCTTTTATTTAAACTCGCCAGAAGCCCCTGCATGTCAGGCTTTCAACTCAGTGTCAAGTTTTACAATCTCATACAAGCACCTGACAATACAAGCTGAAGCTACACAAACGCTGTGTTTTCTGTACTAAAGATTTGTATCGTGAATTGAATAAGAGTTTCTGAATGGCGATGAAAGCGGTTCATTGTGTGTATTTGATGTGACGATGACTGCTGTTTTGATAAGGCCTTGCTCAGGAACGTAGCTTAGACAAGATCTAATACGTTTTAAATGGGGAATGAATCATCATCATTTAAGGAAAGAGATGGAAAAGATAGTTTGCAGAAAGGTCAGAATTGTTTATCTATTTTGAAATGTTTTATTCTAGCCCTAAGCACACAATAGAAATGGATAAAAACCAAGCTGAACACAACATGCCAGGATGACTCATCTCAGATATCATTGGAGGGAGGTTTTTGCCTTTTGTTTTATTCTGATATCTGACATTTTCTTGCACCACCCAAAGATCACTGTGGTTTGTGACTTTGGTGTTCTTCTCCTCGTCCAGATGCAGGTTTCACTGCTTTACTGAAAGGATCCTGCCCAATCTGTAATGGACATGCCTTGACCTCCTAATGCAAAGCCTTTGTCAGCTGCTTCAGCGAGTTACAACATTTTACATAGCTCTAACTGTTGTCCATCGCCCTCGAAAGAGAATCTCCAAGAAACAGCCTCACAGGATGTGGACCTTTTAGGGCAGAACATTCATCTCTGGCGTCTGCCAGAAAAAATACTCCATGTTTTTGCCAGTGGCTGTGAACATTGACATTGGGCTCTTTATCTCACCCTCGTCCCCATCAGCTTTAATTGGATAATTAGATGTTGTTTTTTCTCTTCATGTGGTCATGGTGAGATTTTATCATGGGCGCCATTTCTGGAGGAGGACCTGTGGAAAATGACAATCTGCTTTCTGCCGTGCCATCGATTACGTTGGCGAATTGTGTGGTCTGTAGTCTGGTATGGGAACTGGCATAGTGTCACTGGGTCTGTGTTTGTTTAGGGGCTTGGTTCTTGGTCCCAGTTGTGTCATAAGGCGGTCAGAACACATTTTCAAATCACTGGGGACAGCAAGGACTGATAGGGTTTAGAGCAAGGCAGGAACGGGGTAGACCTGGCTAGATTGCTGGCTGCCTACTGTTGTTCCCCAAACAAATTCATGGTTCAGCAGGAAATGTAGATCAAAGTACTGGGCCCTTTTTTTTCTATCGACAATAACAATTCCCATCACCACCAGCCACAAGTTGAAATGGGTCCTATGTGTAGCTAGTGTTGTGAGTCAGGCGCAGGACAGCAGATATGAGTAATCAACGTACTTTTACTCAAAATGTCAAATATACAAAGTAACAAATACACGCACACCATGACAGGCCGAAAATACAATAAACAATCACTCACAAAAAAACATGGGGGAACACAGGGTTAAATAATGAACAAGTAATTGTGGGATTGAAATCAGGTGTGTAAAACAAAGACAAAACAAATGGAAAATGAAAAGTGGATCGGCGGTGGCTAGAAGGCCAGTGACGTTGACCGCTGAACGCCGCCTGAGAGGGACCGACTTCGTGACACAAGTGTGGAAATTGTTTGTGAGACTGTTCAATATGATCCGGTTAGATATTACTGTAAACCAGTGGTTCACAACCAGGGGTACTAGTAACCCTGGGGTACTTGGTCTACCCATAGGGGGTACTTGAGAAGACTCATGAGACCATAGGCCTACTGATAAAATGCACATGTACCTCAGGGGTACTCCGGGCAGAGTAAATTTCAGTTGGTGGTACAGTAACCAAAAAAGATTGGTAACTATTACTAGTGAAGATGAGTCATTAACTTTACAGTAAATTAAGAACACGTTCAAACAAAATTTATTAAATGTACACATGGTATATCCTTTACCAGAAATTATGCAACTTGGACATGATGCTAATCCTCAGGCATCAAAGTTTTGCACACTTCCCACTGTATACACACATCAATTCAATGTGTACTCCACATTGGTTCAACGTAATTTAATTGAAATGACTTGGAAACAACATTGAGTCAACCAGTGTGTGCCCAGTGGATTTCCAATATGTTCTGTGGATACATTTCCAGAATGTGGGTATACTTCCAGAAAGAGCATTTCTCAATGGACAAGTCTCCACATGTTCAATCTCAAACTCCCTTTCTCAACATTAAATAAGACCAATAAGAAATTGAGTTTCAAACCTCCCTGCTAATAACAGAACATTTTCAGTTTTCCCCTCCCCACTCAGACCAATCCCAGACAGTCCCTTTGCTAAGAAATTTCCCTTTGCTAAGATTATATTTTTGTTCCTTTTTGACCATTTACATTTTTCTTAAATCACAGTAAGGTACTTAAATGTTACCCTGAAACGATTTGATATTGAGATAAATATGGCTGCATTGGACCTTTAATACATGTGGTTCTGAGAGATCCTATTTTCAATCAAATGAAAAACAAGAAATGTATGTGCTCAACTCACCAGCCTATAACTAACCTCTGCTCCAACCTAGAATGACATTAAAGTTGTGGAAAATGTTAAAACTATATTCCTATAGCATGGTAATAAGCAGTTTTGTACATTGACAGTTGTGCTCCATTTTGGCCTGATCTCTACCTCCCTTTAAGAAGAAAATGTCATTCTGCAGTGCACGTCTTCCTCACATATTTAGAGTTGAAGAAGTTAAGCCAGGATTTTAGTATTTTCTGGCAAGACGTACAGACAACTATCTGATTGCTCCTAATTGTTGTTCTGCATTCTCTTGTCATCTGTCCAATGTTGTCCAACTCCAGAGATGTCTGGCACGCTGATGGGCCCAAGGCATCTTCTGAGTGGCATCTTATAATAAATGCAGATATGTCTGAGGTGAAGAACTTTTTGTGACCTGATCCTTACCCCAGTCAGTGTTGTCTTTTGAATAACTGTTTTGGTGAGATAAACTATATGGTATGTAACCACATGGCTCTTGAGATGTATCAGCATGCTATGATAAACAGGATGTCCATGTTAGTGAATGATTTTGTTGCTGACTGTTTTTTCTGCGATGATTCAAATGGTCAAAGTGGAGGACCAATTTAGAATCTAAACTGTCACAAACGACATTCTACCAAGAGACAAGATAAACCACATAACTTCAAAAACATGATAAAAAAAATATTATCATCATGTTGTGCTAGATTGGTTATGACCCATTTTAGGTTTGCCTGTAAGAAGGCTATGTAACAAGCCATTGGAACCACAGAGACGGAGCTGAACTGTGACGTAAAGGACCTATTGTCTCCCTAGTCTCAGTACTGTCTTCCTAGGAAATACAGCTTGATATTAGAAGAACACCTTGTACAGATGTAGGATCTTAATTTGATCACTCTTTTGTTGCTGAAAATTGCAGGAAATGCAAACTTGTAGTGTATTCTAGGTTTTAAAAGGCTTCTAAAGTTTTCCACTTTAAAATGTCGGACTTGATTTGCCCTACAAAAAATATCCATCAGTTATAATCCTCATAATATTTCACATTTCTTGTTATTGCAGGATTATTTCCCTGCTGTAGCAAACTGGTTCAAATGAAGATCCTAAATCTGTAGCTAGCCGGAGTGTGTGGCTGGTCCTGTAATCACTCGTTCACAGGCCGGTCGGGCCAAAGGCAGGTGGAGATAGCGCTTCAGCACCAACGGAAACTCAAGAGGGACTGCGTGATAAGGGGTTAGGACCCTTCTACTCAGGCTCCAGGCCTACAGATGTAGGATCTTAATTTGATCAGTCTTTTGTTTCTGAGAATTTTTCTGCACAGTAGGAAATGCAAACTTGTAGTGTATTTGAGTTTTAAAAACACTTCTAAATTTGATCATTTCCATTTTGACATTTCTGACTTGATTCGCCCTAATGAAAAATGTATCAAACTCTACAAAAACGTCCATTCATTTTAATCCACATAATAATTCATATTTTCTGTTTCTGTATGATTATGTTCCTGCTGTAGTAAACTGGCTCAAACTAAGATATTACATCTGTAGGTGATAGGCAGAATGAATTCTCAAAATGAATGTACTTTTGCTTTTCACTTGCTCTTTACAGACGAATGTGAAACAAACTATGGTGGAGAGATCTACCATAAGAGTGGCTTGATAACCAGCAGCTGCTGTATAGATTCATTGAATTTGTTGAAGACAGTATTTCCTTGACTCCAACAATTATTCCCCTCCCCATTTCACTCATCCCTATCCCCCAAGCAACTGTGTTTAAACTTCAGGTGTGGGGAGGGGATGCCTATGCATAATGATGGACAACCACTAGTGTCCATCATTATGGTCTCTTTAAAAAAATCTATGATTAATGTTATCCACTCCTGACCAGCATGTCCTAACTTCTGCATTTATGCTACATTCAAAGTGGCAGCCCAAATCTGATATTTTTTCCACTAATTGGTCAGATCAGCTCCGATCTTTTTCAGAGCTGATCTGACAGGCAGTGTTGTGGACTTCGAGTCGAACTCAAGTCACAAATTTGATGACTTGATACTAGAGGTCAACCGATTATGATTTATCAACGCCGATACCGATACCGATTATTGGAGGACCAAACATCGGTGTCCAAAAATACCTATTTCCAATTGTTATGAAAACTTGAAATCGGCCCTGATTTAATCGGCCATTCCGATTAATCGGTTGACCTCTTCTTGATACTCGACTTGATAGAAAATAAAATAACTTGAGACTTGATTTGGACTTGAAATGATCTGTCCAGGTATTGTAATGTTTTGCCACTCATTTTGTGGTACCTTTGCCTACGTGGATTATGCTACCCGCAGCCAGAAACATGTTTATAGTGCACGTGAACGTTCGCAAGAATCCTGAGGTAGAGGTTCTGTTATTTAATTCAATTTATGGTTTCTTTTGTTTATATTTCCCAGGTTATGTCGGAGTTCTGTGTCCTATGTCTCTGTCATTTTTGTTGTGTGCAATAGGAACGTGCGTGCCTCAGTGTGCACAGAAGTAGGCTACGTGGCCTGCACTATACGCTTCAGAATAAGATACAATTATTGTTCCATGTATGCATGGTGTTGAAGTATCATGAATAATCATTAAGTCTCATTAAGACAAATGTACCAATGTATCAATGGATATGGAAATTGCCTTTTACATTGTAGAACCAGTTTATTGGTTGTAATTGCCAATTGGGGAATTGTATGGTCCTTGGGGCCATGTGCTTATAGGCCTACCTGGTTGAGCTCCTGTTAGACAGATTCCATTTGGTTTCTCAAGGGGAGGCTGTACAGTCTTGCCATCTATCTGTGTCCATTCAGATAGCACAGGTCTAGCCTGATACAGAGGCTATTTCTTTTGGGCTCTTGCTATGTACAGTATATTTGGTAAATGTATATATTTTGTATATGACGTTGTCACCATTGGATCACCAAGAATTGTACGGAAATGTACACTCTGAGCATGTCAACCTGCCTTGCCTTCTGCTGATGTCATGCCCTTACGACTGATACAAGGCCCCTATTTTACAATGACATAAACTAATCAAAATGTGTTGTAGACAAAATAACGAAAAGGGCTGTCTGGTAGTCTCAATAAATAGACAAAGATTTGCACTTGAACAAGTCGCTGCATGTATAGTTTTTTTTATTGCTTGACTTGAGACTTGACTTGAAAACTTGTGATTCGACTCAACTTGACTTGCTCTTAGAATGTATGACTTGCACTTGATTCAGGTCTTGACTTGTTCTACTTGGGACTCGACTTGAGACTCGAATCTTGTGACTTCAGACTTGCTTGTGACTCAAACAATAGTGACTTGTTCCCCATCTCTGAAGATTAGTCAGAAGACCAATTAGTGGCCTCCCGAGTGGCGCAGTGGTCTAAGGCACTGCATCACAGTGCTAGCTGCTTCAATAGATATCCCTGGTTCGAGTCCAGGCTCTGTCGCAGCCAGCCAGAAGCCATGGGGTGACGCACAATTGGCCCAGCATTGTCCGGGTTAGGGGAGGGTTTGGCAGGCAGGGATGTTCTTGTGCCAGGTGTAGTGCGTTTCCTCTCATTGGTGTGACTGGCTTCCGGGTTAAGTGGGCATTGTGTCGAGAAGCAGTGCGGCTAGGTTGGGTTGTGTTTCGGAGGACGTACGGCTCTTGACCTTCGCCTCTTCCAAGTCCGTACGGGAGTTGCAGCGATGGGACAGGACTGTAACTACCAATTGGGGAGAAAAAGGGGTAATCTACATTTGTTGTGAACTTTGCTCAGTGGTCACATAGATAGATAAGCCATGTGATACTATCCTTAGCGGAGATCTTCTGTATAAACTGATGGCAAAAAAAGCCTCTAAGTGCACTGCACTTAGCTGTTCTATGAGTGGTCTGAGGTAAGTTTTACATTTCAAGCATTTAACGTTAATAACAATGGTTTTGGGAAACAGCTTGGACATTTTACGATGCTCCTATGAAGGTTTGAACTATTTCTCTAAAATGTTGTGCACAAATTTGTTTACATCCCTGTTAGTAAGCATTTCTCCTTTGCCAAGATAATCCATCCACCTGACAGGTGTAGCAAATCAAGAAGTGTTGCGTTTATATTTTTGTTCAGTGTAAATATTGGTTCTGTCACTTGAATCAACAGATTATCAATAGGTTCACATCACATTGTCACATGGCCGTGTTACATCAATCTTACCTCAGGTGACATGGCTTGACCCTTACCTGGGAGATGCCAGTCATATTTTATGGATAAGGACATAATTATAGCTGTGAGCAGCACTGGAATTCTGTTCATCTAGCCCTGGGCCAGGCCTGTCCTTTTCCCACATTCCAATCAAGGCTTTCATTAATTGGTCCTAATGATAGGCTGGTGACCTCTGTGTTCCCGTGGAAATTGATTGGCCTCTTTTAAGAAGTTTTCCCCTTTAATCCTGATTTTGGTTAGATTGCAATTGCACCATGAAAAACGTTATAATGTGAATTAATTGTAGCCTAATAATTTGTTATATTATAATGTGTGTTTTGTATTCTGTTTGGTACGGGTCATGTTTTACATTAATTTCCACAGATTATATGTAGTAATAAACATTTTAATTACATGCAAATAGTAAATAGTACATTTAAAAAAAATGGAATACTCATGCAGAGTTCTTTCATTAATCATTGTCTCATGCAGCTTATCAGCAGTTACCATGTACAGCTAAGTAACTTCATTCTGTACCAAAGTAGTTATCAAGTACTTGCATGGCATGAAGGCTCCTGAATGCTGTCACGTCTTGTTTAGTTCTGTAAGAAAACATTAGCAAAAAGTGAATTAAGACATAAGGGAAATAATTTTACAAGGCTTTATTCAAAATGCTGACATAAATCATTTCTAACCAATGCCAGCTCTAATTCCTGGTTTGAATATGAGGGGAGGAGCTTGTGAGTGAGCACTTGCACTTTCAAAGGCCTGGAGACATTCAGGGCTAAATCTCATAATAGGTTCAACAACAGTCTCATCTTCCTGTCAGCATTTCAAAGGCCAGCAGATTGAATTTACAGTAGACTTGGTGAAAGGGGGAGGCATTAGATAATAACACTATGAAACATCTTACCTCAGCAGAGCCATGCACAAGATTCAAACAATTATATAACGTCAAAACATTTGCTACAAATGGCCAAATTCGTAGATTATAGAATGCCAACTCTACAATTTACATTTTTGCTAATAAGTATTTGCATGCAGCTTTAAAAAAAAAACAGCTTTACATGGACGCTAAACGTTGTCGAAAGTGTTCCACAGGGATGCTGGGCCATGGTGACTCCAATGTTTCCCACAATTGTGTCAAGTTGGCTAGACGTCTTTTGGGTGGTGGACCATTCTTGATACACACAAGAAACTGTTGAGAGTGAAAAACCCAGCAGAGTTGCAGTTCCTGCACATTCACGCTCTGAATGACACACATACACAATCCATGTGTCAATTGTCTAAAGGCTAAAACATGTCTTTAACCTGTCTCCGGCCCTTCATCTACAATGATTGAAATGGATTTAACAAGTGACATCAATAAGGGATCATAGCTTTCACCTGGATTCACCTGGTCAGTCTATGTCATGGAAAGAGCTTCTTAATGTTTAATGTTTTATGTTCTTAATGTTTTGTAAAGCAATCAATACAAAAGTCCACAATTTCCCTTCTGTTTGCCACCACCCGGTAGCCACTCAAGTCTGTGTATATCTGTGTATATTTTCTACTGATACGTCTCTATTGCGCTCAACATACGAATTCACTTGAGAGTGTTGACAACTGTCACTCCTCATCACCAGGTTGAATGAGTCATGTGCATTCCAAGGGCCTGTAGAAAACAGCTCGTATCGCAGAGTACTGTGTTTATTCACCTGAGTTGGCTCTTACAGCTAGTTCTGTACCTGACAGCCTGCTCAGCCATGTCACATGCCTCTGTCTTTATCATCACAGCGACATTGGGCCAATAGATTTAGGACCGGATGTCAGGTTTTAATATCAAAATCCACATGAGTGTGAACATTGCCAGGCTTTTCATATGGGAGTCTTACCCCAGTACTTACTTAATGACTTACTTACTTACTCACTTAATCCTCTTCGTTCCCAGATGAACATACTAAAGTTGTTCATCTGTACTAAAGTTTTCCAATGTTGCCCTTCTTGGGCATCTTTCTTTGCCTCAGGCCATGACAAGCGGATCTTCTCGGTCTAGATGCCTGCTCCGGGTCATTGTTGGATTGTTGGATTCCAATCAAGGTCATGTTTTGCAATATTCTCCGGACCATATGACCAACCCATCTCCATTTCTGCTCTTGGATGATGCTCGAGATGGGCTTCTGGTTGGTTCTTCCACAGGTCTATATTAGAGATGTGCTCAGGCCACCATATGCTCAAGATTTTTCTGAGGCAGAAGTTGACAAAGACCTGTAACTTGTGTTCCAGGCTCTTGATCAGTCTTCATGTCTCTGCACCATAAAGTAGTACAAACATGATGTTGGATTGAAAAAGGCAGAGTTTTGTTTTGAGTGAGATGTTTTTCCAAGTTAGCTTGAGTGTTAGCCTTTCGTATTCTTGTTTTTATGTTCTTATCTGATCCTCCACTTTTAGTTATAATACTGCGTAGGTCATGTGGTCCCCTATCTTCTATGCCTTGTTCCTACAGGAGGTTTGGGGTTACCTATGATCCTTATTAGTGCTACATCATCTGCATAGTCTAGGTCCTCCAGCTTGGAAGTTAAAGACCACTGGATTCCCTGTGGTTGGCTGATGGTTGTTCATTACCCAGTCTATGACCAGGGAGAATATTATTTGGGAGAGAAGACATCCTTGTCTTATTCCCGTGCACACTGAGATTGGTACGGAGCAGGTTGCATTGTGTATGACATGGCAGGTTGTGTTCTTGTATTTTTCAGTATTTTCCATACGTGACCCACCACCTCGATTCAGTTCTATGTAGCAAAATAATTTGAAATGTTATTTTTAACATTGGATGTGTAACGGATTTCCTCCTCTTCGTCTGAGGAGGAGTAAGGATCGGACCAAAGCGCAGCGTGGTAAGTGTTCACGATGATTTTAATTAAAGAAAGCACTGAACACTGAATCAAAACAATAAACGATGACGTGAATTTACAAAACCGAAACAGTACCCTGTGGCCCAAACACACACACGGAAACAAACACCCACAAACCAAAAGTGAAACCCAGGCTACCTAAGTATGATTCTCAATCAGAGACAACTAATGACACCTGCCTCTGATTGAGAACCATACTAGGCCGAACACAAAAACCAACATAGAAAAACAAACATAGACTGCCCTCCCCAACTCACGCCCTGACCATACTAAAACAAAGAATAAAATAACAGAACTATGGCCAGAACGTGACAGGATGAAAGTAGACTCCTATCTAGAAAATGGTATGTCATACACTGCAGTTGAGGAACAATGAGAAAGTAATTCTGCTTTGAAAGTTGATAAACTTGTAACTCCACTTTTGAGAAAATGCATGTGAATGTTTTGGTACACCTACTGGAGAGGTCTTCTTTATCTAAACACATTTAGCATTGTTCACACCCTCTTAAGCCTTAGCCCCACCCATCTCTTTAAGGATTCAGAGTTCAGTAAACAACCAAAGATTTCAAAACGAAAAGTGGTGAAAGTAGTAGCAAAAAGTAGTAGGACAGACGGGAGACTCTGGCGGCTCAGGACAGACGGGAGACTCTGGCGGCTCAGGACAGACGGGAGACTCTGGCGGCTCAGGACAAACGGGAGACTCTGGCGGCTCAGGACAGACGGGAGACTCTGGCGGCTCAGGACAGACGGGAGACTCTGGCGGCTCAGGACAGACGGGAGACTCTGGCGGCTCAGGACAGACGGGAGACTCTGGCGGCTCAGGACAGACGGGAGACTCTGGCAGCTCAGGACAGCCGGGAGACTCTGACAGCGCTGGGCAGGAGGAAGGCTCTGGCAGCGCTGGACAGGCGGGAGCACCTGTAGGGAGAAGACGGAGAGACAGCCTGGTGCGGGGGGCTGCCACCGCAGTGCGTGGTGCGTGGAGATGGCACCGGATAGACCGGACCGTGCAGGCGCACTGGAGCTCTTGAGCACCGAGCCTGTCCAACCTTACCTGGTTGAATGCTCCCCGAAGCCAGGCCAGTGCGGTGAGGTGGAATAGCCCGCACTGGGCTGTGCTGGCGAACCGGGGACACCATACGTAAGGCTTGTGCCATGTACGCCGGCCCGAGGAGACGCACTGGAGACCAGATGCGTAGAGCCGGCTTCATGGCAGCTGGCTCGATGCCCACTCTAGCCCAGCTGATACGAGGAGCTGGAATGTACCGCACCGGGCTATGTACACGCACCGGGGACACCGTGCAGTCCACCGCATAACACAGTGCCTGCCCAGTCCCCCTCGCTCTCCGGTAAGCACCGGGAGTTGGCTCAGGTCTCCTACCTGACTTAGCCACACTCCTCGTGTGCCACCCCCAATACATTTTTGGGTCTGCCTCTCGGGCTTCCAGCCGCGCTGCCGTGCTGCCTCCTCATACCGGCGCCTCTCTGCTTTCGCTGCCTCCAGCTCTGCTTTGGGGCGGCGATATTCCCCTGGCTGTGCCCAGGGTCGCTTGCAGTCCAAAATCTCCTGCCAAGTCCAGGAGTCTTGTGTTTTCGGCCGCTGCTGCTGCCCGTTACCACGCTGCTTGGTCCTCTTGTGGTGGGTGTTTCTGTAACGGATTTCCTCCTCTTCGTCTGAGGAGGAGTAAGGATCAGACCAAAGCGCAGCGTGGTAAGTGTTCATGATGATTTTAATTAAAGAAAGCACTGAACACTGAATCAAAACAATAAACGATGACGTGAATTTACAAAACCGAAACAGTACCCTGTGGCCCAAACACACACACGGAAACAAACACCCACAAACCAAAAGTGAAACCCAGGCTACCTAAGTATGATTCTCAATCAGAGACAACTAATGACACCTGCCTCTGATTGAGAACCATACTAGGCCGAACACAAAAACCAACATAGAAAAACAAACATAGACTGCCCTCCCCAACTCACGCCCTGACCATACTAAAACAAAGAATAAAATAACAGAACTATGGCCAGAACGTGACAGGATGAAAGTAGACTCCTATCTAGAAAATGGTATGTCATACACTGCAGTTGAGGAACAATGAGAAAGTAATTCTGCTTTGAAAGTTGATAAACTTGTAACTCCACTTTTGAGAAAATGCATGTGAATGTTTTGGTACACCTACTGGAGAGGTCTTCTTTATCTAAACACATTTAGCATTGTTCACACCCTCTTAAGCCTTAGCCCCACCCATCTCTTTAAGGATTCAGAGTTCAGTAAACAACCAAAGATTTCAAAACGAAAAGTGGTGAAAGTAGTAGCAAAAAGTAGTAGGACAGACGGGAGACTCTGGTGGCTCAGGACAGACGGGAGACTCTGGCGGCTCAGGACAGACGGGAGACTCTGGCGGCTCAGGACAAACGGGAGACTCTGGCGGCTCAGGACAGACGGGAGACTCTGGCGGCTCAGGACAGACGGGAGACTCTGGCGGCTCAGGACAGACGGGAGACTCTGGCGGCTCAGGACAGACGGGAGACTCTGGCAGCTCAGGACAGCCGGGAGACTCTGACAGCGCTGGGCAGGAGGAAGGCTCTGGCAGCGCTGGACAGGCGGGAGCACCTGTAGGGAGAAGACGGAGAGACAGCCTGGTGCGGGGGGCTGCCACCGCAGTGCGTGGTGCGTGGAGATGGCACCGGATAGACCGGACCGTGCAGGCGCACTGGAGCTCTTGAGCACCGAGCCTGTCCAACCTTACCTGGTTGAATGCTCCCCGAAGCCAGGCCAGTGCGGTGAGGTGGAATAGCCCGCACTGGGCTGTGCTGGCGAACCGGGGACACCATACGTAAGGCTTGTGCCATGTACGCCGGCCCGAGGAGACGCACTGGAGACCAGATGCGTAGAGCCGGCTTCATGGCAGCTAGCTCGATGCCCACTCTAGCCCAGCTGATACGAGGAGCTGGAATGTACCGCACCGGGCTATGCACACGCACCGGGGACACCGTGCACTCCACCGCATAACACAGTGCCTGCCCAGTCCCCCTCGCTCTCCGGTAAGCACCGGGAGTTGGCTCAGGTCTCCTACCTGACTTAGCCACACTCCCCGTGTGCCACCCCCAATACATTTTTGGGTCTGCCTCTCGGGCTTCCAGCCGCGCTGCCGTGCTGCCTCCTCATACCGGCGCCTCTCTGCTTTCGCTGCCTCCAGCTCTGCTTTGGGGCGGCGATATTCCCCTGGCTGTGCCCAGGGTCGCTTGCAGTCCAAAATCTCCTGCCAAGTCCAGGAGTCTTGTGTTTTCGGCCGCTGCTGCTGCCCGTTACCACGCTGCTTGGTCCTCTTGTGGTGGGTGTTTCTGTAACGGATTTCCTCCTCTTCGTCTGAGGAGGAGTAAGGATCAGACCAAAGCGCAGCGTGGTAAGTGTTCATGATGATTTTAATTAAAGAAAGCACTGAACACTGAATCAAAACAATAAACGATGACGTGAATTTACAAAACCGAAACAGTACCCTGTGGCCCAAACACACACACGGAAACAAACACCCACAAACCAAAAGTGAAACCCAGGCTACCTAAGTATGATTCTCAATCAGAGACAACTAATGACACCTGCCTCTGATTGAGAACCATACTAGGCCGAACACAAAAACCAACATAGAAAAACAAACATAGACTTCCCAAAATAACAGAACTATGGTCAGAACGTGACAGGATGAAAGTAGTATTTTCTAGTCCTATCTAGAAAATGGTATATCATACACTGCAGTTGAGGAACAATGAGAAAGTTCTGCTTTGAAAGTTGATAAACTTGTAACTCCACTTTTGAGAAAATGCATGTGAATATTTTGGTGCACCTACTGGAGAGGTCTTCTTTATCTACACACATTTAGCATTGTTCGCACCCTCTTAAGCCTTAGCCCCACCCATCTCTTTAAGGATTCACAGTTCAGTAAACAACCAAAGATTTCAAAACGAAAAGTGGTGAAAGTAGTAGCAAAAAGTAGTAGTAAAAATAAACTTGATCTAGTCCTTGGCCTATATCCCAAACTAACTTTGGTGCAGGTGATGTTGTTCTTCACATCACCGTCTCTGGTAAACACACACTATATAAAATAAAATATATGTTTATTTGTCACATGCACAGGATACAGAAGGTGTAAATGATACAGTGAAATGGTTACTTGCATAGTGGAGTCTTTTGTTTAGACATGTAGCTTACTAGCTAAACAATTAACCATAATCAAATCAAATCAGATGTATCTGTCCCTTTAATGCCGTGTTCAAAACAACAGGGAACTCCCCCTCAAAAAAACTCAGACCAGGAAAAATCGATTTGAACAGTCATCCAACTTGAAATTCCAACTTGGGAACTCATACCTTTCTAGAGCTCCTACACAGATCATACACGTAACGTTAGCTATCAAGCCAGCCAGTTTAACAGTATGCTTTAACTTGCAATGAAAACGACTTGTTGACTAAATCAGAAACGTATAATATCTGAAAATGTAGCTAGACTCTTACATGTGTACATGGATGAACGCTTCTCCCTCTGTCATGGATGCCATGGTTGCCCTTCGTTTGAAGATGTAATCCAGACACAGGAGTTTTATTCAGCAGCCTTCTTTCTCCGCAACTTCCCTCTGCTTCCACCGGGCATTCCACTGATTTCAGAACTCTGTCAACTCTGTCAAATTTATTCCCCACCATTGTAATCAGAAAACTACAATGTCTGGTTCAATGAAAATGTTTCTACCGAAATCAGGGATTTCTTAATTGTCTGATTCATTTTCAGAGTCAGAAAGTCAGCATGGCATAATCATCCTCCAGAACATAGTCCATCACAACATTTTCCCACTGAGCTTTGTCGACAGTACAATTAACTTCAGGGCAGCAATGTTGAGAGCAGTAGGAAAACTTTGTCAGTTATTCATGATAACTTTCAAAAAAGCTGCAGTAGACAGGATTATCCACACATACTTAGCAGCTCGTGTTATAGACAGAAGCATGCTACAAGGCAGACCAATCCAAACTCATCTCTCAGCATGATCAGCCTATCCATTATCTTAGCCATGGTTCTTGTATTTTTCAGTGGCTAAACCAACTAGGCTCATTATTTAACAATTTGATTTGTATTTACAGATGGCATACAAGTTTGCTATTAAGGCACATGAAAGTTTACATGTTCAAGAAGGCATTTATGCCCAAAAATGTATTTTGATCATTCAAAAAAATATATATGTTCAAATGGCTCTCCTGTGAAGTAGTGACGTTTTATTTGTTATTTATTTCATCTTTATTTAACCAGGTAGGCCAGTTGAGAACAATTTCTCATTTACAACTGCAACCTGGTCAAGATAAAGCAAAGCAGTGCGACAAAAACAACAACACAGAGTTACACATGGGACGTGCGACAGTTCTTGAAACGGGTCGCATATGGTTGGTCAGTCTACCGTGTCGAATGCCTTTATGAAGTCCATGTAATTAATGTAAAGTGGACATTGCCTTTCCAAGGACTGTTCACGTAGTTGGTTGAAGTCCAGAACAAGTCCTGGATCCAGGATGTCCCGGGCAGGCACCCACGCCCGCTTCTCGGGTCCATAGCCCTCACAGTCCACTAGGTACTGCAGGGTGCCTCGAACCCGACAAGCCTCCAACAAACGTCGGACAGTGTAGGCTGGGCGACCATCAACAAGTTGAGGGGGTGGAGGGGCAGGTGTGGGGGGAGAGAGGGGACTGGTCCTTACCGGTTTGAGATGGGAGACATGGAAGAATGGACAGACCCTCATAGACCTGGGAAGCTGGAGATGATAGGTGACCGGGTTGATGTGACTCAGGATCTTGAATGGTCCTATGTAGCGTGGAGTGAGCTTACCACGAGTCCACCTTTAAGGGAAGATCACGGGTGGACAGCCACAGTTGTTGATCCGATTGGGGATCAACAAAGAGCCAAAGAGACCTTCGGTGCCCGTTTTCCTGGTGTTGGTGTCGGACAGAGTAGCAGAGCAAGGAGGAACTTCTCCAGCTCCAGAAGTTGAACCTGTTAAAGAACAGAGCCCACCTAGCCTGGTGAGCGTTCAACCTCTTGGCTTTGTGAATGGAGACCAAGTTCTTATTGTCCGTTCAGATCTCGAAAGGATGAGGTGCCCCCTCCAACCAGTGTTTCCACCCCTCAAGGGCCCACTTAACTGCCAAGAGCTCCTTGCTGCTTACATCATGGTTGCGTTCCGCTGGCGAGAACCGGTTGGAGAGAAAGGCACATGGGTGCAGTTTCTTGTCCCCCTCAATCCGCTGTGAAAGGACCTCCCCTGCTCAGGTGTCCGAGGCGTCCACCTCTACCGCGAAGGGATGGATAGGATCAGAATGGACGAGGATGGTCTGGAGGTGAAATGTCCTTTGAGCTCCATGAATGCCCTGTCAGCCTCAAGCGTGCAGCAAAAATGGTTCCCGGGTCTTGTGGGTTAGGGCCGGGAGAGGCGCTGCCACCGCACCAAATTTGCGTATAAAACACCTGTAAAAATTGGCAAACCTGAGGAACCGCTGGACTTGTTTAAGTGAGGCGGGGCGGGGCCAGTCAGTTTACGGGGTCCATTTGGAGTAGAGATAATGTGGCCCAGGAAAGAAACTTGGGATAATTGGAACTCACACTTCTCTATCTTGATGTATAGTTGACTCTGCAGGAGATATCTCAGGACTTGGCAGATGTGCAGGATGTGTTCCGGAAGGGTCTTGGAGAATATCAAGGTGTCGTTGAGGTAAACAAAGACGAACCAATTCAGCATATCCCTAAGCGTGTCATTGACCAATGCTTGGAAGACTGCCGGTGAGTTCGATAATCCGAAGGACATGACTAAATACTCATAGTGGCCACTCGGGGTTAAAGACAGTCTTGCATTCATCTCCCTCCTCACCAGATTGTAAGCATTGCAGAGGTCCAGTTTGGTGAAGAATTGGGCCCCATATGCCAACTCCAAGGCGGCAGACATCAGGGGTAGGGGGTAACAATTCTTAATCATATTTCTGTTCAACCCTCTGTAATCGATGCAGGGACGCAGACCTCCATCCTTCTTTCTCACGAAGAAGAAGCCTGCACCAGCTGGGGATGTAGAGGAGTGAATAAACCTGCCTCCAGCGACTCCCGGATGTAATTGTCCATGACTGCTGCTTCAGGGGTCGAGAGGGAGTACAGACAGCCCCTGGGAGGGGTGGAGCCGGGTAGGAGTTCTATGGTGCAGTCATATGGATGATGAGCAGGCAGGGTGTGGATTGCCTCTTACTGAAGGCCTCCCGGAAGTCGAAGTCCTTGAGAAGGAGAGCGGAAAAGTCTTGGTCTTCAATGGATGCCGGGGAACACGGCGAGGCTCTTGGTGGGGGTCTTAGGGATCAATTCTGGCAGTTCTTACCCCAGCCTAGTAGGTGTCACGTGGACCACGACAATAGTGGGTTATGTAACACTAGGAAGGGTACCCTAGGATAAGAGGGTTCTCGGGAGCAGTGATTTTAAAAAACTAAGAGTCTCTGAGTGGTTCACCCCAACCTGCAATAGAATGGGCTTGGTCTGATAGTCCACCTGGCTGGAGCCGATAGGGCGTCCATCGAGGGCTTGCATCTGCAGAGGGATGGGACATTTTATGCAGAGGATTTGTAATTCTCTGGCGAAGTCTTGGTCAATGAAATTATCCGCGGCTCCGGAGTCCATGAAGGCTTGAATGTGGTGCTGACGGTTGTCCCAATGTGGGGTTGCGGGTAGTGTCAGACAGTGACAGGGTAGCTGGGGTGTAACTGCACAGCTCGTCAGGGTCTCCTCTTGTCCTGGCAAGCCCCGGTGTTTCCCGTCAACTCTGGGCATGTAGAACGGAGATGGCCGAGACCCCCTGCAGTAGAAGCAGCAGCCGTCGTGCATGCATCTGTCACGTTCCTGTGGGCTCAGACATGTGCATCCCAGCTGCCTGGGCTCCTCAATGCTAAATACAACCATGAATTTGTTTCCAGTTTGGTCCCTCCCCAACCACATTGGCTTCTATCCTATAGGGTGCTCATTTGAGTGTCAGAACAAAATAAATACTGTATACAAAATCTGCTATTTTCAAATGCAATGTTAAAAAGCTATGTTCAGTGAATGGTCACATCTTTTGAGATTCTTGTGAATAATAGAAAGCCAATGACAAACACGTGATAAAATAGACATCCCACTTGGATGTGAGAGTCTTTGTTGTGGATAAGGGCCTTTCTTTGTCCCATGACACTCAGCATGACAATGGCAACCCAAGTGACAACTGAGTATACACATTGGTTTCAGGGGGAACCGTATCAAATTAGTGAGGTGTTTGTCGACAAGGGCATGTAGAGTGTTTTTCTTACACCTGGTAGTCATTAGAATGGTCATGAGTATCACTGCAATAAACCCCACTGACTGTGCAAACCTATTGGACATATATCTGTCTCAACATCCCTTCAATACTGACAATGGAATGGAAATGATAAGGGTAATGCGGATGAAGAACATAGATATTTGAAATATATTCAAAATGCCTCATTCATGTCTCTACAACCAGAGTGTTTGATATGAAGATGTGAAGGAATCAGTAAGTAAGTTTAACATAAGTTAATATCCATGTTGCTCCTCAGCTCAATTGGCTAAGGGAATTATTTTGGGTGACAATGCCAGAAAGTCTATGTCCAATGAGCAAAGCATTAGCATGTGGTACACTATCCACAGAGGTTTAAGCTCAGTCAGGTCAAGTGTGAATGGGTAACACAGAGAGAACAACCGAACTGGCAGCTATCCTGGAGTCTCTCAGATGTCTGCCTATTAGCTGCCCAAAGGCTTCCATGGCAACCTGCAGGATTATAGGATGGACCTGTTCCACCTGTTTGGTCCAGGACTAGAGCCACAGGTCTGCTCTGATGATCTACCCAGGATTATTCTGTCAACTGTCAATATGAGTTTGTTTTACCCAGCTAGAGAGAGACATTCCTTGTGTACTAAGGGGGATGTACAGAATGAAGTGCAAGGATATTAAATAATGTCTCTAGCCAAAGATAATTGATTGTATCCAGACAACTACACAACAATAATCTCTCAGCAGTCCATTTTTGATGACTTATTGCACACTGATACTAGCTACACATTAGCTGATATGAAATGAAATGTACCTTCTTACTACCACTTGTAACACATCTTTTTTATATAAGAAAGACAGAATATCTCACCAGTAAGGCTGATGTATGTATTATTGCTGAATAGAATCCTATCATTACATGTGGGTTGTTTTTTTGAGAACAACTGAAAACATATCCCTTTTTCAGTACTGTAACATAAGGTACAATAACTTGACAATAACTGAACCATCACACCAACCACCTCAGTTGTCAAGTAGTAGCTGTATTTCAAGCATAATGATATTTTAGAACTATCCATGACAACAACACGAGTTGGAACTTTCTTGTTGTGCTGTGAGTGTTTCGTTAGGAATGCAAGGCTGCCTGATGTTTGGTTCTTTGACACAAAAGCAGTGTTTTTATATCAGATTGGTGTGCAGTTCAAAGAGCTCCAATACTGTTATACTGTATGTGAACCCTAAGAAAGTGTTAACCTTCATACCTTGAAGAAAACCAAAGCAAAGCAATCAGGCAATATTCAAATGGGTTGGATGGATGTCAGATGATGCAATGTTTAGATTGATGTCATTTATTTCTCTTTTTGACGAAGGCTCTTTGAAAACCTTAGACAAATCATTGTGGACCTGGTGTGAATGAGAGGTCAAGGGGTGATGCACTGCATGCAAGTCTCTACTATTTAATCTGACTTCAGCATTTATATTATGTCAGCGGGGTGTAGACTGAGTAATGACAATGACTTGAAATGGGAACTGGTCTTGAAAGGTGAAAGAGACAATCAGGTGCAAAGAGACAATACTTTTAGACTCTATTTTTCACATTCTTTACTAAAGAAGTCAGCCCCAATGAACTGAAACAAGACGCCAAGTCTGCAGGCGTCATGAGTGTTTATTCAAGGTGTATTTCTAATGGAAAATGTAACCACCTGAAATCAGTGCAGTCTTGTCATGGAGTCAAGAGACCTAAGCAGCCAAAGAAAATATTCAGAAGCTTTCAAAGACCCATGCGGCCACAGTGTGTGATTTTCACAGCGCTTATTTGTATTTGTTGTGTCTTTGTTGCAGCCCACACGATTCACATGCATGCATCCTTGGTTGGAATAACATTACACTATCCAGGCACTTGTCTATGTAAAACGTGCCGTTACGAATATAACTACTATTCACTGAAGGAGGGAATGAGGTATAACATACTATGGGGAGTCAACAACCAATCCTATTCACCTGTAGCAAACTGAAATCACACCCCCAGAAGCCCCGGCTTCCTGGCTATAATACCGGGGCTCGCATACATCTTCTCAATTCAGTACCACTCTTCAGCGAGCCCTGACAGAGCAGGACCAAAATATGTTAAACCTCATTCCCTCCTTCAGGGAACAGTAGTTAAATTCATAACTGTACATTCCCTTTCAGTCAGTCACTCTGTATAAATTACTATGGGGACATACAATCATGCCCCAAGCCGGCCCAGAGGGTACCAAACTAGGAGGCGATCGGCAGCCCAAACGCACACAGGTTCCACCGTCTTCAAAAAGGGGTTGCAGGAGCCCAAGAAGCCTGAAATGTCAAAGCCCCATATAGGGAACCAGAACTGCTACAACTTGTCTATTCGCACTTACACACTGCCACTGCATCCCAAGTCCATAGACCCCACGGTTCCAAGAACAATACTTTCCTTGCGAGCCTGAAATGTCAGAATTTGTACAAAGGAACCGCAAGTCCAAAACAACAGAGCACGTGTCGTGACTTGGTAAAGCGCACACACGCTCTGCATAGCATCGACCAGAGTCGATGAGCCACGGCAGTCCAAGGCTCAAACCCACAGGGGTCTTTGGTGACCCTGATAAAATGCGTACGCTGCTGCCCATCAAGGCAGCCCAAGGCTCAAACCCACAGGGAAACTGTGGTAACCCGGACAAAACACACTGACAATGGCTGTCCAAGTCCATAGACCTTACGAGTTCCAAAAAGGCTCACACAGAGACCCAAGGAGTCTGGAATGTCAGAGCTCACGCAAGCAGGGCACCTGCTGTGACATGATAATGCTTATTCGTGCACCGCCTCATCAACATATTATGGCAGCCCAAGGATCAAACCCACATGGAAAGTGTGGTGACCCGGCAAAATGCGCAATCTGCATGCTGCCGGACACCAAGGAAGCCCAAGGCTCAATCCCACAGGGGAACTGCGGTAACCTGTGTGGCTCAATTGGTAGAGCATGGTGCTTGCAACGCCAGGGCTGTGGGTTTGATTCCCACAGGGGACCCGTATGAAAAAAGTATGAAAATGTATGCACTCACTATTGTAAATTGTTCTGGATAAGAGCACCTACTAAAATGTAAATGTAATCCAGATAAATGTGCACGCTGCCAAACACCCGGACCCAGCCATAAGAACACTATGAGCCACACTGGGAGCAGTTACATCCATGTGATTAAACCTCACAAAGGTCTGTGGGGAACCCAATCTCGCTGCAGCACAGATATCACAAATCTTCATGCCCCTGAACAATTCCCAAGAAGCTGTCACATTCCTAGTGGAGTGAGCACGTACACTGCTAGGTGTCCTTTGCTGTCATATACCAGGGAGATACATTCCAAAGAGAAAGATGCTGCTTAGAAAGCACCCTACCCTGAGCTGGATTAGCTAAACAGACTAAAAGCTGGTACCAAACACAGATGTACAGTGCCTTGCGAAAGTATTCGGCCCCCTTGAACTTTGCGACCTTTTGCCACATTTCAGGCTTCAAACATAAAGATATAAAAGAAGAATCAACAACAAGTGGGACACAATCATGAAGTGGAACGACATTTATTGGATATTTCAAACTTTTTTAACAAATCAAAAACTGAAAAATTGGGCGTGCAAAATTATTCAGCCCCCTTAAGTTAATACTTTGTAGCGCCACCTTTTGCTGCGATTACAGCTGTAAGTCGCTTGGGGTATGTCTCTATCAGTTTTGCACATCGAGAGACTGACATTTTTTCCCATTCCTCCTTGCAAAACAGCTCGAGCTCAGTGAGGTTGGATGGAGAGCATTTGTGAACAGCAGTTTTCAGTTCTTTCCACAGATTCTCGATTGGATTCAGGTCTGGACTTTGACTTGGCCATTCTAACACCTGGATATGTTTATTTTTGAACCATTCCATTGTAGATTTTGCTTTATGTTTTGGATCATTGTCTTGTTGGAAGACAAATCTCCGTCCCAGTCTCAGGTCTTTTGCAGACTCCATCAGGTTTTCTTCCAGAATGGTCCTGTATTTGGCTCCATCCATCTTCCCATCAATTTTAACCATCTTCCCTGTCCCTGCTGAAGAAAAGCAGGCCCAAACTAGCCTTTCAGGAACTGCACCACCAGAGGATGAGACTCCAACTATGATGCTGCCACCACCATGTTTGACAGTGGGGATGGTGTGTTCAGCTGTGTTGCTTTTATGCCAAACATAACGTTTTGCATTGTTGCCAAAAAGTTCAATTTTGGTTTCATCTGACCAGAGCACCTTCTTCCACATGTTTGGTGTGTCTCCCAAGTGGCTCGTGGCAAACTTTAAACAACACTTTTTATGGATATCTTTAAGAAATGGCTTTCTTCTTGCCACTCTTCCATAAAGGCCAGATTTGTGCAATACACGACTGATTGTTGTCCTATGGACAGAGTCTCCCACCTCAGCTGTAGATCTCTGCAGTTCATCCAGAGTGATCATGGGCCTCTTGGTTGCATCTCTGATCAGTCTTCTCCTTGTATGAGCTGAAAGTTTAGAGGGACGGCCAGGTCTTGGTAGATTTGCAGTGGTCTGATACTCCTTCCATTTCAATATTATCGCTTGCACAGTGCTCCTTGGGATGTTTAAAGCTTGGGAAATCTTTTTGTATCCAAATCCGGCTTTAAACTTCTTCACAACAGTATCTCGGACCTGCCTGGTGTGTTCCTTGTTCTTCATGATGCTCTCTGTGCTTTTAACGGACCTCTGCGACTATCACAGTGCAGGTGCATTTATACGGAGACTTGATTACACACAGGTGGATTGTATTTATCATCATTAGTCATTTAGGTCAACATTGGATCATTCAGAGATCCTCACTGAACTTCTGGAGAGAGTTTGCTGTACTGAAAGTAAAGGGGCTGAATAATTTTGCACGCCCAATTTTTCAGTTTTTGATTTGTTAAAAAAGTTTGAAATATCCAATAAATGTCGTTCCACTTCATGATTGTGTCCCACTTGTTGTTGATTCTTCACAAAAAAATACAGTTTTATATCTTTATGTTTGAAGCCTGAAATGTGGCAAAAGGTCGCAAAGTTCAAGGGGGCCGAATACTTTCGCAAGGCACTGTACTTGGTCCTACCATACAGTATGTGTGTAAACTGCACACTGGACACAGGCCATGCAACCTCTGTTGTTCACTGGAAGCAAACAGATGTGTTGAGAAAGGGTACAGCTCCAAAGTCAGGGACCTTTAAGACATAGGCATAACCTTTGGGGCAAAAGCTTCTTTAGGATGGAACATCAATGTGGAGTTGCCAGGAGCCAACTCCAAACAAGAAAGGTGCACTGTGTGGTGATCCCCAACGCGCTTGGCTGATGCAAAGGCCATGAGCAGGGTAGTTTTGTAGAAAAGGACCTTCAGGTCCACAGACTCCGATGGAGTCTCAAACGGAGGCTCACACAGAGCGTCCAGGACCAAAAGCAGGTCCCAGGTCGGTGCCATATGCTTATACACTGGTCTCATCCAATGCACGCCTTTCAGGAACTGCACCACCAGAGGATGAGACTCCAGGGTAGAACTGTCAATCCCTACATGACACGCCAAGATGGCTGCCATATAAACCGTAAATGTGAAAAAAGAAAGGCCCTGCTCAAAAAGCTCTTGTAAGAACATCAAAATGTCCACCAAAAGGCTCTGAAAAGGAGAAACTCCTTTAACCTGACACCAACCCTCAAACGTGTGCCACTTATTATAGCCCTGCATACCCCAGGATTATAGCCAGGAAGGCTGGGCTTTCCGAGGGCGGGCTCGGCACTCATTGGCCGTGATTTCAGTTTGCTACAGGTGAATAGGATTGATCGTTGACTCTCCATAGTATGTTATAGAGTACCACAGTATGAGTCATAATACCCTTGAAAACTAGCAGTCAAACAAGGAAATGGTTCCAATCGTTTTTCCACCATTCATTTTTTCCATAGGGGATTTTAGAAACACTTACCCTGGTGTGATGTTTTGATAATCGTGTAAATCTCTCTTGGAAAAGGTGACTTTCATCAATATATTTGACTTTATTTACCCCGCAAAAATGAAATGCTAATTAGCTGCTAATGTAGCTATCATAAAGAAATACAAATGCCATGATGATCTGGACGAGACTGACAAATTGAGACAAAGGTAAGAATCTCTGGATTAACTATCTACTGTTAAATTTATTCATGAATAATTTGGCTAAATTTCTTTAAATGGACAATTCTGTAAACTGTGTTGTGCAAATGTGAAATTGACACAATACCTGTTAGCAAAAGCATCAGCTAGAGATGACTTGCAGGAGCTTGCAGGGATTTGTAGTCTTGCATGATGTTTAATTTGACGCTAATTAGCATTTTTGAATCTGAGAGTAAATAGAGCTAAATATATTAATAACAGTCACCTTGTCTGAGGAGATTTACATGGTTATCAAAACGTCATGCCAGCGTAAGCCTACATGAAACACACACCTTATTTGAAGTGTTCCTAAAATTTCATATGAGATAAATGAATGGTGGAAAAACAATTGGAACCATTTCCCTGTGTGCCACTAGGTTTTATGGGTATTATGACACCTCCACTTTTGGGGCTCTATATCTCGAGTGATTGACAGAAAGAGAACCACATGTACAACCTCCAATGTAAACAAATCAGTCCATGATGTGAATATGCAGGTGGGCAGATACTGTTGGATTCAGAATTTTACTTGATAATGAGATGTATTTATTTTCAGTTGGTAGTGGCATCACACATGAAGGAGTATCAAACGTGATTCCATGTGCTGTAAACATTTAGGTGGCTGAAGTTTCAAACGTGAGATGGAGAGTCTAGCTAGCCAAATTGTGTTCAAGCAGGGACTCTAGTAAGTGACACAATATTTATTTGGCTCAACTAAATTCTGACTGCAGCAGTAGAATATGAAAGCTGGAGAACAGATAGGAGAGCAAATAATTGCTTTTCCCAGGTATTTACGCCATTGTTAGTGAGTAGGAGAGCGAGGAGGGCTGAAACGGGTCCTCTTGGGCTGTCCTTTTGACCCCAGCCAGATGCAGACACACAGAGAGACGGTTTTGTGTCCCCAGACAAGGGTTCCTCCAAAGCCGGCAAGGGCAATTACATCCCAGGACAAAGGGCCCAAGAGGGGGATGAGTGACTGAGAACAGGACCCTGGCTGGGTCAGGGGCCATCAGGAGCCAGTAAGCCAGTGAGCCAGTGAAAGCAGCAGACTGTTAAACTCTGTGGAAAGAGATGGACATCACTGCAAAATCACTGTGCGATAAGACAGTGATGGCCAGTTCAGGTACAGTAGACTCAGGTATCATTATAGTGCCATACACCTCCACTCAACCTCCCCATCCCGAACCTACACCCCATCCCCACCTCATAGTATCCGCCCAGAGCAAACATTTCTACACCTTATCCTGCTCTGTCTCAGTCTAGTAGTGTTTCTGTTTCTCCTCACTCCCTGTGGTCATCGTTATAATGATAAACTGCTGCTGGAAGCTGTTACTTAAGTAGCTGTCGTCCTGATCTTATTAAGTGTGAATTAGTGGTGAATGCTACCAAAACACTTTACACACTTTAGATACTTAAGTGCACAGGAGTTAAACCATGGAGAGGAAACAATTTATACGTAAAACTAAACATACAGCAGCAGTACATAGAAATATATATATATATATTTTTAAATACAGGTTCCCCTTTAAAATGTGTGATAAAGAGACCAGAGAAATTCTTCATGTCGTTTTTATAGCACCTGAAAGTTTCTAACTGCATATGGGGTTTGGTGAACTAACAAAAATAATTAATGTAGATGTTCACAGAAAGCCAGCAGGTTCCACCAGCACAGTCCATACAACAGACTAGTTCATGTAGCATGCATGTGCTGCTCTCAGGAAGAGCAGAATTACTGATTACCAAGCCAGTCAGCCAACCAGCCACTACCCAGCCAGTGTTATTGCTTTTCTTTTCCCATGATTATCCCAAGACTGTATTTGTTCCTACTCCCACTCTAGTTGACCAATGGCATCACCTCCTTTGATATATTAGAAAAGGTAAAGCTTCTGTGTTGCTTTTTTATGTCATGCAAGGCAGCGTAATTATATTAGATAGGAGTGGGTTTCCCCTCTGCTTCTGGGATGGAGGATAATTACTAGTGACTGGAGTCACTAGATTAGATTGTTATTCATTTGTTGAAGTGCCTGAGTGAAACTACAGCCGGACAGGAAGATAAACAGAACAGTGGGAAAATAGGGGGAAGAAGAAGAAGAAATTAAGACTACAGTATGTCCCAACCACTTCTGGGTTATAATTATCATGCATCAAAGAGAGAGAAGAGAGAAGAGAAGGATGTATGATGGTCTAATGACCAACACAACACACCATGATTAAAGGACGATCAACATTTAAAATATGTTCAAACAAAAACAAAACAACAATCAGTGAAAATATCTAATTGTGTGCTTTGTCCTGAGACTATCATGGTATGGGCTATCTAGGCAGGCTTCTCTGCTTTGTCCACACACACCACACACAAACTACAGTAAAATCTTAATTTTAGCCACTTTGCTACAGCAGGAAAATAACCCTACAGCAACAGGAAATGTGAATTATTATGTGGATTATAATTCATGGACATTTCATGTAGGGGTTGATATTTTTCATTAGGGCAAATCAAGTTAGGGCAAAACACATTTTAAAGTGGAAATTACAAACTTTAGAAAACTTTTTTTAAACCTGGAATGCACTACAAGTTTGCATTTCCTGCTGTTCAGGAAAAGTTGTGCAACAACAGGATGATCAAATTAAGATACAGCATCTGAAGTAACCTGTGTCTCTTCCTTTCATTCTAGCAGACAGGTCGGCTGGCTCCTGGCTGGGACATTTAACCAGGCATGTGGTGATTGAGGTCTCGTCTCCAGCCTCTTTGTTATTGTCCAGTCTCCTACAGGAGATAGAGAGGAGAGAAGCCTTCTAGGCTTGTTCATACAGATAACATGGTCAGCAGGCTAAGGGAAGATTGAACGGGAAAGGGGGTAGTGATGGTGGGCACAAATATTTACTTGGTCACACTAATGGGGCTGAGTGATATGGCTGCCATGGATTGAAGTAACGTCAACTACTGTTGTCCGGGTATCAACCTCCATACTACTTCTGACATAGTGTGATAACGTTTTTTATTTTGAACAGGCATGATCCATCTGTCTTAGCTTGTGATGACGGACAATCATGCGGTAGAGACAGAGAGCCAATTACAGGGCAGAATGATTAATGACTCAAATAATAAATAAAAGGTAGTAATCATCAATTGGAGTAGTGTGACTAAACTACAAAATATATTTGATAAAGCCACAATGTGTAATCTTGACAGAAAGAAGACTTTCATATAGAGCCATTAGTAGAAACATTTCATCCACGCACAAAAGGCCATGATTTAGGTGCTAAGGCTAAGGGGTGCTTACAATAGTCTAAATCTGGCCAAAATAAATGCATTACTGTATATACAAAGCCAATTGACACAATACTATTTTATTGTGGTGTGAATGCTGCATAGTTTGCAAAAAATTATTGTATCTTTGGACATAAACCCATTTGTGTAAACATATGTTATCGTGCACTTATAGCACATAGATGCATGACAATGTCATGGAAGAGGACCACTGCTGTGTGTGGAAACAAATCATACTTTTACACCACCTCTGCTATGTTTTCATTCACTGATACCAATGGTTGCAGCAGCAACACAAGTTAGATTTGCAAGCTAAAATTTGAATCACAATAATAAGTAATTGTGAGGTATATGGTTTAGGCATAAGTTATGAGAAAAGTACAGTTCTGAGAGAACAATAATATTTTTGGAATGAGCTGCTTGCAAGATAATTCATCAAGATAAGCGATGTCCCATCATAGATTTCCTTGTAAGTAAAATAAAATGGATCCAGGAAGTGGGCCATGGCACTGTCTGCCAATGTGCAATCTTCTAAATTGTGTTTGGAAAACAAGAGGAGCCTTCCTCTCTTTGAACACAGAGAAATACAAAAGGAGAAATGTGACCCTTTTAACAACCATTCATATCTTTCTCTCTATTTGTCCTAGATGTCTTATTGTATTTGATTATACAAGATAGGAAATAGCGTTCTCCTTTTGTGCCTTTCTATAACCTCTTATTTCTATGTCCTTTGTTCTCTTTCTTAAAATGTAGCAGGTATATAGCTACCTATACGTTATGAGTTTAATGATAAGTTGTTTATGGCCGTTTTTAATTTTTACTAAAACTTTTCAATCGTGCTTTCGTTTCGGTTGACATTGAGCCAACATCCCAAAACGAAATATCTACTTGATATCGTTGGACATGACTTTGACTGGTTGAGTGTGTATGACACTAAAAAAACATGTGCGAGTGCGTGTGTAGTACACGCAGTCACAGAAGAGTGAAAGTGGAGTGGAGGAAAAGTGTCCAGTTTTTCCTCAGGAAACTAACTCCATTTCCACTTGGCTCTCGACACAACGGTTACTCCGGAATCTGATTTGCGTAGGACGTTTAAAAATAACGGAGTATAAAGGCATGGAGGAGATTCTCTTGCAGGGCAGTCTACTCGGCACATGAGCTCTTGATAGTCTAGGAGTCTCTGGTTTAATTCTGAATAAATTAGGATTTACATATTTCTTACTTAATTATGCTCAATTAGAAAAAACTATTGTAGTCTATTAAAGAATAGGCCTACAATATAGCACGATAGTGCATGAAGCAGAATTGTGGCTGCCCAACACAATGTTTCAAATATGTTTTTGCAGCTTGTCATGTTGAGCATCAGATGATATTTGTTTGTTTATTCTTTAAATTGTATATTGCCAGCTCAACAAAAAAAAAAAAAAATGATTCTATGACATATTTGAACATATTTGAACAATTTATCTTTGTAATCAGGATGACAAGCCCAGCAGCAGATGCTCTATTTGCCAAGTACCTTGATTTGGATGATAATCAAGCCAACGAATGGGTTTGTTGATGTAAAGCGAACATGTAACTGCTTTGTGTACCGTTAAGATTAACATGTTGTTTCGATGGTCCTGAGAATGGCACAATGTCACACATTCTATTTGTTTGAATGTTAAACAACTAGGGAATCACGTTGAGACAAATTCATGATATTGCCGATTGAGATTAGGCATATCTATAGACTGTCAAATCGAACATATGGTATGTTCGAGAGAGGTGAAAAGAAGCTAGAAGTAGCTGGATATTTTACTTGCAAAAGTATGCGATCATCGGGTGCTCTCGATGAGGATGAGGATGCTCTCATTCATGAGAGTTAGGCCTAGGATTGCCACTTTTTTTTTTACACTTATATTTATTTCTGACTGGGCTAATTCAGAAGGCCATACCGTCATTACTATTTATTGAAGCGTATAAACCATTATCCATTTATTTCAGATCAATTATATCAGAGAAATGATCATATTATTGAACTAATTGCACAGCGAGTTTGCACAGGGTAAGTGTCGCCCGCCCCCTTCAGTTATATTCCCTGATAGAATCTGAAGTCCTTGTTTTTGAGTGGGAAAGCACAGAGGACAATGATTAAAATAACTATGAATAAATATAAATGTAGAACACATCTCCTTAATATATATGTATAAAAACATATACAAGAATAATATGAATACATGGTTATTATTATTGATTGATAATTTGATTGAAATTAGAGGGTAATAGACTTGCAATGAATGTAATTGCACAACTATAGACTTCACAAATGATGATAACAAATTCAACTTGGCTTTTTTTAAATCCAAAATGAGCTTTCTCTGCAAACTAAAACGCACTGAAATGTAAACTGTTATATGCCCATTCAACCTTTTGACTATTGAATTAAGGCAAACATGCTATGGCTTTTGTAAATACGATTTAGATATTTTGTAAGATTTTAAAATGAATGCATTTCTCATAAATATGCATGGTGGCATGTAAAATCGTAGTAAAGTCTACCTCAACACTTCACCCTATTGGTCAACAGGTGAAACGACATCTGACACGCCCACAAAGTCTGTCCAGGACGGGGCTATAACTGGCGGGCACTACAGTCATCAGGGGTTATATCGTTTGGTTCGACTTGGATTGCTACATAGCGTTAGATGTTTTGGGCTAAATATCTCAGCTTGGTTTGCCTTACTGAATTTGGACAGGTGTAAAAGGTTAACTAAAATAACATTTTATAATGGCTCTCGCCGATGCGATGCTGCCGTCGATTACTACGTTTTCAAGCAGTAAGACGATGGAGGAAAGACAGTCTGCAATTGTCCATGTAAGTGTACTTTTTTCCCCCGATGTAATTTCTTCAACAGAAACTAACTGAACATACAAAGTTGATAACATAGTGTGCAATTTTAATTATAATGCTTGCTTTTCTTTTGTTTATTTCGCTATTTTATTTGCTCGAGAGAAATATACCCACTGGGCAAAAACTGGTTGAATCAACGTTGTTTCCACGTCATTTCAACCCCAAAAAATGCAATGTGATGACTTTGAATCAGCGTGGAAAACTAATTGGATTTGAAAAAAGTAATCAACCTAAGGGAATTTCGTAATTTTCCCCAATTTTTAACCTAAATCCAAATACATGGTGACATTTTTGTTTGATTTTAGTTGATTTCATGTTAGTTGACTCCAACAAAGGTAAATCAAAACTGACGTCTGTGCCCAGTGGGTATAGCCTATATAGGCTACACAAAGAAAAACCCACAACTGTTTTGGAAAGAGGTTCTCGACTGAAACAATATTTAAATGACAATGTCGTTTTATTTACATTATAGGACTGGAAAGTGGATGGTTGCAATACCAGCACAACAGGTGATGACTTGAGATCCCAGATTGAAGTGGAGCTCAGTATCGTTGAATCACCTGCAGTGACCAGAGATGAAGATGACCTGGGGAAATTCTTGGATTTAGAGTTCATTTTATCCAACACCATTGGATCTGAAAGTGGAACCAATAACAACTCATCTCAACAGTCGTGCTCATACTCACTGCCTGAGTCGCCGGAAAGCTGCAGCACAGGGCATGACAGCGACGGTTCTCAGCTCACACCCAATGCTTACGGCAGCTATAACTTCAACACAAGTCCTGGGCACAGTCTGGTAGCCGAGCTGCTAACCCCAGAGATGAATTATCAGAGCGGCACACTGTTAGACTACAGGCTGAAGCAGCCTGCCACGGACAGGCGGGAGTACACTGAACTGCGGGCCTTGAATATAGCTACTGCCACTCCAGTCCACTTACAAGTGACCGACTCTCATCCCATGGGATACAAAATAAAGACAGAAAACACTGAGCGGTCATGCATGATGGCAGGTGACTTCATAGGACACATGTATGATGAGAAACACATGCGTTCCCTGCACACAGAGTTCGCGCACCATCAACTTACTGTTCAGGGGTTTGCACCTCATGGCATGCAACAGAGTGTGTCCCGAGATGGGATGGGGCACAAAGACTGTCACTTGACAGAGATTAACTCTCATCAGCATACTAACATGGCACACCCGCAACAGTATGAGCCATATCCACCGCAGTACACGCATCACCAAGGTGCGCTACAGTATCATGGACAGTACAGGATGTTCAGGGAGCCCATGCGGGTGCACCACCCGTCCATGCCGGGGGTGATGTTGACCCCACCATCATCGCCACTTTTGGAGTTCTACGCGCCAGAAGATAGCAAACCCAAACGGGGCCGCCGGTCTTGGGCGAGAAAGCGCACAGCCACTCACGGCTGTGAATTCCCTGGATGTGGGAAGACCTACACCAAGAGTTCCCATCTAAAGGCTCACATGCGAACACACACAGGTAATTACACATTTAATTTACAATATAACCTATATGTTCTTCTGTTTTGTTGGAATCTATCTTCAATTCCCCCCCCCCTCCAAAAAATTAGACACTAGCCTATTATGCACGAAATCTAACTGTATTGTCCTTGTAATCCACAGGTGAGAAACCGTACCATTGCAATTGGGAAGGCTGTGGTTGGAAATTTGCGAGGTCTGACGAGCTGACTCGTCACTATAGAAAGCACACCGGTCAGAGGCCTTTCCAGTGCCACTTGTGTGAGAGGGCCTTCTCGCGCTCAGATCACCTCGCACTGCACATGAAGAGGCACATGTAAACAGAAACAGTTGGATCTGACTTTGAACGTTCTATTTTTGTATCATGGCGATAGACTGGACATGTCACGTAAATGCTTGTACATACTATCATTCTCTTCTAAATGATGGGAGTACAATATTTAAGGAAAAGGAGAGCCTTTCTTGCCTTCTCTTGCATTTAAATTATTGAGTGTTGGTGACTGCTGATGGTTGCTATTTTGGCTTTTGAAATAAAACACTGAACAATGGCTGGCTGTAGCCTACCCAATATTTTTTGTACATATGCCTACATGTAAATGAACATTTGTTTTCTATCACTTAGGCCTACTGCATAACTTTGATACTTTGTTGCTGTTTACAAGAATCACCAGACTTTCCATGGTATAGTTTTTACAATAAAATTATGTGTATTTCAAAACACGTTTTTTTTTCTATTTAATTGTTTGAATGCTTAGGCTTATTATGCTTCTCAAAGTGCTCTTAATTAAATCAGGTACTTAACACTGCCTTTCAATGTTTCATACATTTTGTATACAAAATGATGCTAAAGTTGTAAGGAAATATTCTCCCAAAACTGTACTAGAAATACTTGAAGCTCTGAGAAAATATTATCCACTCTGTAAGTGCAATATAGTTTTGTAAAATCACAAAGACAAAGTGTTACAAGAGCTCTGTGTTTTATGAAAATAAAATAATATGGAAATGATTAATTGTTTGAATTTTCTTATTTGACATGAATAGTGTTAAGATTAGTGTCCAAGGGTCTGGCCAAGAAATCGAAACACTCATAAAGGGCATACATTTTTATAACACTGGGTCTAGGATGAGTTCTGACATCCCCTTTGTAATAGTGACAGGCAACACTCATTGAAGCTTCCTAAGACAAGCCTAAGGACATACTACTGAACATGGCCCATAGTATACTGTGGATCTAAAATTATATTATTTACACACCTTCACAGACAACTAGTAGGCATTTTATGACGCCCCCATAAAGTACGCTGCAAAATCACTGAGCACAGTGATTTTAAGAACTATAGGTTGGATACTTCACTACTTCTCACCCACCAATGTAATGGAATTATTTCAAAGCCAAACTGAAGAGATGTCATAGCAATAGTTAGGCCTATATTTACAGTAATACACTGTTATAAGGTGGATATTGGGTGTCAATATCATGGTTGGCTGTACAGATGGCGATTGTCGCCCTCTCCTGTTCATTTGACCGACTTGCATTTATTAGGCACTTAAAAGTGAAGTATGTTGTCAATTCTATCATCTACCTCATGAGGGCAGTCTGTACCATTGCACTGATGTAACCAAGCTGTAACATCAGAATTCGCTTGAGCCAAGTCAAAGCAAGAAAATGACTCCTTCCTTGGTCTTTGTACTCAAGAAAAGTATTATCTTTGTTCACCTTAATCTCCAAAATTACATTAACTAATACACTCATCTAAACACAAACACATTTCCTGACAAAGCAGTCCTTACCAAAACTGTTGATCCACATTGTAATAATATTGCAAGTATAATGTGGTCTCATTTTTCATTTTACTTCCCATTACCTCCACATATGAATGGGCTAAAATTCAAAAGTGTTTCTGGTCCATATGTGGAACTAGAATTGTATGTTGTAGGTATTCTAGACTCTGATCCCAAACAAGGTGGCGTGTGTCTTAAGTCAATTGGGACTTCTGTGTCAACGTAACATTTCCTCCGCCCCTTGCCTGCTATGTGGCCTACATTGAGCTGAATAAAACAACTCTGTCTGAAATATGGGTGGTTCAACCTGGATTTTACTGAGCATAGTGTGGGAAATACAATGTTTACTTTAGCTGTGTCCCTTCCCTTCTAACAGATAGTCATCCTAAGTGACTGGGTAACTGGGTTGCTTGTCTATTATTCTTATGGTTGCAGGGAATGAGGATGTGTATAATAATTTAACGTCCCCCAAATATAGGCCTAACTATATCTTATCTTTTTGGACAGTTGACTGTACCATTCAATAACAGTGTCAAAAAGTTGAGGTAGACATATGGTCATAAGTGTTAAAACACATTACTTCTCATTTTACAGTAATAACATACATCTTCTAGAAGCCAAGTATTGACACAGTCAAAGCGATGGCAGATTTTAACTCATGAATATACAGTGACTTTGGAAAATATTCAGATCCCTTGACCTTTTCCACGTTTTGTTACAGCAAGGGGGGGGGGAGTATGGCTCGCTGGGCACTTCAATCCGGCCCGCGAGATACCAATTTCGTGGTATCCAATTGGTAGTTACAGTCTTGTCCCATCACTGCAACTCCCGTACTCGGGAGAGCCGAAGGTCGAGAGCAACCCAGCAAAGCCACACTGTTTCTTGATACAATGCCCGGTTAACCCAGAAGCCAGCCGCACCAATGTGTAGGAGGAAACACTGTACACCTGATGACTGTGTAGGCATGCATGCGCCCGGCCTGCCACAGGAGTCACTAGAATGCGATGGGACAAGGAAATCTCAGCCTGCCAAACCCTCTTCTAACCCGAATGACGCTGGGCCGATTGTGCGCCGCCTCATGGGTCTCCCAGTCACAGCCAGCTGTGACACAGCCTAGGATCGAACCCGGGTCTGTAGTGACGCCTCAAGCACTGCAATCCAGTGCCTTAGACCGCTGCGTACCTCGGGAGGCCGAGTGGCGCAGACAATTGTTCCCCTAAAACATGCGGCCCTCTGTTGAATTTCAAAATCCCGATGTGGCCCTCGAGCCAAAACGTTTGCCCACCCCTGCGTTACAGCCTTATTCTAAAATCGATTAAATATTTTTTTCCTCATCAATCTACACACTATACCCCATAATGACAAAGAAAAACAGGTTCAGACATTTTTGGTAATTTATTACAAATTCAAAACGAAAATATCACATTTACATATTTAAATATTCAGACCCTTTACTCAGTACTTTGTTGAAGCACCATTGGCAGTGATGACAGCCTTGAGTCTTCTTGGGTATGACCCTACAAGCTTGGCACACCTGTATTCGGGGAGTTTCTCACATTCTTCTCTGCAGATAATTTCAAGCTATGTCAGGTTGGATGGGGATCGTTGCTGCACAGCTAATTTCAGGTCTCTCCAGAGATGTTAGATCGGGTTCAAGTCCAGGCTCTGGGTCACTCAAGGACATTCAGAGACTTGTCCCGAAGCCACTCCTGCTTTGTCTTGGCTGTGTGCTTAGGGTCATTGTCCTGTTGGAAAGTGAACCTTCACCCCAGTCTGAGGTCCTGAGTGCTCTGGAGCAGGTTTTCATCAATGATCTCTCTGTACTCTGCTCTGTTCATCTTTGCCTCGATCCTGACTAGTCTCTCAGTCCCTGCCGCTGAAAAACATCCCCACAGCATGATGCTACCACCACCATGCTTCACAGTAGGGATGGTGCCATGATTCCTCCTAACGTGATGCTTGGAATTCAGGCCAAAGAGTTCAATCTTGGTTTCCTCAGACCAGAGAATCTTGTTTCTCATGGCCTGGGAGTCTTTAGGTGCTTTTGGCAAACTCCAAGCAGGCTGTCATGTACCTCAACTAAGGTTGTCCTTCTGGAAGGTTCTCCCATCTTCGCAGAGGAACTCTAGAGCTCTGTCAGAGTCACCATTGGGTTCTTGGTTACTTCCCCCCGATTGCTCAGTTTGGCCGGGCGGCCAGCTCTAGGAAGAGTCTTGGTGATTCCAAACTTCTTCCATTTAAGAATGATGGATGCCACTGTGTTCTTAGGGGACCTTCAATGCTGCATAAAATGTTTTGGTACCCTTCCCCAGATCTGTGCTTAGACACAATCCTGTCTCAGAGCTCTATGGACAATTCCTTCGACCTCATGGCATGGTTTTTGCTCTGACATGCTCTGTGAACTGTGGGACCTTATATAGACAGATGTGTGCCTTTTTAAATCTGTCCAATCAGTTTAATTTACCACAGGTGGACTCCAATCAAGTTGTACAAACATCTCAAGGATGATCAATGGAAACAGGATGCACCCGAGCTCAATTTTGAGTCTCATAGGAAAGGGTCTGAATACTTATGTAAATAAGGTTTTTCTGTTTTTATTTTTAATACATTTGCTAAAAAACAGTGACCTGTTTTCATTTTGTCATTATGGGGTATTGTATGTAGATTGCTGAGGATTTTTTTTATGTATTTAATCAATTTTAGAATAAGTCTGTAATGTAACAAAATGTGGAAAAAGTCAAGGGGTGTGAATACTTTCCGAAGGAAATGTACACTGTTTGGGGTTGTGGCTTGTTGTCATGGAGGCCCTGTTATGGTTTCATTTGTTTACGTAAGAGGAATCCTGAGCTGGGTCAACTCCGCACTAGGTCAGAAGCTAAACTAACCAGTGGGGTGGGTACAGCTCTGACCAGGCAACCCAATGGCATTCACATTTTCCCTTTTATATTTGCATACTTCAATAATATGTTTATTACACATGGGATTGAATCCAAATGGAAAATATTTGTGTTATTCTACTCTGAGTGGTCAGTAAACTACTGTAGATGAGGAATACTGTTTTTGATATCATAGTAAAAGACTATGTAAGTGTTGATGCTGGTAGAGACGAGAAGCAGGTACAGGGAGTGAACATTTAATTATCAACGGACATGACATGGAACAGGACAGGACAGCGTTTGGACAAGAATAAAAAACGACATTAATGCAGACACAGGGAACAAACGGGGGAGCAGGCAGTTATAGACGGGGCAATCAACAAAGGGAGTCCAATGAGCGCTTCTGCGCGTAATGATGGTGACAGGTGTGCGTAATGAAGGGCAGCCTGGTGCCCTTGAGCGCCAGAGAGGGAGAGCGGGGGCAGGCCTGACAGTACCCCCCCTAGGGGGGGCACCCGGGCCAGCATCCCGGAGAGCACAGTAGAGTTTAGTTCAGTACAGTAAGTAGTGTTTAGTTCAGTAGAGTACAGTAGAGAATAGTACAGTGAAGTATAGTAAAGTACAGTATAGTACAATATAATACATTATACTGTACTTTACTCTACTGCTGCTCTACTGTACTGTACTGGACATCTGTGGATGCTGAAATCAAAGCCGGTCCAGACCACAAAATGACATCTGTTGACGTTGAAATCAAGGCCAGGGTGGACAGACCAAATTTCAATGTCTTTTCATGTGACAGTTGAACTGTGCTCACTTGGCATCTGTCTCTCTCCACCGACATCAGCAAAGACATCCTGCGAATGATACAAACTTGTAGACAGCTATTTGATATAATTTTAGCCTGAGAATGTCATTCTCGTACATCATTCCATGACAAATGGTGGTTCAATTACAATGCATAGTAGCCTACTACTGCATAGTACGTTTAGCTGTTTCTAGCCACCTGATTTCACACAAAGGAGCTTTCACATTCTCTTCAGCATGTGCAAGCCTGTTACAAAAGGCAAGCTACCTGACCCATCAGTGTAATAATATTCATGAGTATCTCTTATCATTGTCATTATTCATCATCAAATCAAAGTTTAGTGGTCCAGAAAAATAAGAAAATACATTATAAAGGATGAGTCATGATTAGAATACAGTATATACATATAAAGTGGGTGAAACAGTACGTAAACATTATTAAGTGACCAGTGTTCAATGACTATGTACATCGGGCGACAGTCTCTAAGGTGCAGGGTAGAGTATCGGGCGGGTAGCCTGCTAGTAACAGTGACTAAGGTTCAGGGCAGGGTACTGGGCGGAGGTCAGCTAGTGTTTAACAGTCTGGTGGCCTGGAGATAAAAGCTGTTTCTCAATCTCTCGGTTCCAGCTCATCATTTGTAGTGGATACTGGACCAAACTGTGGCGAATGGATTAATGCACGCGCTGCTGCTCATCACTCAAGACTGAAATTATAGACGGAGCAATTATTGAAATTATGTTAGTAAAAGACGGGGCGTATTTTGAAAGAAGAGGAAGGCTCAAGACAAAGTGATGAAACTCCGAACATTCTATAATGATATTTAGCCACCATATGTTCACGACACCACGCTATGGTAAGCAATTAATGACACAAACCATTCAAATAAGATGTTCATACATTGTTATAGCTAGCTAGTTGTTTTGCCACATTCAGTAGTTTGAATAGAGGCGTCAATCAACCTTATTATCCCACAGTAAAGACAAGGGCCAGTAGGCTTGCCATGTCTGGATGCTAGAAATATGTTAATGCTTCAATATTGGCTTTCCTGAAGATACTTGAAATTAGCTTGCTAGCTAACGTTAGTTGTTTACTCAGAGAATGATACATATTTGTTTAACAAAGATGTGATACAGACGTTTCAACGCTTGCCCATTACGTTGTTTCCCTGTTCAACGAAAACTCGAGTGAATTTATCTCCAACTATTGACTTGCTAGCTAAGTCGATTTTTGAATGAATGAACTTAAGATACAGTGGTGTCTTAGTTACTGATACAACATGCAAATGTAACATTACGTGGCAGTGTGTCAGCTAACGTTACTTTCCCGGTTGCTGTGCTTCTGTGGGTTTTGTCAAAATACGCGGTGAGAATCTTGACCGACCTTTACACGATGTCAGGGCTTCACCAGAGGAAGTCACTGTGCAACGTTGAACATTTCTCAAAAAGTTAGTTCAAGAAGTCTACAAACATTTTAAAGGCACATTCTGCCATTTCAACAGCATGACACTGTTTGGTAACCTGAAAGATTGGTCTGGATCAAGCCTGGGGAAATAGCGTAGCCGTTGCTCATCATCATCATCACCCTCTAATTCATAGATATATTCTAATGTAGAGATGAAAGGTTTGAGTCTTAGTTTTATTATACATATTTTGGAGCTTGTTTGTTTACAAACACCCAAGTGACAAGAAAAACAAACAATTGAGTAATACAGTCTGAGATCTTGGGTTATCATTTAACCCATTAGTATCATTTCGTACCATTTATTGAAATGACCATGGGATAGCAGAACATATTAGACTTTAGTGTTAACTTAACACCTGGAACCCCCATGGACGTTTGTGAATCTCCCCCAATGTAACGTGTAATTTACTGTAATTTATTATTTATAGTGACAGTAACCTTTATGGTTTTTGTCAGGGTTTTTGTCTATAACCATACTCACTCTAATGCTTGTGTAAAAGCTGGGAAATAGCCTATGTCAATAGTAGCTCTACCATACATGCATGTATGCAACACAGCCCCCCTCACCTTCACAGCAGGGCCTCTCTCACACCCAATTCTAGGGTCTAACTTTTATCACAACCAAAATAGCTAGCTAAAATGTCTTGTGAACATTTTCAAATGTCCCAAACATATTTTGATTTGTGACTGTTATTATCATTTAGCAGCAGTGTGATTTTTCAATAGGCCTATTTCTTCTGCGCTGCTGCTGTGAAGTGGTGCTACCCCCAGAGGTCAATGTTGCCATTGTAAATGTGATGGTGGTATTGATGGTGTTTTATAGCACTAGTTACTTTTCTAAAGAAAAAAGAACACAGCAAATGTTTTTCGGAACTTTGTCAACTTTCAAAAAAGAAAGAATGGATGATATTTCAACAGTTTAGACCCGGAACCACTACAACACTATGAACTGGATTGGAATGAATAGTATGAGGTTTATTTTCCAAATTCCAAAAATACTTTATCACACTTTACCTTTAGAAATGAACAGGTACAGGTACTTTAACTAGCCCACTGTTATGGCTTGTGAATGTTTCCTTCATGCAGGTTTCCTTCATTTAAATATTTACCCTAATTGCCACCTTGTTTCCAAATGCCAAAAATACTCTACAATAATACTTTGTCAAACTTCACCTTAGAAAATTAACAGGTCTAGCCCAACTACTACTATGGTTTGTGTTGTTTAAAAAAAAAATGTAAAAATGTATACATTCCTCATCACTTACAATAAGTCCTTCAGCAACCTCCCACACAACATACAGAATGCATCCATCACACAGATCTGTATCTAAATGTTAGTTTTGCGTAGACCTATTAATTATCAGCTAGGTTTATTTTCTAAAGTATTCTCTAATAACAGTCCTTTGCCAAACTGCCACAAATGACCATTAAAGATATCAAAGTCCTGGCTTCAATATGAATGCTGTTCCAGTTCAGTCACGTTAGAACTCGGAAGACATTCATTCATTATTTTGTTTGCTTGCAATAGCATAATAAAAAATAAAATAATAATTATAATGTAATAATAATACATGGGATTTAATTCACCTTTAAAAAAATACACTGTACATCAACACTGTACAGTAGGTGTCCTATCAGTTCCCACCTAGTTGTCATGTCTCGTTTCTCCCACTTAGCTATGAGTTAGGACTAGCTCAACTAAATTATTGTCTTCTTAAGTGGAAATGTTACACAATATTGTACCCCTGTAGCTCAGTTGGTAGAGCATGGCGCTTGCAAGGCCAGGATAGTTGGTTTGATTCCCAGGATCACTCATATGTAACAAAATGTATGCATCCGTGACTGGAAGTTGCATTGGATTAAATTGTCTGCTAAATGGCATTTATTATTGTTGTTGTAGCCTACTGTTAAGACACATTTGGAAGAATTTGACCTGTTTTACTTATCTTTACATATGTTATGCTTATTTGTCCATTGTTTGAAAGCTAGTAGGCCTAATATCCACACATTTAAGGAGTTTATATCCTCTGAGGGGAGGCTGGCAGGAAAACGTTGACATTAAATGGTTTACATACTGTACTAACATGTAGGGCCTAGGTCGGGGACTAAACACCACTGTTGTGGAGAAAGTCTTGACCAGGTGCATAGAATGTGAACTGATACCATTGGCCAGCTGGCCCTGCACTGGCATTCTGAAGACATTCCTTTGACAGAAATAGCCTGCTTCCATTACCCAGGGTTTAGCTACATGTTTTGTAGTTTCTGGCTCCAGAACTCAAGTTTCTGGAGCTGATGTAAGCTAATATGTTGCATTTAATTCGTATTTATGCTGACGTACAGTATCAGTCAAAAGTTTGGACACACCTACTTATTCAAGGGTGTTTCGTTATTTTTTACTATTTTCTACATTGTAGATTAATAGTGAAGACATCAAAACTATGAAATAACACATATGGAATCATGTAGTAACCAAAAAAGTGTTAAACAAAACAAAATGCTGATTCTTAAAAGTAGCCACCCTTTGCATTGATGACAGCTTTGCACACTCTTGGCATTCTCTCAACCAGCTTCATGAGGTAGTAACCTGGAATTAATTTCAATTAACAGGTGTGCCTTGTTAAAAGTTAATTTGTGGAATTTCTTTCCTTCAAAATGAATATCAGCCAATCAGTTGTGTTGTGACAAGGTAGGGGTGGTATACAGAAGATATCCCTATTTGGTAAAATACCAAGTCCATATTATGTCAAGAATAGCTCAAATAAGCAAAGAGAAACAACAGTCCATCATTACTTTAAGACATTAAGGTCAGTCAAATGAAATTTTCAAGAACTTTGAAAGTGAGGTCGCAAAAACCATCAAGTGCTATGATGAAACTGGCTCTCATGAGGACCGACACAGGAAAGGAAGACCCAGAGTTACCTCTGCTGCAGAGGATAAGTTCATTAGAGTTAACTGCACCTCAGATTGCAGCCCAAACAAATGCTTCACAAAGTTCAAGTAACAGACACATCTCAACATCAACTGTTCAGAGGATACTGTGTGAATCGGTCCTTCATGGCCGAATTGCTACAAAGAAACCACTACCAAAGGACACCAATAATAATAACAGACTTGCTTGGGCCAAGAAACATGAGCAATGGACATTAGACTGGTAGAAATCTGTCCTTTGGTCTGATGAGTCCAAATTTGAGATCTTTTGTTCCAACCGCCATGTCTTTGTGAGATGCAGAATAGGTGAATGGATGATCTCCGCATGTGTAGTTCTCACCGTGAAGCATGGAGGAGGAAGTGTTATGGTGTGGGGTTGCTTTGCTGGTGAGACTGTCAGTGCTGTATTTAGAATTCAAGCCACACTGAGTTGGACCGGAGAGTGAAGGAAAAGCAGCCAACAACTGCTCAGCATATGTGGGAACTCCTTCAAGCACGTTGGAAAAGCATTCCAGGTGGAGCTGGTTGAGAGAATGCCAAGAGTGTGCAAAGCTGGCATCAAGACAAAGGGTGCATACTTTGAAGAATCTCAAATATAAATATATATTTTGATTTGTTTAGCACTTTTTTAATTGTTACTACTGTACATGATTCCATATGTGTTATGTTATAGTTTTGATGTCTTCACTATTATTCTACAATGTAGAAAATAGTAAAAACAAAGAAAAACCCTTGAATAAGTAGGTGTGTCCAAAATGTTGACTGGTACTCTATTATTTTTTCACAAAGCAGTGCTAAACCAGAATTAGGCCTAGCCTAGGCCTGTATTGTGGCACTAAAGTCATACAGATACAGTGCCTTCAGAAATTATTCATACCCCTTGACTTTTTCCACATTTAGTTTTTACAGCCTTAGTTTAAAATTGATTAAATTGAGAGTTTGTGTCACTGACTTACACACAATACCCCAAAATATAAGTGTAATTATGTTTTAACGGTGTTTAGAAATTCATAAAAAATTTTAAGCTGAAATGTCTTTAGTCAATAAGTATTCAACTTCTTTGTTATGGCAAGCCTAAAGATGTTCAGGATAAAAAATTGGCTTAACAAGTCACATAATATGTTGCATGGACTTGACATGATTTTTGAATAACTACTTCATCTCTGTACCCCACACATACAATATTCTGTAAGGTCCCTCAGTCAAGCAGTGAATTTCAAACACAGATTCAACCACAAAGATCAGGGAGGTTTTCCTGCCTCGCAAAGAAGGGCACTTATTGGTAGATGGGTAAAAATTGTAAAAAAAAAATAAGCCGACATTGAATATCCCTTGAGCATGGAGCATATTAATTACACTTTGGATGGTGTATCACTACACCAATTCTCCCGAGTGGCTCAGTGGTCTAACGCACTGCATCTCAGTGCTAGAGGCATCACTACAGACCCTGGTTCAATTCCATGTTGTATCACAACTGCCGTGATTGGGCGTCCCATAGGGCGGTGCACAGTTGGCCCAGCGTCATCCGGGTTAAGGTTTGGCCGGGGTAGGCCTTCATTTTAAATAAGAATTTCTTCTTAACTGACTTGCCTAGTTAAATAAAGGTTAAATGAAATTTACAAAACATATACACCCAATCACTACAAAGATACAGGCATTTGCCGGTGAGGAAGGAAATCCCTTAGGGATTTCACGATGACTTTAAATGACTGACTTTACGATGACTTTAAATCAGAAAGAGTTTAATGGCTACGATAAGAGAACTGAGGATCGATCAACAACATTTAGTTACTCCACAATACTAACCTAAATGATAGAGTGAAAAAAAGGAAGCTTGTACAGAATACAAATATTCCAGAAAATGCATTCTGTTTGCAAGAATGCACTAAAGTAAAACTGCAAACTTTTTGTCCTGAATAAATCCAACATCACTGAGGACCACTCTTCATATTTTCAAGCATGTTGGAGGGGTGCATCATGTTATGGGTATGCTTGTCATCGGCAAAGACGAGGGAGTTAAAAAAAAAAGTATAATAAATGGAATAGAGCTAAGCACAGGCAAAATCCTAGTTCAGTTTGCTTTCCAACAAACACTGAGAGACACATTCTTCTTTCAGCAGGACAATAACCTATAAGACTAGGCAAATATTCACTGAAGTTGCTTACCAAGACGACATTGTTCCTGAGTGGCCTATTTACAATTTTGACTTAAATCGGCTTGAAAATGTATGTCATGACTTGAAAATGGTTGTTTAGCAATGATAAACAACCAACTTGACAGAGCTTGAAGAATAATAATGTCCAAATATTGTACATTTCAGGTATGCAACACTCTTAGACTTACAGCTGTAATCACTACCCAAGGTGATTCTAACATGTATTGACGCAGGGGTGTGAATACTTATGTAAATTAGATGTTTCTGTATTTAATTTTCAATACATTTGCAAAAATATCTAAAAACATGTTTTCACTTTGTCATTATGGGGTAAAAATAAATGGAATCCATTCTGAATTCAGGCTGTGTACAGGGGTGACAAACTCATTCCACGGGGGGACGAGTTTCTGCTGGTTTTTGGTTTTTCCTTTCAATTAAGACCTAGACAACCAGGTGAGGGGAGTTCCTTACTAATTAGTCACCTTAATTCATCAATCAAGTACAAGGAGGAGCAAAAACCCGCACACTTGGCCCTCAGTGGAATGAGTTTGACACGTGCTGTAACACAGAAAAATGTGGAATAAGTCAAGTGTTATCAAATGAATACTTTCTGAAGGCACTGTAAGTGCTACACTGCCTTTATCAAACCTTACCCTGCACTATGCTGAAGACCTGTTACATAAACATGGTTGATATAGGCCTAAATCAAAGACATTTGTAGTAGGCCTAATTTGTATCATATAATTTGGATTGTGCCACTAGTTATGCTACGACACAAGTAGTCTACTCTTACATAAGGCCGCATTATAACTCGACAATGCACTAAATCAAAACCATGAAATGAATCCGAATACAGCGTGTAGCCTAGACCTATTGAGTAGCCCACATTTCAGTTATCACAGTGTGTGATTGAGGAGAGTGTCTCCGTGACACTCACTACTGCATTGTAGGAAGACGCCCAAGATGAAGGATGGGTGAGAGACGTACAGACACAGCACTGTAGGCCCTAATGGAAATTTCCCAAAGCTCTATAATTAAACTGAAGGGAGACTGCCGTGTCCAATGTGTGCTTTTGCGCCCAAATATTTCATTGCTGTTTTTGGTATGGTGTTAACGGTGCATATCTCACAACTAACCAGACTGGTATGAGAGGGCATCTCAGAATGCCAGGCATGCAGTATTATGAGTAGTAGCAGGTACCATGTATTTTTTATATAGGCCAACATCCATGTCTTGTTTAGCATTGTCATTCATGCTGGTATGAAAGTATACCCTCATCAGACTGAAAGTCAAACATTAGAATAACCAGCCCGTTTTAGAGGAATGATTCCATAACTTTTTCTAATTAACTGTCAACATGCCAACATTCCATTCAAACAATGCAGTCAATCCATAGCCATACACTGGCTCAAATCAGTTGATGATAGGAGTTCGACTGATCAAATCAAATTTTATTTGTCACATACACATGGTTAGCAGATGTTAATGCGAGTGTAGCGAAATGCTACTGCTTCTAGTTCCGACCATGCAGTAATATCTCACAAGTAACAATTTCACAACAACTACCTTGTACACACACGTGTAAAGGAATGAATGAGAATATGTACATAAAAATAAAAATATATGAATGAGCGATGGCCAAACGGTATTGGCAAGATGCAGTAGATGGTATAGAGTACAGTATATACATATGAGATGAGTAATGTAGGGTATGTAAACATTATATAAATTGGCATTGTTTAAAGTGGCTAGTGATACATTTATTACATACATTTTTCATTATTAAAGTGGCTAGAGATCAGTCAGTATGTTGGCAGCAGCCACTCAATATTAGTGATGGCTGTTTAACAGTCTGATGGCCTTGAGATAGAAGCTGTTTTTCAGTCTCTCGGTCCCCGCTCTGATGCACCTGTACTGACCTCGCCTTCTGCATGATAGCGGGGTGAACAGGCAGTGGCTCGGGTGGTTGTTGTCCTTGATGATCTTTTTGGCCTTCCTGTGACATTGGGTGGTGTAGGTGTCCTGGAGGGCAGGTAGTTTGCCCCCTGTGATGCGTTGTGCAGACCTCACTACCCTCTAGAGAGCCTTACGGTTGTGGGCGTAGCAGTTGCCGTACCAGGCAGTGATACAGCCCGACAGGATGCTCTCGATTGTGCATCTGTTAAAGTTTGTCAGTGATTTTTGCTGACAAGCCAAATTTCTTCAGCTTCCCAAGGTTGAAGAGGCACCGCTGCGCCTTCTTCACCACGCTGTCTGTGTGGGTGGACCATTTCAGTTTGTCTGTGATGTGTACGCCGAGGAACTTAAAACTTTCCACCTTCTCCACTACTGTCCCGTCGATGTGGATACGGGGCTGCTCGCTCTGCTCTTTCCTGAAGTCCACTGTCATCTCCTTTGTTTTGTTGACGTTGAGTGTGAGGTTATTTTCCTGACACCACACTCCAAGGGCCCTCACCTCATCCCTGTAGACCGTCTCGTAGTTGTTGGTAATCAAGCCTACCACTGTAGTGTCGTCTGCAAACTTGATGATTGACTTGGAGGTGTGCATGGCCATGCAGTCATGATTGGTTTTTGATTTGATTTGGATCTCTTTTGGTCCCCATTTGGACTAATCTTCCAAGAGTCCTTAAACATTCAAACACAATTTATAATACGAACACATTTCCACATATAACACACTTTTACAAACATAGATAATATACTAACATAATGACCCAATAAATACTCAATCTAAAAAAATATTGATTCTTCATCTACGATAGTCCCACAACATTTATATGTATTATATTTAAATCGTTTTAAAATCATGTTTAAATGTATATATTGAAAGGATTCTGGTTTGCTCAGTTAATTTATTCAATTTCTTTATTGCTCTAAATCAAAATGTTCTTTTGCTTATTTCTCTTTTCTGTCAGGACAATGCATAGATGGTGGACAATCTATTCCTAGTATTTACGGAATGTCTGTCTCTTACCAACTGAATCCCATTATGAATAGAACTTTGCCGTTTTAAATTATGTATATTATGAAATAAAATAAGCATGTTCCTTTCAATTATCTTATCGATTGATGACCAACCAAGAACATTGTGCATGACTGCAACAGAAGAACCTTATCTCCACCTTAAAACAATCCTGGGTGAACAGGGAGTACAGGAGAGGGCTGAGAACGCACCCTTGTGGGGCCCCAGTGTTGAGGATCAGCGGGGTGGAGATGTTGTTACTAGAGGTCGACCGATTATGATTTTTCAACGCCGATACCGACACCGATTATTGGAGGATCAAAAACACTGATAGCGGTTAATCGGCCGATTGTTTTTATTTATTTGTAATTACAACAATACTGAATGAACACTTATTTTAACTTAATATAATACATCAATAAAATCAATTTAGCCTCAAATAAATAATGAAACATGTTCAATTTGGTTTAAATAATGCAAAAACAAAGTGTTGGAGAGGAAAGTAAAAGTGCAATATGTGCCATGTAAGAAAACTAACGTTTAAGTTCTTTGCTGAGAACATATGAAAGCTGGTGGTTCCTTTTAACATGAGTCTTCAATATTCCCAGGTAAGAAGTTTTAGGTTGTAGTTATTATAGGAATTATAGGACTATTTCTCTCTATACCATTTGTATTTCATATACCTTTGACTATTGGACGTTCTTATAGGCACTTTAGTATTGCTAGTGTACCTTCCGTCCCGCTCCTGACTTTTTCCGTTGCAAAACCAACTAGGTTCGTAATTTTAACAATTTTATTCGTATTTACAGATGGCAGAAAAGTTTGTTATTAAGGCACATGAAAGTTCACATGTTCCAGAAGGAAGTTCTACAAAAAAATTATCTTCAAATACCTATCCTGTGAACTAGTGACGTGTGACATACACCTAGCTTCTTCTTGAAATTAGTCACATATGTCATCACTGTTAATTCAACGATAGATCATTCAACCGCCCCACCCCACAGGGCCTGAAACAGACATTTCCATCTTGTTTATGTAACCCATTTTACTTGTTGAGTAACATGAAATTAAACATTACATGTTTCTCATACTTTTTTTTACCACAGAAATAAATTATAAAATGTTTCCTTCCCACCCAGTGCAAAGTGGTGTATTTTGAACTTTTTCTGTTATAGTCAGGTGGACTGGAGTAGAGTTTGGCTTAGTGTTTTCACCCAGTGAAAAGTGAAAAATCCAACGAGAAGCTGCTTTGCCGTATTACAGCCAGACCACAATGTTTATGTTTATATGTTCATTGATGTTTACTCAAGTCCAGTGAGTAACTTGCTTCATATTCAGACACCAGTTGGATGTCACTCATCCTTAAGCATAAACCAGAAACTCCAGAATAGTGAAATTCAATACTTTGTACATCTCCACTATACCAGGAAACTGACACTAGGTCTAGGCCTATATCTGTCTCTGGTGAAGTAGTGTGTCCTCTTACACACTCAGACATAACAGAGGGGATATAAAGGAGAAGTGAAACAACACAACTGATAATAATGCCAGTAATTACTACAAACATAACTTTTCAAGTGTATCTAGAATGTCTTTCCCAATTTCACACATAGCTGGTTGGATTTGGTTTTAGTGAACTCTCTCAAAAGCTAAAGCCATATTTAGCCCTAGCCCAACAAACAGCAGTGAGGATCTGTAGTGTGAGCCCCAGTGCTATCTATGGGGCGGTGGGTGGAGGGCAGGGGAGGAGGTTTAGTATCATGTAGCTACAGAGACAGTAGGAGGAGGCCAATCATACCATAGCAGATTGTCATTACTGCTTTTCCTGCCATTGCTTAGGATAAGAGTAATGGGATTTGCTGAATTCCACTACACCACTTAGCCTAAAATTGGCTATGAAGAGGCTATAGGACAATATAGGTCAAGTGAGTTTTAGAACCTGCCCACTTAATATGAATTAATCTGCTTGATGTGATTGCAGACACCGGCATGCATACTGCACTCATTCTTCTATAGGCTAATCCTAACCAAAGCCAATATTGATCCCATTGTTAGAATATATTATTGTTTTTAAATGGCAAGAGCCGAACAGCTAGACCCACTTGGTGCTATTTACACAAAATGAACTATCGTTATGGATATTTCAGCTTAGCTGCCTCACTACACCTTTTAATTAGAGTGATACGAGTTGACTTAACAAGGAACCACTGGCCTATTTGCAAATACTTAGTTATCAGGCTAGATGTTGACCTTTGGTCATTACTCCCACAATTCCTCCTGAATATACAGTCATCTTTCTTCCCGAACATGAGCCATCTCAATATCGATAAGTTAGCCTAAGCCAAGGTCCACTCAGAAAAGGGAGCATTGAAGAAGATGTGTTCCCGGCAAGTGTATCTAGGACCTGATGATCTCATAGATATGGTATTTTTTTTTTATGTCTTTTTCAGAAATGTAGTGTTTTCCTGTGATCCAAGCTCATGTTTTTAAAACATGCCCCCTTTTGGTAGGCCCTAAGTGAGATTTTATTGGGGACCCCCTTCACCTTGTGGGCAAAACAATTTCCTGCAATTCTACACACTTTGCTATGACTTATGCCATGTTAATATGACATCTGAGTGACAGTGACTAAAAAAATCAATGGGGCCCCCTGGAGGTCAGGGGCTCTGGGCACGTGCCCTGTGTGCCCGGTCGGTATTCCTTCATGATTACTACAAGTTTAGATACTGTAGCTGGCTAGACTAACTTACATGTCTTATTGAGTGACTGTTAGTAACTGACATAACAAGAGAAAAACTTCTGATGCACAACCAAATTTCAAAACCGCACCTTGTGTATTCTACTATTAAAATTCTAAACAGTAAGTTGAGACCCCAACTGAGTTCCTAAAAATATATACAATGCCTTCGGGAAGTATTCAGACCCTTCAGTTTTTCCACATTTTGTTACATTACAATCTTATTCTTAAATGGATTAAATAAAACAATTGCTCCTCAATCTACACACAATCTACAAACAATGTCATTCAGGGGTATTGTGTTTAGATTGATTAGCAAAAGAACACACAATTTAATCCATTTGACAAGCTACACTATTCACAGCCCTGTGTAATGTTCAATGTCATTGTATTGCTGAACTTTTAAGAACTTAATGTATTTGTATTGTTTTAAAATGTAAAAATAAAAGGAAATGCATAGTTTGAACGTATCTTGTGTTTATTTGTTTTAGCTGTTAGTGATCATTCCCTAAGTGTTAATACATTTGTGTTTACACATTTTTGTTTACATCATTCAGCCTCTATGTATGTGTTATGAATGACCAAAGGGGTCTGACTTTAAATTAAGTATTGCTTCATGCGATATAGAGTCTTTATAGATGTGTTATGAATGAATGTTTCTCACTTCAAACCAAGTATTACCATTCTGCTGATTTATGAACGTTCTCTCATGATCCACATGTTACTGTAGAGTTTGAGAGGTATTCAAAAGGGTTGATGGACCTGCAAAGCTTGTGTGTGTGTGTGTGTGTGTGTGTGTGTGTGTGTGTGTGTGTGTGTGTGTGTGTGTGTGTGTGTCAGAAACAAGATGATTTGGGGTAGTCCAACTTGAGACTACCACACCAGCTATTCCTCTTCTATTCCCATGCTGGAGACCAGGGCTTGATTATAACCTGTTACAATGGTGCCAACATTTTGTTGCTGATCTTTCAGCAGGGGAGTGGGTCAATGTGACTAGGCCCAGCATCGTGCGGTATGGCTCGTTGTTGTTGCGTGCGTGTTTGTGTACTGAGGAACATGTAACTTGGTTCCAGAATAAAATACACTTTCAATTTCTTTAGGTTGGGGGCTTTCATCAAGGTAAGTGTTACTTGGTGTAACGTTGTCCCCAGGCTATTGCACACACAGCACATGTAACCCAGGATATCAACCATTCAAAGTTGTCCTTAGGGGGAGTGACCATAGGAATTACTTTTACTGAGTAAAGTATTTGTCACGGTTACTACTTAAAACAGTCAAAAAGTCATAATTCTGGCTTAACCTTGCCCATTTCCACAATTTATATTGGGGCTCTCGAGTAGAGGTCGACTGATTAATCGGAATGGCCAATTAATTAGGGCCGATTTTAAAGTTTTCATAACATACGGAAATCTGTATTTTTGGGTGCCGATTTGCCAATTAAAAAAAATATATATATATTTATTTTTTATAGGCAAGTAAGTTTATTTAACTAGGCAAGTAAGTTAAGAACACATTCTTATTTTCAATGACAGCCTAGGAACAGTGGATTAACTGCCTCGTTCAGGGGCAGTACAACAGATTTTCACCTTGTCAGCTCGGGGGATTCAATCTTACAACCTTACAGTTAACTAGTCCAACGCAATAACGACCTGCCTCTCTCTCGTTGCACTCCACAAGGAGACTGCCTGTTACGCGAATGCAAGTTAAGTTACTAGCTAGCATTAAACTTATCTTATAAAAAACAATCACTTTCGTGCGTTTTGCCAGCAGCTCTTCGTTGTGCGTCAAGCATTGCGCTGTTTATGACTTCAAGCCTATCAACTCCCGAGATGAGGCTGGTGTAAACGAAGTAAAATGGCTAGCTAGTTAGCGCGCGCTAATAGCGCGCTCACTCGCTCTGAGCCTTCTAGTAGTTGTTCCCCTTGCTCTGCATGGGTAACGCTGCTTCGAGGGTGGCTGTTGTCGTTATGTTCCTGGTTCGAGCCCAGGGAGGAGCGAGGAGAGGGACGGAAGCTATACTCTTACACTGGCAATACTAAAGTGCCTATAAGAACATCTAATAGTCAAAGGTTAATGAAATACAAATGGTATAGAGGGAAATAGTCCTATAATTCCTATAATAACTACAACCTAAAATGTCTTACCTGGGAATATTGAAGACTCATGTCTGGAATATGTTCTCATGTTCTGAGCAAGGAACTGAAACGTTAGCTTTCTTACATAGCACATATTGCACTTTTACTTTCTTCTCCAACACTTTGTTTTTGCATTATTTAAACCAAATTGAACATGTTTCATTATTTACTTGAGGCTAAATTGATTTTATTGATGTATTATATTAAGTTAAAATATGTGTTCATTCAGTATTGTTGTAATTGTCATTATTACAATTTTTTTTTTTTTAATTAAAAATCGTCCGATTAATCGATATCGGCTGTTTTGGTCCTCCAATAATCAGTATCGGTATCGGCATTGAAAATCATAATCGGTCGACCTCTACTCTCGAGTGGCGCAGTGGTCTATCAAGGCACTGCATCCCAGGCTATATCACAACCGTCCGTGATTGGGAGTCCCATAGGGAGGTGCACAATTGGTCCAGCATTGTCCGGGCTGGGGTAGGCCGTCATTGTAAATAAGAATTTCTTCTTAACTGACTTGCCTAGTTAAATAAAGTTAAAAATCTTCTTAAAATTTGATTTTTAAACCTAACACTAACTAATGAAGGCCACGTTTGATTGGTTTGTCCTACAGACTTTCCGTGTATTTGAGCGGAAGTGTCAGGAACGAGATTAGGTGTAGTGTACAGTTAAAGTCGGATGTTTACATACACTTAGGTTGGAGTCATTAAAACTTGTTTTTCAACCCCTACCACAAATTTCTTGTTAACGAACTATAGTTTTGGCAAGTCAGTTAGGACATGTACTTTGTGTATGACACAAGTAATTTTTCCAACAATTGTTTACAGACAGATTATTTCACTTATAATTCACTGTATCACAATTACAGTGGGTCAGAAGTTTACATACACTAAGTTGACTGTGCCTTTAAACAGCTTGGAAAATTCCAGAAAATTATGTCATGGCTTTAGAAGCTTCTGATAGGGTAATTGACATAATTTGAGTCAATTGGAGGTGTACCTGTGGATGTATTCCAAGGCCTACCTTCAAACTCAGTGCCTCTCTGCTTGACATCATGGAAAAATCTAAATAAATCAGCCAAGACCTCCGAAAAATAATTGTACACCTCCACAAGCCTGGTTCAGTATAAACACCATGAGACCACTCAGCTGTCATAGTGCTCAGAAAGGAGACGCGTTCTGTCTCCTAGAGATTAATGTACTTTGGTGCGAAAAGTGCAAATCAATCTCAGAACAACAGCAAAGGACATTGTGAAGATGCTGGAGAAAACAGGTACAAAAGTATCTATATCCACAGTAAAACGAGTCCTATATCGACATAATCTGAAAGGCCGATCAGCAAGGAAGAAGCCACTGCTCCAAAACCGCCATAAAAAAGCCAGACTACGATTTGCAACTGCACATGGGGACAACGATGGTACTGAAACAAAAATAGAACTGTTTGGCCATAATGACCACCGTTATGTTTGGAGGAAAAAGGGGGGGGCTTGCAAGCTGAAGAAGACCACTCTGACCGTGAAGCATGGGGGTGGCAGCATCATGTTGTGGGGGTGCTTTGCTGCAGGACTGCAGGACTCGTGCACTTCACACAATAGATGGCATCATGAGGAAAGAAAATGATGTGGATATATTAAAGCAGCATCTCAAGACATCAGTCAGGAAGTTAAAGCTTGGTTGCAAATGGGTCTTCCAAATGGACAATGACCCCAAGCATACTTCCAATGTTGTGGCAAAATGGCTTGAGGACAACAAAGTCAAGGTATTGGAGTGGCCATTACAAAGCCCTGACCTCAATCCTATAGAAAATTTGTGTGCAGAACTGAAAAAGCCAAAATTCACCCAACTTATTGTGGGAATCTTGTGGAAGGCTACCTGAAATGTTTGACCTAAGTTACACAATTTAAAGGCAATGCTACCAAATACTAATTGAGTGTATGTAAACTTCTGACCCACTGGGAATGTGTGGTGTATGATATACCATTTTGTATCTCCTGAGTCTCTACTTTTAGACAATGTAAAAAACACAATTTTGCTACAAAAGACCAAATCTAGGTGGTCGGTCACATATGGACATGTTGGCCTATAGATGAACTGCACTCTTAGTGTTGTGTGGCCTAATTATTATTGTAAGTACAATGTAATATGTATCTTTATTACTTATTAATATACTTAAAACAGTTTAAATTAAGCTTGTTTTTAGATTTGTAGAACATACTTCTGTGACTGAATTTGGTGTACAGTGTTACAATGACTAATAACAACTTGTCACTGTTCTTAATAATAATTACACAGTTATGATCATGTTGTAAATTGTTTCCTAATATTCTAAGAAACCCTAGGCTTAATCACTGCCTAGTTGATCCTTTTTACATTGTCAGCAGGAACATTTCTACATCGATGCAGTTAGATATAGGTCAGTCAAAGAAATAAATAGATGATTTGGACATAGTCTACTCATTCTCGGCAATTGGTGTTCAGATTGAGAACACAAGAAAGGAGACCAGACCTGTATTTTTCCACCAATAACCCCTTTTTACTCCTCCCAGGGGTTTCCAATGGTTGTGGCGCAACACTCATATGTACTACTGGAGCAGACCTAAGGGAAATTAACAGAACTAACTGTGTGGAGAGCGTGGGATAGTTACAGAACGGTACACTCTGCAGACCAGTTGGTTCCTCACCGTTGAGCCTGACATCCTATTTTATCTAGTAGTTCCTTTTAAAGCCTACGCTGTCTGGTAAAACCCAACCCTTGTTCTCTTTGAGGGGCATTGCTACTTCTGTGATGGTAAGACTTGTTTTTTAATCAATGTTTAAATGTTTCTTTGTTACATTGGGTTCAACATTTGGCCACGGAGCATGTTTGATTTATCTCTGCGTTACATTTGAACAGGAGCTATATTTGGCAAACCTTTTTACAGCATGCTCTTGATGTAGTGTTGATAGAGAAGTAGGCCTGTGGTAGAAAGTGCCTTTGCTGAATTGCTGTGGTCATTTTTATGATTTGGATTTGATGTATGTCCCTCAAAAACACTAAGACAAAATTCGTTTTTTAAAGTAGTACTTTGTAGCATACATATATTTTAGCAGTATGATGAATATAGTCTACTGGGCAGTGTAATATAATGGTCAGTTGGTCACACTCACATTTGCTGAGTTAAACTGAGGACAAGACTAACTAAGTAGCCTTGGCATTCTACCACACTGTGGTATGTCAGGTCAACAGACTCCCAAAGCATTGACGCTGAAGAGGTTAAGACTTGGCTGAAGAGGTTAAGACTTGGCTGAAGAGGTTAAGACTTGGCTGAAGAGGTTAAGACTTGGCTGAAGAGGTTAAGACTTGGCTGAAGAGGTTAAGACCTGGCTGAAGAGGTTAAGACTTGGCTGAAGAGGTTAAGACTTGGCTGAAGAGGTTAAGACTTGGCTGAAGAGGTTAAGACCTGGCTGAAGAGGTTAAGACCTGGTGAGTGTAAAATACTGTAGACAAGTATGACCTGGGAGATGTGAAACTGGTGAAGCTACAAGTTACAACTGTCATATTATGTTGTTTTGCCTGAGGGTCCTGACTTCAGAAGTAGGCTATGTTGTTTGGATTAAGTTCCGGATAAATTCTATAACATTGTACCTACTCAAAAACATCAAAAAGATGTGTCATACAGTACTTGAAAAACAGGTTAAATAGATATAGATCAGCTTAAATATGTTAACTGTGTGTTACTTCATTCCTTTTCCCCCTTAAGGATAAATGGGCATAGTAGCTTTATAATGCCCATATTTCCTGGAAGCCTTTTTTTATTTATTATTTTATATTTAAAAAATGCTGTAATAATACTTGGATAAATTGTATTGTCATGTTGTTGGGTAATTCAATTTAACACATTTTTGCTATAGTGATTTTCTTTGCATTTTCCCATGAAATGATTTTGTTTATAGGATTAACAGTCCTCTGATACAGAGAGTAGCCAAATGTATTTCAAAGAGTAGCCAAATGTATTTCAAAGTGCTCCAAATATAGTGTTTGAGTTGAACAATTTAACATTTGTCACATACTTGAATCGAATGGAAAAATGCAAAATGAAGTTACAAACCAATTTATACTGAGAAGTATTTATATACACTGTGAATTTCCCATGTTCTTGGGTTCATTTTGATTACTGCTCTCTGCACTTGTTGTGCAATGTGCAGTCAATGAGAAGTCAGAGTTTTTTTTACCAACAGTAGAGTCATCTGTTTGTACAATAGCACATTGTTTCAGTGATGGGTTTTCAGGAAAATGCTCATCTAGTTTTCTCTCCTATCTGGAGAGATATCAGCACCACTGGTGCTCAGATAAAAACAAGTGTCCTGAACATTTAGACAGGGAGGCACAAAAGTGACATTTTTCCAGTGATGAAATTGTTTGAAATTGGGAAAAGAACTTAAAGTTTTGCCTCCACTCCCCTCCTTGTCACATGTCTGTTTCACAGCATAGAAACGTTCCTGGATTAGGGGAGAATTAACACAAAGCAAAGACGCCACTTCAGCTGCGGTCTGAAACAAGGGAATCGAGTGAGAAACGGGGCGAAGCCGCACGCCAGCTGCTGCTACTGAAACACACCAGTGTCCAGAAGAAGACAAGTCCCAAAAAGAGACACACAGCAGCACGGACATAGACCACATCGTCACGAAAGAGGAAGAGGTCCCTCCACTTGAAAGCGCCCCCTGACTGAAGCATGGAGGAAAAGCCATTTTCGGTGATTGTGGTGAGTTGGAGTTTTTGTTTGTATTTCTATTCAGTCCCCCCCCCCCCCCCTCCACATTACTGATCTCCTCACACACACCTTGTCAGAGACAGAGTGTTCTTTTTGTCCGATTTGAAATCAGTTCTTCTTGAAGCTACTCACATGAGCAGTATTGTTGTCATTCATGACAAATAGCAGTGTACAGCTGTTGACCATCAGTTGACCCTACGCTCCCCTTATGAGCTCTGTACAGAGATGTTCCAAGGATCAGCTAACTGGAGGTGAATTGAAGAGGCCTATAGGCCTACCTAACAAAATATAGGCTAATTAAATAAAAGCATGTCTACCATTTTTATTGTTGCTAACGATGTTCATTAGAGAAAGTAAATGTAGTTAGAATTCTAGCTAGTTGTAAAAACATTTGTAACATGATTTAATGTGGAGGTCTCATTAGCTGTCACCAGCTACTGCACAGCCAGTGGTGAAGTAAAGTTTGTGTAATTTCCCAAGTTTTGTAGTAATTTACTGTAGACCTACTGTCTACATTTCTTATGTTAATAGTGCCACATTTGTACTGTGTTAGAGAGAATCCAATTAGGAACCGAAAAGGCTATACATTCTGTCCTCCCAAAAATATTTTATAATTTGATCAAAGGAAAATTAAATGATTGTTTCGCACTCAAAATGAAAGATTATTGCATATGAACCAAAGAGCTTGGAAGGTCATTTTGATTATACAATTATTTGGGATAAAGTCAATAAATATCACTTTCATTTGAATGCTCTTTTAGTAGTATTTTGGGTGAATATTTGTTATTTTGGTTCAGCCTATCATTTGAAGACCTACCCTATTTATCGTCGTCAACAAGGTGTTACCTGTACTTGATCGATGTGATTCTACAAGATGCTAGCTTGAATTTCTGAAGTTCCATTTGTCTTTTTATGTATTTTCTATGAGTCTTATGTTTACATAGTTTGTAAGAAACTGGTTTTGACCATCCCTAATCATGCCTTCATCCTTTTCGATGTTTAACTACTGAGAAGATGATTGGCTTCTAAGAAATTCTGGGGATAGTGGCTGGCTATAGTAGTAGTACTGAAGTAACTGGACCTTGTGTGGCTTTACCCAAAAAGGACCCATGTGTCTGTCAAGCAGGTATACTACAGGCTGATTGTTTGACTTGGCCGATGTGGTTCTTGCAGCAGCCACTTCTGTAATTGTCTGGACAGTGTGTCCCTGGCTGTAAATATGCTCAGACCAAGGCCTCAGTAACAACAACATCACATGTTCTTCACAACAACATTTTCCAACTTTAAATTTCACACTGCTGTTAGTAAAACAGGAAAAGAGATAGAGATAGAATGTTAAACCTCTCTTATCTGGACAGGAAAAAAGTAAGGTTGAATGAGTAAGGTCAAACCCTGAGGTCGACCTTGAGGTCCAAACGTGAAGTCAAAGGTAGATAAGAGCCAGAGATCCTCCCCTCCATTTCCCTCCCCTTCTGTGATTGGTTCCCCCATGCTCCAGTCGCAATGGCTGAGTCTGTTGTCTTCTACTGACAGACAGTGATGCTAGTCATTCCACAGGACCGAACCCTTCTCCCGCCATCACTAACTTTCACTGCTTCACTGCCCCGGCTCCCTTGCATACAGTATATTGCATTACATACACTACATTATTAAAAGTATCTACAGTATGTGGACACCTGATCGTCAAACATTTCATGGGCTTTAATATGGAGTTGGTCCGCCCTTTACTGCTATAACAGCCTTCACTCTTCTGGGAAGGACTTGCTTCCATTCAGCCGCAAGTGCATTAGTGAGATCAGGCAATGATGTTGGGTGATTAGGCCTCGCTCGCAGTCGGCATTCCAATTCATCCCAAAGGTGTTTGATGGGGTTGAGGTCAGGGCTCTGTGCAGGCCAGTCAATTTCTTCCACACCGATCTTGACGAACCATTTCTGTATGGACTTTGCTTTGTGTACAAGGGCATTGTCATGCTGGAACAGGAAAGGAGCTTCCCCAAATTGTTGCCACAAAGTTGGAAGCACAGAATTGTCTAGAATGTCATTGTATGCTGTTGCTTTAAGATTTCCCTTCACTTTAAACAAGGGACCTAGCCTGAACCATGAAAACAGCCCCAGATCATTATTCCTCCTACACCAAACTTTACAGTTGGCACTATGCATTGGGGCAGGTAGCGTTCTCCTGGCATCCGCCAAAACCAGATTCGTCCGTCGGACTGCCAGATGGGGAAGCGTGGTTCATCACTCCAGAGAACGCGTTTCCACTGCTCCAGAGTCCAATGGCGGCAAGCTTTACACCACTCCAACCGATGCTTGGCATTGCACATGGTGATCTTAGGCTTTTTACACGCTACGCGCTTCAGCACTCAGCGGCCCCGTTCTGTGAGCTTTTGTGGCCTACCACTTTGCTGCTGAGCCGCTGTTGCTCCTAGACTTTCTACTTCACAGTAACAGCACCTACAGATGACCGGGGCAGCTCTAGCAGGGCAGAAATTTGACAAACTGACTTGTTGAAAAGATGGCATCCTATGACGGTGCCACGTTGAAAGTCACTGAGCTCTTCAGTAAGGCCATTCTACTGCCAATGTATGTCTATGGCAATTGCTTGGCTGTGTTCTCGATTTTATACACTGGTCAGCAACGGTTGTGGCTGAAATAGCTGAATCCACTCATTTGAAGGGGTGTCCACATACTTTTGTATATATAGTGTATATACAGATAGTTATACATAACCTAATTTATGTTTTAGACGTTGTATACTTAATTTCCCTTGCTGCTAAAATTGTTCTTCCTGGTTTTCTATCTATTCAAGCAGAGTATTTATATTGCATGGACAGGCTGGTATCATTTTGCTTGCAATTGTGCTTTAGAAACCCAATTCTGACTCTTTCCAACCTTTCTAAGGAAGGCCTTATCTTTTGAATAGCTCTCTAACATCTTTTATAGCTTTGGGCTCACTTTCCCTGAATTGGCAGCCGGATGAGGTTTTGGCAGACCGTTTTACGAGACAGCTAGATGTCTTTTATGCTTTGAGAGAAGAAATGTTGGGGAAGGGAGTGGGGTGAGGGATTTGCACATTTGTCTGCTCGGCACCTCATTTAGATGTGGTAGGACAATGAGTAGCTTCCTGTCTGACTGCTGCTCTCCTGCTCGTCTCTTGGGAACAGCCAAATGGAGAACACAACTCAAAGCCCCACCTCGAATAGAGCCCGACCAATAAATAAGATTACCAATATTATCGGACGATATTAGCCTTTCACAGAAATATTTATATTGGTCTTTATTCCACAGATGCCAATATTATTATATAATATTATTCCACTTATGCCAATATTATATACAGTTGAAGTCGGACGTTTAAATACACTTAGGTTGGAGTCATTAAAACTTGTTTTTCAACCACTCCACATATTTCTTGTTAACAAACTATTGTTTTGGCAAGTCGGTTAGGACATCTACTTTGTGCATGACACAAGTAATTTTTCCCACAAGTGTTTACAGACAGATTATTTCAACTAATAATTCACTGCATCATAATTCCAGTGGGTCAGAAGTTTACATACACTAAGTTGACTGTGGCTTTAAACAGCTTGGAATATTCCAGAAAATGATGTCATGGCTTTAGAAGCTTCTGATAGGCTAATTGACATAATTTGGAGGTGTACCTGTGGATGTATTTCAAGGCCTACCTTCAAACTCAGTGTCTCTTTGCTTGACATCATGGGAAAATCAAAAGAAATCAGCCATGGCCTCATAAAAAAAATGGTAGACCTCCACAAGTCTGGTTCATCCTTGGGAGCAATTTCCAAACGCCTGAAGGTACCATGTTCATCTGTAGAAACAATAGTATGCAAGTATAACCACCATGGGACCATGCAGCTGTTATAGCGCTCAGAAAGGAGACACGTTCTGTCTCCTAGAGATGAACGTACTTTGGTGTGAAAAGTGCAAATCAAACAGCAAAGGAACTTGTGAAGATTCTGGAGGAAACAGGTACAAAAGTATCTATATCCACAGTAAAACGAGTCCTATATCGACATAACCTAAAAGGCCGCTCAGCAAGGAAGAAGCCACTGCTCCAAAACCGCCATAAAAAAGCCAGACTACGTTTTGCAACTACACATGGGGACAAAGATCATACTTTTTGGAGAAATGATGAAACAAAAATAGAACTGTTTGGCCATAATGACCATTGTTATGTTTGGAGGGAAAAGGGGGAGGCTTGCAAGCTGAAGAACACCATCCCAACTGCGAAGCACTGGGTGGCAGCATCATTTTGTGGGGGTGCTTTGCTGCGGGAGGGACTGGTGCACTTCACAAAATAGATGGCATCATGAGAAAAGAAAATTATGTGGATATATTGAAGCAACATCTCAAGACATCAGTCAGGATGTTAAAGCTTGGTCGCAAATGGGTTTTCCAAATGGACAATGACTCCAAGAATACTTCCAAAGTTGTGGCAAAATGGCTTAAGGACAAGAAAGTCATGGTATCGGAGTGGCCATTACAAAGCTCTGACCTCAATCCTATAGAAAATGTGCGAGCAAGGAGGCCTACATCCCAGACTCAGTTATACCAGCTCTGTCAGGAGGAATGGGCCAAAATTCACCCAACTTATTGTGTGAAGCTTGTGGAAGGCTACCCAAAACGTTTTACCCAAGTTAAACAATTTAAATGCAGCAGTGCTACCAAATACGAATTGAGTGAATGTAAACTTCTGACAAACTGGGAATGCGATGAAAGAAATAAAAAATAATTATCTCTACTATTATTCTGACATTTCACATTCTTAAAATAAAGTGGTGATCCTAACTGACCTAAGACAGTGAATTTTTACTCTGATTAAATGTCAACAATTGTGAAAAACTGAGTTTAAATGTATTTGGCTAAGGTGTATGTAAACTTCCGACTTCAACTGTACATAGAATAAACAAATATGTCTGCTCATTTGAGGTATTTTTAAAAAACATTTTCAATGGTTACCTGAAGAGGGCTCTCTACTAGCTGCTCATTGAACATCATACAGCCCTAGGTCACAATGTGCGAGAGAGAGTAAGCATGTTGGTTTAACAGTGAGTAGTTTATAACAGCCAGCGTATTTGTAAATGAAAAAAAGTACACCAATCAAGCTGCCCTGTCCTCATCACACTCTCCACTTAGTTAACATTAGCAGGCTAGCTAGCCAGCAAGGTTGTTAGCTTAGCTATCTAGCCAGCAATATAGTTAGCTAGCTATCTGTGCTACTTGTGTGCTAACACTGGACTGGTGCCAAAGTGAACACTCGACACAAAAATAATACTGTTACTGTCTAGGCCTATTATGTTAGCTAGTGGGTTTATTTTGTTTGTTTTCCAAAATATGCCATCTTCAAAAAGCAAGACAGTTGGCACAGATCTATCATTCGGGCCATGTGCTAACATGGGAGATAAGTAGCTATCATTAGTTATCTAGTTAAATTAGAATGTGTGACTAAAAGCAGTCCGGCAAGAATTTGCCTGCTTAAACGTTTCCAGTCATCAGCGCATAGCCATTTGCAGTTGAAATGTATAGCCAATATTATGTTGTATTGACAGGGTAATGTACATATGGGTTCTGTGAGAAAACATTGTCGTAATGAACAGCTAGCTTGTGCGTGTCATAATGTACTCATTGCGAGGTTGCCATGAAGTGTTTGTTTACATAACCTTTGACTGTTTTAAACACTGTAGTAAATCTACTCAAGACAAATGCTGCCGTTGACAAGTAGCGGTGACATTACGAACAGCATGTTACTGCATTTCAATGCTTATTTGTGAATTTGTGAACAGTGCAGTTTCAGATTTACTTTGAGACAAAGTTTAATTAATTCAGCCAGCCACCCCTTGTGGTGGTCTAGCACAAACACTTTTGCGAACTTCTTATACAGTGCCACATCTTTAACTTGTACCTAAGAAGGTAAACTAAACAAGTTTTATATTTACTGTTGTATTTATAGAGGATGTAGTTGCTTTTTGGTGGATATCCTGTAAACCACAAATAAAATGTTCATAAATAATGTACAATTTTATATTTTGTTAAATCATAATTTAGAGTATCTGGTAATTAGTGTAAAAGATTATTGTGTAATTTTGTAATATATTTTTTTATAAATTATTTTCACCTCTAAATGACTTTATATCAGCAGATCTAACGGTAATCGGTGACTTTTGCCTTTCTAAAATCGGTATCGGATCCAATAATACCATATCGCTCAGGCTCTAGTCATACAATGGTGACGAGCATGTCAAACGATTTTGAAAAGTGCTTTCTATCATCACTTCGAAAATATATTTTTTTACAAAAATCCCCATGTCGTTGCCTACCTCGTCACCGACGCTAGCTTTAATGTGAGCGGTTTAGAAACGCAATCTGAGGGCTACCAGTCCCAGACGTCCCAATATTTTCAAACATGTTTGATTTTATAGTCACAAAATCTGCAATGCTCTTGTAGTGTGATGTGCAACGACAAGTTTTGAGAACAGTGATCGGCAATAGCCAATGAGACCTCCCAAGAGAAAGAGCCAGTGAGATGATGATCTTGTTTCCCATCACACAGGATGTGTAGACTCTCGAGCAGGAGCGATGATTACTACTATGCGTTTGTACTTGCCTTTAACCAAAGCCAAAGTGTCAAATCGTTACAGCTCTAAAGTTCACAAACAATGTTATTCAATTGAAAAATGTTGGCTAGATATTTGTGACTTGTTTCAGGAAATTAGGCACATTTCCATGTCACTACTTCACAGGAGCGGCATTTGAACGTAAACATTTATTAGAACTACAAAGGTTGTGCTACTTTCAACAACATTGATGCCCTAAATTTAGCAGGCGCTATCGAAAGATCAGTTGGAAAAAGTGATGGTCTACTTTCTGCACACGCCATGTTCAGTGTGAACCGGAGTGACTTGACACAATGCTAGCCAAATTATGTATCTACAAACAAAACGTTAAATGTTAAATGTTTCAAGTCTGCTGTGAAGCGTTCATCCATGTAAGAGTCTAGCTACATTTTCAGATATATGTTTCTAATTTTGTCAGAAAGTTTTTTTTATTTATTGCAAGTTAAAGCGTACTGTTAGTTAGCTAGCAAATGTTAGCTTGCTGGCTCGATAGCTACCTAGCTAGCTACATGTCTAAACAAAAGGTTCCACTTCGGCCAGACAATAGTGACCCACCCACGTAGCTAGATGTGGCTGGTGTGTCGGTGTGTCGGGTAAGCGCCATCTAATAATAAGAAAACAACATGTTTTAAATATTTGTATCTGTTTTGGACATTGCTACTATGCTAGTAACCACTATGCTAGTAAACGTTTACACCGTCTGTGTCCTGTGCATGTGACAAATAAACATAGATTTTTATTTGATATAGCGTGTGTTTGTGTTTACCACATAGACTCACATGAGAATCCTTAAAGAGATGGGTGGGGCTAAGGCTTTAGAGGGTGTGAACGATGCTGAATGGGTGTAGACAAAGAAGAGCTCTCCAGTAGGTGTACCAAAACATGCAAGGGACATTTTCTCAAAACGTGGGTTTTCAAGTTTAGCAACTTCCAAAGCAGAATTACTTTTCCATTGTTCCTCAACTGCAGTGTAGGATATCTCATTTTCTAGCTCTGAGTCTCTACTTTTGTCCAAAGTAAAACGCACAATTTCAAATGTTGCTACATAACACCGAATCTAGGCGGTCAGTTACATTTCAACTCCGTATTGCAAGCGTGAATGTCTGACGGAAAACTTTTATGAGGCTTCTTTGAGCCACAGCTCATTCTAGGTGAGACAGCGTGGTATCGACAATCCTCATGACCAAGTGAAGAATCTTGTAGTGTGTAACCCCCTGTCTGTACCACATCCTTAAGTCTGCGCACCACTACGTTGGCAAAGCAAAATAAATAAATACAGGAAAGCCTGTTGTTTAATGTGAGAGGCTCAGTGACGTTAGGATTTTGAAAGTCGGCTTCAGTCCTTTATGTTGCCTACTTTGTAACATTCTCACCTTGGAAAACTGGCAAGACTGTGACTGTAGTATTGAGGTGTGTATGAGTGGATGGTCTCAACGACTTTATGTTGTTAACAGTTGCCCTGCCATGTGAAGTTTGCGTAAAGACAATACGTCTCAAGTTAAGTTTGTCTGTCCCATACAAGTTCAGTCTGCCCAAAAGCTTTTTCTTTCCTCCTTATGTAAGGAGGACCATATTCAGCTGTCAATCACTCACTTACATTAGCTTAAGTGTTCACATCTTTGTAACTGTGCAATCGTGCTGCCTTCAGGGCATGGGAACAGGTGTGAGGGAGCAAAATGGAAGTTAAACATGATTTCTGTTTATGTTTGAACCTCTGACTGTACAGTGCACCAAGTGGCAGAGCCAGGGAAAATGCAGCCACTGTGGCGAAGGTACAGTGGGGGGAGGAAGGCCACCAAATGCCAAACACGTCCACTGCTGCGCTTCCTTTTAAAGATCCCCCAACCAAAGAACCCTTTGAGTTTCGGCCTTTAGATTTCATTTGAAGAAACCACTCAGGCTGAAAATGACGTTTTTTCAAACTTTTCTTCCTCTCCCTTCTGTTTAATGGCAGCCCCCTCCAAAGAAAGGGTAAACAAAGTTAAGAAAGAGACCCACTTTCATCCGCTGGCGAGTTTGTAAAATTATGGATAGCTATTGAGCATTGTGTTCCCTCAACGGGCCTCTTAAATCTTCTCATCTCTTTTATTATTATTATTTTCAACAGTCCATTTGAGGTCTTTCAAAGGCTTTTCACCCCATATTTAGGTAATTTGTTGCGCTTGAACTCAACCTGCTCTGCCCCTTGTCTAGTGAATGGGAGATATAGGCATGGGATAAAACGGGTCTGCTGTTCTCAGGGCTCCCACACAGGAACACCCGTCTTCACATTAGTTATCACTTTGATTCCTTCAATTGATTCCTTCAATGTCCAAGGCTCACCAAAAGCATCTCAAATTCCCCCACCATTTCAAATCGAATCAACGTGCACTACCGGTCAAAAGTTTTAGAACACCTACTCATTCAAGGGTTTTTCATAATAGTGTAGACATCAGAACTATGAAATAACACATATGGAATCATGTAGTAACCAAGAAATATATTTTATATTTGAAATTCTTCAAAGTAGCCATGACAGCTTTACACACTCTTGGAATTTTCTCAACCAGCTTCACCTGGAATGCTTTTCCAACGGACTTGAAGGAGTTCCCACATATGCTGAGCACTTGTTGGTTGCTTTTCCTTCCCTCTGCGGTCCAACTCTTCCCAAACCATCTCAATTTAGTTGAGGTTGGGTGATTGTGGAGGCCAGGTCATCTGATGCAGCCCTCCATCACTCTCCTTCTTGGTCAAATAGCCCTTACACAGCCTGGAGGTATGTTGGGTCATTGTCCTGTTTGAAAACAAATGATGAGTCTGCCTAAGTGCGAACCAGATGGGATGGTGTATCGCTGCAGATTACTGTGGTAGCCATGCTGGTTAAGTGTGCCTTGAATTCTAAATAAATCACAGACAGTGATCACACCTCCTCTTCCATGCTTCACGGTGAGAACCACAAATGGGGAGATCATCTGTTCATCTACTCTGTGTCTCAACAAAGACACTGCTGTTGGAACCAAAAATCTCAAATTTGTCAATTTTTCGTGTTTCTTCTTATTGGTGTCCTTTAGTAATGGTTTCTTTGCAGCAAATCGACCATGAAGGCCTGATTCATGCAGTCTCCTCTGAACAGTTGATGTTGAGGTGTGTCTGTTACTTGAACTCTTTGAAGCATTTATTTGGGCTGCAATTTCTGATGCTGGTAACTCTAATAAACGTATCCTATCCTATCGTTTCTCTTTGCTTATTTGAGCTGTTCTTGCCATAATATGGACTTGGTATTTTACCAAATAGTGCTATCTTCTGTATACCACCCCTTCCTTGTCACAACACAACTTATTGGCTCAAAGGCATTAAGAAGGAAAGATATTCCACAAATGACCTTTTAACAAGCCACACCTGTTAATTGAAATACATTCCAGGTATCTCAAATATAAAATATATTTTGATTTGTTTAACACTTTAACACACTACATGAATTGTTTTGATGTCTTCACTATTATTCTACAATGTAGACAATCGTAAAAAAATAAAGAAAATCCTGGAATGAGTTGTAGGTGTGTCCAAACTTTTGACTGCTACTGTATATATTTTGTTGTTGTTGATTATTCACATGTTCACTAAGCTATGTTACATTGTATCTGGTTCCTGGAACTCTGACATAATTCCAAATAGGACCTAGAATCCTACAACCACCCCTGGACCAGTTATGTTGACCTAGCTAGAGACAAGGCCTTCAACCTGGCCATTGCACAAAAATGTTCCCCTGTTGAAGTTTTTCCCCCTCTTATATATTAGTTAATTTAATTTTAAGATTATGAAAGTATGCAGGAAGAATGAAATACCAGATACATTAGCACAATGAGCTGATGCCAACACATTCAAATTATCATTTTGATTCTATTTGAATGATTTTAGTAAATTCATTGTTACTCCAGAAATATTTGCTGTGTATGTAGGCTACGAGTCAAATATGATATTTTCAAACTTTTGGTAACCTATTCCCCCTCCAAAAAATGTGGGAATTTAGTTTTTTTCCCGCAAACCTCCACTTCTCATAGTATTTCAGCTCAACTACGATTGCTGCTGCTCTTCTAATTTGCTCATTGTTGAATCCACGTGAGGCGAACTCAAGTCACATATAACTCACTTTAATTTCCAGCAATGATCCCATATGTTTGTCAAATTGTGTATGTTGTGTGCTTTTTCCAGCCCGATTTGTTCCCAAGCTACTCCACTGAGCCCCATTCTCCCTGGAGGGGATCTGAGCTACACGCTATTTATAAAGAATTAACAGCTGGGGCCCTTCCAGCTAAATAACGGAGGGGAGAAATTATCATGGAAACTTCAGGTTAACCCAAGCGTTAGAGATTGCTCTCCTGTGTCCCTGAATGCTGCCAGGCTAAGCAAACGTCACACTTCAAACTGGAAGAAATGCTCAGGAAGTTGTTTTCCGACCAATGAATTTGTCCTTTTGTTGCCCAGACAAAGGCTGTCAGTCGCGCCAAAAAATGGCAGTTTAAAAAAAAATACTTTCTTTGGTTTCTGTCCTCCGTGTCATGTAGTCCTTCCAGCCTGAGAGATTCTCCAGAGCTACTTGCTGTCACTTTTCTGTTTCCCGGTCTGAACTGTTGAGTAAATTGAGGGTTATCCAAGTTTTCCATGTGCCAAGCCTTCGCACACCCCATCACTTACTTGGGAACCTAATCAGAGGTGATGAGATATTAAGTTAATTGCAATAAGGGACAGAGATCTTTATGCAGGCGGATTTAATAGGACCAAACATTAGCGTCTCCACGAGTGAGCTGGACAACTCTTCAGCACTGCACTGGATGCTACATCTATCACTAAAGAAGACTAGATGGAGAAAAAAATACATGTCATACCAATTAACAGAGGTCTCTACGATAAAGTTGAATGACTGCTAAACGCATCCCGTGACCCAGTCTACATCTGATATTAAAATGTGTTCTGTGATCGTATTGTGGACGTTACAGTGAGATGTTCTAGAGCACATATGTCAGAGTCAAGGCCCGCGGGCCACATCCGGCCCGCAAGAAGGTTTTTTACGGCCCCTGGGATGATCTTGATTTATTATTAGAACCGGCCCGCAGCAAGCCGGCAGCCCGCAGATCTTTTACACGCACCAATACTACATTTCCCACAATGCAAAGGTGACGCACCGAGCAGTAGGCTGCTTCATTTCAATATTTATTGGCACAGCAGTCGTCAGCATCACAGTAAAATTAACTTTCAGATACCCATCAAAAATGGCAAAACGGAAGGTGGATACTGAGAACCGGGGGTTTCAAACAAGGTGGGAGTCGGAGTATATGTTCACGAAGGTAGCTGGAAAACCTGTGTGTCTTCTGTGTGGAGAAAGTGTGGCGGTACTGAAAGAGTATAATCTGAGACGACATTATGAAACGAAACACGCGGACAAAAACAAGAATATGGACATGGAACAAAGGCTACAAAAGGCAGAGGAATTAAAACGAGGCCTCAAATCTCGACAGGCTCTGTTCAAAAAAGCCAAATCACAAGGCCAGGCTGCTGTCAAGGCCAGTTTTATTTTGGCAGAAGAGATCGCTAAATCAGCCCGGCCATTTACGGAGGGGGATTTCATCAAAAACTGCATGATTAAAGTTTGTGACGAAGTTTGCCCAGAAAAAAGGCAACTCTTTTTAAATGTGAGTCTGAGCAGAAACACCATTGCCGAGAGAGTAGACCAGTTGTCCATCAATCTAAAAGAGCAGCTTGTGAAAAAGGGAAAAGATTTTATTGCATATTCCTTGGCTGTGGATGAGAGCACCGACATTTCTGACATTGCCCAGTTGTCAATTTTCATCCGCGGAGTGGACTCCAACCTAAGCGTGACAGAGGAGTTTTTGGCTTTACGTCCTATGCATGGCACAACTACGGGGCATGATTTGTATGAAGAGGTGTCAAGATGTGTAAATGAGATGGAGCTGCCTTGGGAAAAACTCGTGGGTTTGATAACCGACGGAGCACCTGCGATGTGTGGACACAGGAGCGGACTGGTGGCGAAGATACGGGAAAAGATGCAAGAGGAAAACGCGACAGGTGAGCTGACAGCTTATCATTGTATCATACACCAGGAAGCGTTGTGCGGTAAAGCCTTGAAAATGGAGCATGTAATGAGCATCATCACGCGCACAGTTAACTTTATCAGAGCCAAAGGTTTGAATCACCGCCAGTTCAAGGCATTTCTGACGGAGTTAGAAACGGAGCATGGTGATTTGCCTTATCACACAGAGGTGCGATGGCTAAGCCAGGGAAAGGTGCTTCAAAGATGTTTCGAGCTTCGTGAGGAGATTTGTCTGTTCTTGGACAGCAAAGGGAAAGACACAACACAACTCCGAGACGAAATGTTTCTGTGTGAAATGGCTTTTCTGTGTGACATTACGAGTCATCTGAATGCAATAAACTTGCAGCTGCAGGGTCGGGATCGTGTCATCTCTGATATGTACAGTACAGTGAAGGCATTTAAAACCAAACTGACTCTGTGGGAGACGCAGATGCGGAAAGAAAATTTGAGCCACTTTCCCAGCTGCCAGACCATGAAAGAGAAGCTCTCTACCAGTGCGTTCCCGAGCACACAGTTGGCTGATAAAATAGGTATGCTTGCCGCTGACTTTCGACGCCAATTTGCTGACTTTGAAGCACAAAAAAGCAGGTTGGAACTGCTCGGTAACCCATTTGCTGTTGACGTGGAAAGCTCACCACCAAACCTCCAAATGGAGTTGATTGACCTCCAATGCAATGATGCACTGAGGGCAAAATATGCGGCAGTGGGTGCTGCGGAGTTCGCCCGTTTCCTCCCCGGCACAATGCCCCAGCTGCGCATCCAGGCTGCTCAAACGTTGTCTATGTTTGGCAGCACATACCTGTGTGAACAACTGTTTTCTTTGATGAACCTGAACAAAACATCACACAGAAGTCGACTTACTGCTGAACACCTCCACTCAATTCTGAGGATTTCTTCAGCTCAGAGCCTTACCCCGAACATTGATGAACTTGTGGAAAAGATGGGACACCACCAAGTATCACCCTCAACCTCAAACAAGTGAACATTACTGTGCAATCACATATTTAGAGTTTTTACTCAGTTCAAGTTTAAAAGTTAAAATTTAATATTTGTTTTCACTGCATGTTACTTCTCCTTAAACAAAGTGTTGTTTTTGATTAATAGATTTTTGCACTTTATTTTTTTGTATTTCAATCCAATTATATTTTAAAAATATTTCAGTTGAGTGGATGATAGAAAATTGCTATTATTGTTTTTTCTTTGAAGTAAATTTAGCCCACTTTTGCTAAAATAGAAAATATAGTCTACTGATGGTGCCTTGAATACCGGTTTCTTTCATTTAATGTTCATGTTATGGGGATATTTATATAAAGGAAATTTGTCTTTTGTGTCTGTTGAAAATTAAAGATTACTGACAGAGCCATAAGAAAATATTGCTTTATTTATCTGATCATATTGTAATATATTTGTTAGGTTTTCAGTAGGTTCAATTAGGTTCACTAGACTATATGCGTCATTTAAAATTTTTTCAATGAACATTCGAACAGTCCGGCCCTCGTCTTGTAGCTGATTTTTTTATTTGGCCCTCCGTCCATTTGACTTTGACACCCCTGTTCTAGAGGAACACACTCAGTACTCATTTTGAGCCTGATAGTTAGGCAATTGTTACTTTTGGGGGGGAAACAAATCGGTATCAACTAAAATAAATCAAATGAGGAGAAGGAACATAAGATTCATTCCTACTTTTGCTCAAGGGTAGCTAAAAATCCCACCACTCATAGGAAACATGAACCATGGAGTATCCAAGTAAATCTTATTCTGCTTGTGCAACGTTACAGTGCCTTCAGAAAATATTCAGACCCCTTAATTTTTTCCACATTTTGTTACATTACAGCCTTATTCTAACATTTATTAAATTATTTTCCCCCTCCTCATTCTAAACACAATACCCCCATAATGACATTATTGTAAATGTATTAAAAATAAACAGAAATACCTTATTTACCTAAGTATTCAGACCCTTTGCTATGAGACTCCAAATTGAGCTCAGGTGCATCCTGTTTCCATTGATCATCCCTGAGATGCTTCTACAACTGGATTGGAGTTCACCTGTGTTACATTCAATTGATTGGACATGATTTGGAAAGGCACACATCTGTCTATATAAGGTCCCACAGTTCACAGAGCATGTCAGAGCAAAAACCAAGCCATGAGGTTGAAGGAATTGTCCGTAGAGCTCCGAGACAGGATTGTGCCGAGGCACAGGCCTGGAAAAGAGTACCAAAACATTTCTGCAGCATTGAAGGTCCCCAAGAACACAGTGGCCTCCATCATTCTTAAATGGAAGAAGTTTGGAACCACCAAGACCAAAGCTGGCCGCCCGGCCAAACTGAGCAATCGGGGGAGAAGGGCCTTGGTCAGGGAGGTGACCAAGAACCCGATGGTCACTGACAGAGTTCCAGAGTTCCTCTGTGGAGATGGGAGAACCTTCCAGAAGGACAACCATCTCTGCAGCACTCCACCAATCAGGTCTTTATGGTAAAGTGGGCAGACGGAAGCCACTCCTCAGTAAAAGGCACATGACAGCTCACTTGGAGTTTGCCAAAAGACACCTAAAGGACTCACACCTTGAGAAACAAGATTCTCTGGTCTGATGAAACCAAGATTGAACTCTTTGACCTGAATGCCAAGAGTCACGTCTGGAGGAAACCTGGCACCATCTCTACGATGAAGCATGGTGGTGGCAGCATCATGCTGTGGGGATGTCAGGATAGAGAGAAAGATGAATGGATGAAAACCTGCTCCAGAGCACTCAGGACCTCAGACCGGGGCGAAGGTTCACCTTCCGACAGGACAAAGACCCTAAGCACACAGCCAAGACAACACAGAAGTGGCTTTGGGATAAGTCTCTGAATGTCCTTGAGTGGCCCTGCCAGAGCCCTGACTTGAACCCGATTGAACATCTCTGGAGAGACCTGAAAATAGCTGTGCAGCGACGCTCCCCATCCAACCTGACAGAGCTTGAGAGGATCTGAAGAGAAGAATGGGAGAAACTCCCCAAAAACAGGTAAGCCAAGCTTTTAGTATCATACCCAAGAAGACTCAAGGCTGTAATCACTGCCAAAGGTGCTTCAACAAAGTACTGAGTAAAGGATCTGAATTCTTGTGTGATATTTCAGTTTTTTATATTTAATACATTTGCAAAAATCTCTAAACCTGTTTTTGCTTTGTAATTATGGGGTACTGTGTACAGATTGATGAGGAAAAATAACAATTTAATCAGTCTTATAATAAGGCTGTAACATAACCAAATGTGGAAAAAGGTAAGGGGTCTGAATACTTTCCGAATGCACTGTACATTGGAAATTCTCTGAGTAGCTTGTCCCTCTACGTTAGCACTGATATTTTGATGCTGCCAATTAAAAAAAAAAAAACATAGCTATTACATTTGTCTTGCCTGCAATATAAGGGCATGACTGTTTCATGGACTCTGTTTCCTCCTCTCAAGACCCAAAACTAGAAATTAGACGACCCAAAACAGAATAAGATCAATGACAAATGTATTTTTTATGTGTCTTCCTATTATTTCAGGAAAAAGCTTTGTGTGTCAAGTGGTGGGATAAAAGTCATGTTTGTTGGAGCTTGCCTTTGCAATATTTGTATATATATATATATATATATATATATATATATATATATATATATATATATATATATATATATATATATATACATATATATATATATATGTATATATATACATATATATATATATGTATATACATATATATATATATATGTATATATATACATATATATATATATATATGTATATATATACATATATATATATATATATATATATATATATATATATATATATATATATATATATATATATATATATATATATATATATATATGTATGTGTGTGTGTGTGTGTGTGTGTGTGTGTGTGTGTGTGTGTGTGTGTGTGTGTGTGTGTGTGTGTGTGTGTGTGTGCGTGCGTGCGTCGGTATCTCTAGTCTGAATACCAACTGAGTGAGATCTGGAAACGGCACATCCAGCAGGGCAGTAAGTTGCGAAGTGACATGTTTGGTCAGCAGTAGTAATTTAGCCCACACTGAAGACCCTTGTTTGCTTGTCAATAGAGGCAGCGTGCTCTGAATAGGAAAGAGTCCCAAAGGCAGCTAATTTCAAACATGGGAGCATTCTGTGCCACTTTAAGGCTTGTTTTGGTTTTATTTCTATTAGATTGAAATGTTGTGTAATAGGAAGATTTTCTATCTTATTGCTGATATAACGGTAGGCTTATCCTTTCAAGAAGCATGAGAATATCCTTTGCAAAAAAATGCTTGCAGATTTGATGTTCTAGAGAACTCAACTCAAATGCTTGAAATGGGTGAGATCTACTCTCTGATAGGAGCGTAGTAGGAAATAAAAACTGCAAGTTTAGATTTGAAATGGAACTCCCAATGCTACGCCCCCTTCCCTCTCTCGTGTTCTCTCTCTCTCTCTCTCTCTCCTTTCTCACTCTCTGGCAGGACTGTGGCCTACCCCTGCTCCATAGCAACTGGCCTTTCTCAGGCTGCCGGGCCACCTCATTGATGGGCTGTGCACAGCCAGGCGACCCTTTCTAAATTCTTGCATGCCTTAGTCGGAAGTTGTCCTGTCCCAATGGCCTCCATCACCCTGCCCCCCGCCACTACCATATTCAGGGTCATTAGTGTGAGGAGTGTGGTGGTGAGTTCTGAGGAAGGTCCCCGTCTCCCTGTCTCGTTTGGGGTTAGCCTATATATTCTTAGCAGCAGGGTTGTGTGCGATGGGCAAGGTATGACCTGGGTATGACTGACACCCAGTAGGGAGGTGCCTGGAAAAGGTTAACCAGTTGACCCCCATCATCTGTCCTGGGAGATCTGTCTGTCTCAGTTCAATCTCTAGACTCCACAATCACGCTCTTGCTCTCTTCCCAAGGGACTATGCCATTGGATCTGACTTTTTAATGACAAATCCTTATGTGGGAATGTTAGTTTAAATGATTTAGAATTTACACTCAAGCAGTAGTTGTAAAGGGGGAAAACATTTAAACATTTAACAGATCCGGGCAATTACAGAACATGGCATCTGTGATGTTTAATTGGAGCTAAATAGCAGACATAACAGAGCAATTAGGGAAACAAGTTCCCCAACATGTCAACTGGCTTTTATAGTAATCTTGTCTCTTTTCATGGTTGTAGTCACCCTCTCCACAACACTCTCCTTTCAACTATTGATAAGCGGCAGGCAAAATAGCGCAGTGCAAAATCCTCATTAAATCTGACCTATTCTGTGGTGTACAGGCTCTCTGGTGGCTGACTAATAGGAGTTGGCTGCGGACCCTGTGAAGTTTCTAATGACCTACAGTGTCAGAATCCCCCACCGCCAGGCTTGTGGCTGCCTGGGCCTCATATGGAACCCCAGAGGAGCTCTGCATGTGTGTAATTTATTCTGCTATCCCACACACTCGCTCGTCTGCAGACGTTTACTACTAAAGAGCATGCAGAAAGTGTGCTGTTGCCTAGCTAAGCAATTTCATTCCTCCTCATGGAATAAAAAATGATTAGCCCACTTTTCATGTATATTTCTGGAATTGTAGAAAAGCTGAAGAACATACTCACATCCAGGTACTCTTTTGCAGGTGCTGGATTTGTAGGGGATAAAAACACTGCACATGGCTGTTCATGCTCCCAGGTGATGTTACCGATACAACGTTTCGACCCTTAGGTTTCCATCAGCCATCATATTTCTGGAATTTAGCATGCATGAAAATGTATCTGATTTAGCCTTCATCTCTGGTCAGTTATTTTTTCTACACGTTGTTTTATAGCATTTCATTTGTGTATATAAAAAACATTAAATGATTTCCACTACCTTGATTACTAGCATAACTTGCCCCATTATGTTGTTCATTTCAAAATAAACTTTTCTGCTAATCAAATTTCAAATGTCCTAAATTCTATTTAGCAAATAGTAGCCTAATTGCTGGAATATTTGTTTTGCTCTTTACAATAGCAATAGTGCACAATTACTTTTCTGTTTCTTTTTAAACTAATGTCTGTACGTACTCATTTCCTCCAATGAGGGTATGGTAATTTGCCTTTAAAGTCATGTTCCAACACTGATTGAGAAATCAATACTTTCTGTCTGCATTCTACAGCTCATCACATTAACTCATGGAGTCTATTCACTGAAGTGGTTGCCTCCATTGTCCGCCACCATCAAATGTCTATTAGGCTCCATGACAGGTGTCAGTCAACTTTTGACCCCACTAACTGGATACTCTGAGGACTTGGCCATAAGCAGAGTTTGAAAAGCCCTCCTTTGTGACATATTTTGGAATCTCTTCCCATAAATTGTGATGCAATTATGGTTCTCGCAATGCTGTCACGAATTGGTTGACCAGACATTGTCAAGAGTGGAAATAATATGTTTGCACTACATACAGGGAGGAATTGGCCATGTCAAGGGAGAGGGATTTGAGAGTCAAGTGTTCATGAATGGGAGTGTTGGTGGTCTGGATGCAGCTGCTTTGAAAAAAAGTGGAAGAAATTTAGAGACAGCAAGGGTAGTGAGTCCAGTGGAAGCGTACGGCTCCTCACTTTTTCTTTAGTCTCTTGAGGAAGGCTTGGCAGGAGCCCTGACTCCAGGCAGCTAAACCAGCAACTCCCCTCGCTCTGTATTCAGCCAAGGTGCTGGAATGACAACGACCCATTCATTGTGGAGGTAGAGGCAAAGGCTGTGGATCTCGCCTGTCTTTTTGGGAATGGGAGGGGGGGGGATTTTCCTGAAATCGTGAAGTACAACAGAAGGGGGACACTGAGAGGGAGGGCAAGCAAAAGCGAGGGAGGGAAGGAGAGAGGAAGGGAGGGCGAGTGAGAGGGCTACTATGCCGCATGATTGAGAGAGGCAGAGAGGAAACAGAACTCCATCAGATGAAATGAGGTGAAAATAATTCAGGCATTAATCAACCCCGGGCAAAAGGAGGCTGTTATTTTTTTCCCTCTTTCTGCGGAACCGAAAGGAAAGGTGTGAATGAAGAACTCAGGAGTGGAAACGAGAGAACCACTGGGCACTATCAAATAATGTCAGAGTCCAACAGCAATGCAGCCTGTACAGCCGACCAGGTCAGTTTTTTTCTCTCATTCTTTTCATCTTGTGTCCTATTTGATACACAGATGTGATACATTTGATCTCAAGCAAAATGTTGTCATTTTGTCAGCTCATGGAGAACACTTCCGACAGTTACTAACAGGAAAGAAAATAAATTAAATCAAAGTAATTTTGGATTTTTCAAATTAGAGGGAGAGAGTGAATCCAAACTATCAAAGCAGCAATTGTGTGGAGCTGCCCGGACGACGGTTCAAGGTCCTGAAAGAATTGAATTAATCAAGACGACCTATTGTCTGAACTGCCTTATTTTTCTGCGATCATTCAGGGTGTCTGTGACGACTCAATAGCCCCCATACCACGTGAGGAGGGGGATACAGCTCTTTAAAAACCAGACCACGTGTCGCGGAACTTAAAAGTTTTTATAACTAATTGCAGTGGGAAGTTCTGGTGGTGCTGGCAGAGGGGTGTGTGATAGTTTCTAAGGAAGTGGGCAGGGTAACTGTGAAAGAGTGGGAAAAGTGTCCTAAAAAGTGGGGTTGGCTCATATGTTATTTCTCTCTTCCTTTGCCCCTCTTTAGTGGCCAAGGGACTTGTCAGTTAAACAATTCCACCAAAAGATTTGTTTAAAATAAAATATATAGATATCCGTTATGGCACTTTGTTCCTTGCCGATTTATATGGAGCGCCAAGTCTTGTCACGTCCTTTGGTTGGCCGCTGTCAAGACTGAGCAAGCCTCCTATAGTTCAGTAGCAAATACAAAGAAACGGGCCGTTGAGACCATTGCATATACTTTTAAAGAAACATTTCTATGAAGAGAAAAAATGGCATTGCTTGCGGTAGGTAAAGCTTGAATTTAGCAATATTATTTTGAGATATACAGTATATTTTGATTGTACAGTGTACGCCCTTGTTTTGAAGTGTGTGTAAAGTTCATGTAGAGTCTATTTGTTACGGCCATGGATCTAAATGAATGTACTGTGCCCTTAGTAGTCTAGGGGCACTTTAGGTGTTGACTAGTAGTCATCTAGATTTCTCTATCTGTAGAACAGTGCTTCTTTTACAATGCTGTTTTACCACAAAAATGTTTTTGAAAGCCAATATTTATTGCTATAACTCTCCAAAGGCTCTGGGCTGTTCGGTATAACGCTTGTCTATTTGGTCTAACTTGACCATTCTCCATGTATGGTTTTATTTTCTTCCTGCATGACCTAGCTAATACTGAACATGACATAGGTTGTTCTAGTGTGTGTCCAAATACTCTATTTAGACCTTTGAGTTTCCTATGCCATTTGCAGACTTATCTTCGTTCACTTTGTCAGCGCCTCGCCTCGCCTCCCATCGCCCCCTTTATTAGGATGTACACGGATTTGAGTGACTGTCTTCTCATCTATGTGTGTTTATTTACACTTCAGATTAAGTGATGGCCCATGGTGCTTGTGACAAAGGATGCAATAAATGTTTGAAGAGTTATTTCCTTAAATTATATAATGTCCCTCTGATTCAGTCCTGGTATGGGTCATGCTTTGGAATCTAGGTCTATTTGATATTGTGTGCTTCAGAAAGTTTAGGTTTCAGGTAACATCAACATCAGTGTATACCTGGTGCTGTATGTCATGTATAATTGTCACTATGCTATAGACATATCCCTAAAAGTTGATATAGACCACATACTATTTGATTGGTGAATTGTATGGTAAGCCGTTTGAGGCTAAGGTTTTGTTGAGTGAAGTTATATTGAGAAGGTTAATTGACTAAGGGACAGAAGTTGTTGGATGTGAACTGATATATCTGACAGGACGATGTGTCACATAGAGAGGTCTAGGATCAGGTGCAGCTGACACGACAGACCCTTCAGACAGACAGTGCCTTGTCGCTTTGTATAGGACAGCTACCTACCTACCATACAGCCACACAACCCTGACTGACTATCATGTGTCATAAGTTTCTCTCTCCGCACCAAAGGGGAGCTATAGCTACTAGCTACTTTTATGGTATAGGCTACTGCTAAAACCGCTTCATCTTTTTCAATTTGTTGTTCTCTAAATACATTTTCTGTTTCAAGCCCCAAGTCAAGCCCCATTTCCTTGTTCATAAAGGAGCCTGTCTAGCCTACATGAGTTCTCTGCAGTAGTCCGACCCCACTGTAGGAATACAGTTGTCTAAGGTCATCTGCGATTGTAAAGCATGCTTGAGTAATAATTGAAGTAATAAGAGCTTCAGAAGATTTTCTAATTGCATGGTAGGGTAGTGTAGGCACCTCTGACTTAGTCTGACATCCTTTAACAATGAGGAAGAAAAGAAGATAGTTTGGCTTCATTTGGTGGTGTTATTGTTTGAAATCTGCTTGAAATTGTTTCTGGTGTCTGGAGCCATGATAGATTGTAGTTTGGGAATAGGCTACAGCTTGCAAGATTTCTTTATTGGTTTTGATGTAAAGATTTGACCACAAATTGTTGTTTAATCCTTATATATTTCTGTTTTATTTACTAAATTGTAGTGGGGTGATTTTATGCCTCAAAATGAAGTAAGTGCCTTGATTTAGCCTAGATATCACTGACACTGAAGTCTCTTTATTTTGTCCGAACAGTTTTCAATTGGACAAGAAAATATTGCAGTTGAAAACTTGGCTTGGAATGATTGACCCAAATGATTTCACTATACATTAACAGATTTTATAGATCATGACAGACTGTCAGAACGTTAATGAGGGCTGTTTAATGAGAGGTGTAGGTTTTGGAGCAGATTACTGCTGTTCTTAAGTCTGGGTACGAGAGTTATATTATTGTACTGCATATTTCACTTCAATACCCTGTGGAGAAGTTTGATTGCAATGTTAGACTAATTCTGCAATACTGTAATAAGATTAACTCCTGTGAAAATATCCCTCATGTTCTTTCACCAACGGTTTACAAAAGAGGGGGATTAATTGCTTCTTATTATAGCGGATAAATGGACTCTGAAATGATGGGATTGATTTAAAATACCAACGGTATGCTACTATTTAGGCCTAGTTTCTGTAAACATGTAATTGTGTTTTTATTAAGCAATGGGTGTTGAATGAGCTAAATCAGTGATTTTCAGTTCCCAATGTATAGTTGAAGTACCATAATTAGGTACCACTGATGCTCCCCGATATTCACTCCACCTGACTCCAATCCAACATTCATTTCCCCTTTTTTTCTGGCCTATTTTGAGCGCTCCCATCTGGGTTCAGGTGGTGGTAAGAGGGCCAGTATAGGGAGCGGAAGTCAGAGGTGGGAGTGTTTACGTGAAGGGGGAGAGAGAGCGGGGTCAGGCAGCAGAAGAGCGAGTGCACAGTCGTATGTGTGCTCAGGGCCTCTTGCTCTCCCTGTGCTGTGGGCTCTGTCTCTATCCATGCTGTGCTCATGGACCCACAGCTGGCGGAGGGGAGAGGCAGCTAGCCCCACACTGCAATACAACACAGCCTAGCTGGCTGGACATGTTCTCACTGCTGTATAGAAACAATCAAATAATTTACTGCTAGTGAGATCAGTATGAAGAACCAGCGGACATATAGGCTTCGTCCCAAAAAGGCTCCGTATTCCCTTTTATAGAGCACTAGGCCTATAAAGGGAATAGGGTGCCATTTGGGATGCAATACATAGTGTTCCATCTGATTTAGCAGACATACTGCAGATAATAAACGCAGATAGGACTGCCCAATGTGAACTTCCTTTGATGTAAGAAATACAATATAAGATGTAATTGCTTTAGGCCATTTTCAAACATAACTTCCTTGACTGAAATGGCCTATGTGGTGTGGATTTGACAGCTGTACAACAATAGCAGCGATTGATTTGTCTGGTAGTTGGTGTTAAATCACACAGCTGAGCCCAGACATGTGTTCTAAAACTTTGACCGGTAGTGTTGCGGAGTGGATTCAGTTGCTAGTTGGGTGTCATGCCATTACAAGCGTGGATGTTTTGTGTGGTTGATTAGCATGGATGTCAGCACGGTTCACCCCGCTACCATCTATGAGGTGGAGAACGTACAGGTCCATCAAAGCTGGGCCCGAGAGAGACGTTTCTCAGTCTATCTCCACGCCCCCGCCCATTACCGTGCCCTTAATCTTAGTCACTGCCACTGTATACTGAACAAAAATATAAACGTAACATGCAAGAAAGAATTTTACTGAGTTACAATTCATATAAGGAAATCTGTCTATTAAAATAAATGAATTAGACCTGAATCTATGGATTTCCCATGACTGGGTATACAGATATGCATTGGTGGGTTACAGATACCTTTAGAAAAAGTAAGGGAGTGGATCATAACCAGTCAGTATTTAGTGTGACCACCATTTGCCTCATGCAGCGCAACACATCTCCTTCGCTTAGAGTTGATCAGGCTGGTGATTGTGGTCCTGCTGAATGTTGTCCCACTCCTCTTCAATGGCTGTGCAAAGTTGTGGCAATTGGAACGCGCTGTCGTACACGTCTATCCAGAGCATCCCAAACATGCTCAATGGGTGACATGTCTGGTGAGTATGCAGGCCATGGAAGAACTGGGAGATTTTCAACTTCTAGGAATTTTGTACAGATCCTTGCGATATGGGGCCGTGCATTATCATGCTGAAACATAAGGTGATGGCGGAGGATGAATAGCACGACAATGGGCCTCAGGATCTCGTCACGGTATCTCTGTGCATTCAAATTGCCATCAATAAAATGTAATTGTGTTGGTTGTCTGTAGCTTATGCCTTCCCATACCATAACCCCACCGCCACCATGGGGCACTCTGTTCACAACGTTGATGTCAGCAAACCGCTCGCCCACACAACGCCATACACATTGTCTATGGTTCTTTAAAACAATGTTGTATGTGGCTTATGGTAGAGAAATTAACATACAATTACCTGGCGATAGCTCTGGTGGATATTCCTAGAGTGAGAGTGTCAATTTCAAGCTCCCTCAAAACTTGAGACATGTGTGGCATTGTGTTGTGTGACAAAATTGCATATTTTATAGTGGTGCATCTGGGTGATGATAATGCTGTTTAATCATCTTCTTGATATGGCACCCCTGTCAGGTGGATGGATTATCTTGGCAAAGGTGAAATGCTCACTAAAATGGCTGTAAACAAATTTGTGAACAAAATTTGAGAGAAATACATTTTTTTGTGCGTATGGAAAATGTCTGGGATCTTTTATTTCAGCTCATGTGACATGGGACCAACACTGTACATGTTGGTTTGTTCAATGTACATAGTCATTGAACATTGGTGACTTGTAATAATGTTTACATACTATTTCAACCACTTTATATGTATTCATCCCCCTTGGCGTTTTTCCTATTTTTGTTGCATTACAACCTGTAATTTAACTTGATTTTTATTTTAATTTCATGTAATGGACATACATGAAATAGGCCAAATTGGTGAAGTGAAAAATAAAAAATAAAAAATTGGTGTATGCATATGTATTCACCCCTTTTGCTATGAAGCCCCTAAATAAGATCTGATGCAACCAGTTACCTTCAGAAGTCACATAATTGGTTAAATAATTAGTGCAATCTAAGTGTCACATGTTCTGTCACATGATCTCAGTATATACAGTTGAAGTCGGAAGTTTACATACACTTTAGCCAACTACATTTAAACTCAGTTTTTCACAATTCCTGACATTTAATCCTAGTAAAAATTATTCCCTATTTTAGGTCAGTTAGGATCACCACTTTATTTTAAGAATGTGAAATGTCCGAATAATAGTATAGAGAATGATTTATTTCAGCTTTTATTTCTTTCATCACATTCCCAGTGGGTCAGAAGTTTACATACACTCAATTAGTATTTGGTAGCATTGCCTTTAAATTGTTTAACTTGGGTCAAACGTTTCGGGTAGCCTTCCACAAGCTTCCCACAATAAGATGAGTGAATTTTGTCCCATTTCTACTGACAGAGCTGGTGTAACTGAGTCAGGTTTGTAGGCCTCCTTGCTCGCACATGCTTTTTCAGTTCTGCCCACAAATTTTCTATCGGATTGAGGTCAGGGCTTTGTGACGACCACTCTAATACCTTGACTTTGTTGTCTTTAAGCCATTTTGCCACAACATTGGAAGTATGCTTGGGGTCATTGTCCATTTGGAAGCTTCCTGACTGATGTCTTGAGATGTTGCTTCAATATATCCACCTAAATTTCCTCCCTCATAATGCCATCTAATTTGTGAAGTCCACCAGCCCCTCCTGCAGCAAAGCACCCCCACAACATGATGCTGCCACCCCGTGCTTTACGGTTGGGATGGTGTTCTTCAGCTTGCAAACCTCCCCCTTTTTCCTCCAAATATAACAATGGTCATTATGGCCAAACAGTTCTATTTATGTTTCATCAGACCAGAGGACATTTCTCCAAAAAGTATGATCTTTGTCCCCATGTGCAGTTGCAAACCATAGTCTGGCTTTTTTATGACGGTTTTGGAGCAGTGGCTTCTTCCTTGCTGAGCGGCCTTTCAGGTTATGTCAATATAGGACTCGTTTTACTGTGGATATAGATACTTTTGTACCTGTTTTCTCCAGCATCTTCACAAGGTCCTTTGCGGTTGTTCTGGGATTTATTTGCACTTTTCGCATCAAAGTACGTTCATCTCTAGGAGACAGAATGCGTCTCTTTCCTGAGCGGTGTGACAGCTGCGTGGTCCCATGGTGTTTATACTTGCGTACTGTTGTCTGTACAGATGAACGTGGTACCTTCAGGCATTTGGAAATTGCTCCCAAGGATGATCCAGACTTGTGGAGGTCTACAATTTATTTTCTGAGGTCTTGGCTGATTTATTTTGATTTTCCCATGATGTCAAGCAAAGAGGCACAGAGTTTGAAGGTAGGCCTTGAAGAATATCCACAGGTACACCTCCAATTGACTCAAATGATATTAATTAGCCTATCAGAAGCTTCTATAGGAATGACATCATTTTCTGGAATTTTCCTAGCTGTTTAAAGGCACAGTCAACTTGGTGTATGTAAACTTTTGATCCACTGGAATTGTGATACAGTGAAAGTGAAATAATCTGTCTGTAAACAAAAATTACTTGTGTCATGCACAAAGTAGATGTCCTAACTAGAGGTCGACCGATTATGATTTTTCAACACCGATACCGATTATTGGAGGACCAAAAAAGCCGATACCAATTAATCGGTCGATTTAAAAAATAAAAAAAATATATATATTTATTTTTTTTTGTGAATTTTTTTTAATGTATTTGTAATAATGACAATTACAACAATACTGAATGAACACTTATTTTAACTTAATATAATACATCAACGAAATCAATTTAGCCTCAAGTAAATAATGAAACATGTTCAATTTGGTTTAAATAATGCAAAAACAAAGTGTTGGAGAAGAAAGTAAAAGTGCAATATGTGCTATGTAAGAAAGCTAACGTTAACAGTCCTTGCTCAGAACATGAGAACATATGAAAGCTGGTGGTTCCTTTTAACATGAGTCTTCAATATTCCCAGGTAAGAAGTTTTAGGTTGTAGTTATTATAGGAATTATAGGACTATTTCCCTCTATACCATTTGTATTTAATTAACTGTTGACTATTGGATGTTCTTATAGTCACTTTAGTATTGCCAGTGTAACAGTGTAGCTTTCGTCCCTCTCCTCGCTCCTCCCTGGGCTCGAACCAGCAACACAACGACAACAGCCACCACATCGAAGCAGCGTTACCCATGCAGAGCAAGGGAAACAACCACCCCAAGGCTCAGAGTGAGTAGCGCACGCGAACTAGCCAGCCATTTCACTTCGGTTACACCAGCCTCATCTCGGGAGTTGATAGGCTTGAAGTCATAAACAGCGCAATGCTTGACGCACAACGAAGAGCTGCTGGCAAAACGCACGAGGGTGCTGTTTGAATGAATGTTTACGCGCCTGCTTCTGCCTACCACAGCTCAGACAGATACTTAGAGACTTGTATGCTTGTATGCTCAGTCAGATTATATGCAACGCAGGACACGCTAGATAATATCTAGTAATATCATCAACCATGTGTAGTTAACTAGTGATTATGATTGATTGTTTTTTATAAGATAAGTTTAATGCTAGCTAGCAACTTACCTTGGCTTACTGCATTTGCGTAACAGGCAGTCTCCTTGTGGAGTGCAACGAGAGAGAGGCAGGTCGTTATTGCGTTGGACTAGTTAACTGTAAGGTTGCAAGATTGGATCCCCCGAGCTGACAATATGAAAATCTGTCGTTCTTCCCCTGAACGAGGCAGTTAACCCACCATTTCTAGGTCGTCATTGTGTTCTTAACTGACTTGCCTAGTTAAATAAAGATTAAATAAAGGTGTAAAAAAAAAACTCTGGTTAGATGAGATGAGACTAAAATGATATTTTTGGCCATCAAAGAAAACGCTATTTCTGGTGCAAACCCAACACCTTACATCACCCCAAGAACACCATCCCCACAGTGAAGCATGGTGGTGGAAGCATCATGCTGTGGGGATGTTTTTCATCGACAGGGACTGGGAAACTGGTCAGAATTGAAGGAAGGATGGATGCCGCTAAATACAGGGAAATTATTGCGGGAAGACTGTTTCAGTCTTCCAGAGATTTGAGACTGGGACGGAGGTTCACCTTCCAGCAGGACAATGACCCTAAGCATACTGCTAAAGCAACACTTGTGGTTTAAGGGGAAACATTTAAATGTCTTGGAATGGTCTAGTCAAAGCCCAGACCTCAATCCAAAGTACAAAGTATTCACTTTGTATTCACTTTGGGGGGTTGAATAGTTTTACACGCTCAAGTTTTCAGTTTTTTTGTCTTGTTTGTTTCAAAATAAAAAATATTTTGCATCTTCAAAGTGGTAGGCATGTTGTGTAAATCAAATGACACAAAAAAAACAAAATCCATTTTAATTCCAGGTTGTAAGAAAACAAAATAGGAAAAATGCCAAGGGGGATGAATACTTTTGCCAGGCACTGTATATGCTGTAATCTAGTCATGGCTCATCATGTATAACTAATTGTGTTATTTTTCTGGATTATGTGTATGTTTTTTATTACTGCACTGTTGTAGTTAGAAACACAATTTTGCTGCACCTGCGATAAAACCTGCAAATCTGTATACACGACCAATAAACTTTGATGTGATTTTACTTCTTCTGTATATGTGGCTGGCAGGGAGTCTGCCCTTAAAGGGATTAATCACACTTTACTCTGAGTTTACCACTGAGGACCGTTGTCAAAACGTAGGGCTTTACTTCAGATTAGACCGTCCAGAACGTATTCAAATGTTTGGTGCAGACATTAAAGAGCAAGGTTTAATATGTTCAACAACAGTGTGTGTGAATGTGTATTTCCTCAGGCTTTGGACCTTTTTGAAGCATTGTGTATGTCCCAAATGGCACCCTATTCCCTATGTAGTGCACTTCATTGGTTCAGGGCCCATAGGCAATAGGGTACCATTTGGGACACATACTTTGGCAGGTAAGGTTCTGTGTAAATGACCTAGGGACTTAGTAGCATATACAGGACAGTTTCATGACTCCTCTACCACAGCTCAGTGTCTTGATCTACAGTGCAGTGTTGTTCATGACCTGACAGACCATGCCCTGGAGACAGGGAGCACGGCTTGGAAGAAGCAAATTAGTCCTCAGATTTGGGACTGTCATGAACGGAAGGCAAAAGCATAGAATGAGAAGTCTCCCTCTCCTCAAATTGCTTTTTGAGTTGAATGCTCATATCTCTCAACTAAACATCTTTACAAAAGATTGTGCTACACATCTAGGATGCAGTTGTCTGAAGATATTTTAGAAAAGTAATTGGTGCAGATCTTGATAGACCCATGTAGTAATAATACCCACCGTAAAATCTGTCTACTGTACATTGTCAGTATTCTGGAACAGCATGGGATGTCTGTTTTTAAAGTGTACTGTAGCTCAAAACTATACAGTCCAATGAAGACCAAAGAATAATGCTCATTCATGGTTGAGCAGTAAGGCCAGTTACATGTAGCTAACTTCTCTGCCAACTGGGATGGGGTTCAGAGGTATTGCTGGGTGAATTGTCAGAGTTCATGATATATTTGATGTTTTTGTCAGGAAGAGAGAGCAATGGATTTGGGGATGAGAGAGGATAAGGTTGAGGGGATGAGGTGTGTGTGTGTTTGTCTATTTGTGTATGCTTAAGTGATTCTGCGAGTGTGTGCGGTTGGTTTTCTGTGTGTGTGATTGGGGGATCGAGGGTCAGGTGAACAGCTTGCGTTGGCCAATGGCTCCGCGGGCTAGTCTCCCGCATCACTTAACAGCCATGCACAGTGCACACTAATTGAATGATCTAGTTAAGCGAACCGCGTGGCTGAAGCTAGACCTGGTTGTCTGCACAAATCAGCGCTGGCAGTTGTTTCTGTATGAGCGTCAGTAGCTTTCAACCTTGCAATCCTTTTGTTTTATCTGCAAAAATCCGCCCAGTTATTGGATTTGAACATGATCCTATTAATATTAACTTATGATGTGATTATTATGAGCATGAAGGTGGTAATGGAACCAGGGTCTCAATAGCCTACAGAGACTGGCAGTAGGAGACTAGTGGTAACTTAACTACTAACATTGTCAACTAGCAAGGCAATTCCTCTTTTGCCGTTGATCTTGCATTTTTATGTCAAATCCTGTGTTTTTCCCAACACATTTAGCCTAAACATACAAATAATTACATTTATATTGGTTTTTCTATGCCATTACGGGTTTCACCCTGTATTAAAAGGGCAGCATACATGCCAAGCCACTTAAAAATATTTAGGAAAACCAATCAAGGAGGTACATTTTTGTTCAACTTGAAATATTGTTCTGCTTCTAAGTACGCATAATTATTGTTGTGTAAGGATGTGTTACTCACTGGCTGTTTTGCGCAGCTCTTGGTTTCTGACTTGGAAACCACTCCTACTGCTCCCCCAGACACTCCCTACAGTAAGTATCAGTCAGATCCTCAAGTTGCATCAGCGCTGGGAAAGGGGTATGTGACCAACATTTACAATGGAAATCTCAAAGGTAAGGCGTTTTCAGTGTTTTGATGATGTATTTGGCGGCCTTAAAAATTCAGACTAAAGGTAGAATTTGTATTTGTATTCGTCTACCCTTTCAATATTTTCGATATTTTTGGCCTACAATTGTTGCAGTTTTTTTATCTGATTAAGAAGTGGGAAACAGTTTGTGTTTTTGTGATTGGATATTGGGTTGAATTGTATATTTGTTTATTATATGCTAGTTATTTAGATTTGAGATGGCAGACTATTTAGCCTACCTAATATCTCGCATATTGCTTGTTTTTGTTTTCAAATTCAATTTGTTGCTTTTGGGGGGGAAATGAATGATCAAATAATTTGATTTAATGTTTTTATATAAAAAATGGATACACAATTTCAAATTCAATATGAGAAGGTATGACTTTCAATATGTTTTAAAGCTCTATCTCAAATATTCTAAACATAGGCCTATTTCAACAGTGGAAACTGGAAATGTATGTTTTGCTGGCCATGATGCATACTATAGGATCATGTCTTCCAGCTAGCTAGCCAGGGGAACTTGATATGATTGTGACTGTACGCACTGTTTGAGTGATGTAACCCAGAGATGTAACCTTCTGGGAGGCCATCGTAGCCATCCGTCTGCTGTGATTGTGCCTAACTTTCCCGTCTTTCCTGACAACTCACCATTACACTTTATTAATCAACCATGGAAAGTAGGTATTCAAACGATGCCCAATGGGATTTGGAGGAATGTGGGCCTCCGCTAGCCGGGTGAGAAGCCACAGTCTCGCTGTCTTAAATGGAATTACTTTCACCTCACAGACATTTTATAATGCAGCCTTTGAGGACATTGTGGACCCGGGTCTATTTAATTACAGTTGAGTAGAACTGAACCCACCCTTGTTTAATCCCAAGGTGACGTTAGTTGCAGTGGCTTGTGAAAGTATTCACCCCCTTGGCATTTTTCCTATTTTGTTGCCTTACAACCTGGAATTAAAATAGATTTTGGGGGGGGGTTGGTATCATTTGATTTGCACAACATGCCTAGCACTTTGAAAATGCAAAAAAAAATGTTTTATTGTGAAACAAACAAGAAATAAGACAAAAAAACTGAAAACTTGAGCGTGCATAACTATTCACCTCCCCAAAGTGAATACTTTGTAGAGCCACCAAGTAGAGCCACCAAGTCTCTTGGGGTATGTCACTATAAGCTTGGCACATCTAGCGACTAGGATTTTTGCCCATTCTTCAAGTCAAAACTGCTCCAGCTCCTTCAAGTTGGATGACTTCTGCTGGTGTTCAGCAATCTTTAAGTCATACCACAGATCCTCAATTGGATTGAGGTCTGGGCTTTGACTAGGCCATTCCAAGACATTTAAATGTTTCCTCTTAAACCACTCGAGTGTTGCTTTAGCAGGATGCTTAGGGTCATTGTCCTTCTGGAAGGTGAACCTCCATCCCAGTCTCAAATCTCTTGAAGACTGAAACAGGTTTCCCTCAATAATTTCCCTGTATTTAACGTCATCCATCATTCCTTAAATTCTAACCAGATTCCCAGTCCCTGCCGATGAAAAACATCCCCACAGCATGATGGTGTTCTTGGGGTGATGGTGTTCTTGGGGTGATGATGTTCTTGGGGTGATGAGAGGTGTTGGGTTTGCGCCAGAAATAGCATTTTCCTTGATGGCCAAAAATATCAATTTTAGTCTCATCTAACCAGAGTACCTTCTCCATATATTTGGGGAGTCTCCTTTTGGCAAAAACCAAACGTGTTTGCTTATTTTTTTCTTTAAGCAATGGCTTTTTTCTGCCCACTCTTCTGTAAAGCCCAGCTCTGTGGAGTGTATGGCTTAAAGTGGTCCTATGGACATACAGTGCCTTGCGAAAGTATTCGGCCCCCTTGAACTTTGCAACCTTTTGCCACATTTCAGGCTTCAAACATAAAGATATAAAACTGTATTTTTTTGTGAAGAATCAACAACAAGTGGGACACAATCATGAAGTGGAACGACATTTATTGGATATTTCAAACTTTTTTAACAATCAAAAACTGAAAAATTGGGCGTGCAAAATTATTCAGCCCCCTTAAGTTAATACTTTGTAGCGCCACCTTTTGCTGCGATTACAGCTGTAAGTCGCTTGGGGTATGTCTCTATCAGTTTTGCACATCGAGAGACTGACATTTTTTCCCATTCCTCCTTGCAAAACAGCTCGAGCTCAGTGAGGTTGGATGGAGAGCATTTGTGAACAGCCGTTTTCAGTTCTTTCCACAGATTCTCGATTGGATTCAGGTCTGGACTTTGACTTGGCCATTCTAACACCTGGATATGTTTATTTTTGAACCATTCCATTGTAGATTTTGCTTTATGTTTTGGATCATTGTCTTGTTGGAAGACAAATCTCCATCCCAGTCTCAGGTCTTTTGCAGACTCCATCAGGTTTTCTTCCAGAATGGTCCTGTATTTGGCTCCATCCATCTTCCCATCAATTTTAACCATCTTCCCTGTCCCTGCTGAAGAAAAGCAGGCCCAAACCATGATGCTGCCACCACCATGTTTGACAGTGGGGATGGTGTGTTCAGCTGTGTTGCTTTTACACCAAACATAACGTTTTGCATTGTTGCCAAAAAGTTCAATTTTGGTTTCATCTGACCAGAGCACCTTCTTCCACATGTTTGGTGTGTCTCCCAGGTGGCTTGTGGCAAACTTTAAATGACACTTTTTATGGATATCTTTAAGAAATGGCTTTCTTCTTGCCACTCTTCCATAAAGGCCAGATTTGTGCAATATACGACTGATTGTTGTCCTATGGACAGAGTCTCCCACCTCAGCTGTAGATATCTGCAGTTCATCCAGAGTGATCATGGGCCTCTTGGCTGCATCTCTGATCAGTCTTCTCCTTGTATGAGCTGAAAGTTTAGAGGGACTGCCAGGTCTTGGTAGATTTGCAGTGGTCTGATAGTCCTTCCATTTCAATATTATCGCTTGCACAGTGCTCCTTGGGATGTTTAAAGCTTGGGAAATCTTTTTGTATCCAAATCCGGCTTTAAACTTCTTCACAACAGTATCTCGGACCTGCCTGGTGTGTTCATTGTTCTTCATGATGCTCTCTGCGCTTTTAACGGACCTCTGAGACTATCACAGTGCAGGTGCATTTATACGGAGACTTGATTACACACAGGTGGATTGTATTTATCATCATTAGTCATTTAGGTCAACATTGGATCATTCAGAGATCCTCACTGAACTTCTGGAGAGAGTTTGCTGCACTGAAAGTAAAGGGGCTGAATAATTTTGCACGCCCAATTTTTCAGTTTTTGATTTGTTAAAAAAGTTTGAAATATCCAATAAATGTCGTTCCACTTCATGATTGTGTCCCACTTGTTGTTGATTCTTCACAAAAAAAATACAGTTTTATATCTTTATGTTTGAAGCCTGAAATGTGGCAAAAGGTTGCAAAGTTCAAGGGGGCCGAATACTTTCGCAAGGCACTGTATACTCCAATCTCCGCTGTGGGGCTTTGCAGCTCCTTCAGTGTTATCTTTGGTCTCTTTGTTGCCTCTCTGATTAATGCCCTCCTTGCCTGGTCTGTGAGTTTTGGTGGGCGGCCTTCCCTTGGCAGGTTTGTTGTGGTGCCATATTCTTTACATTTTTTGATAATGAATTTAAAGGTGCTCCATGGGATTTTCAAAGTTTCTGATATTTTTTTATAACCCAACCCTGATCTGTACTTATCCACAACTTTGTCCCTGACCTGTTTTGAGAGCTCCTTGGTCTTCATGGTGCTGCTTGCTTGGTGGTGCCCCTTGCTTAGTGGTGTTGTAGAATCTGGGGCCTTTGAGAACAGGTGTATATATACTGAGATCATGTGACAGATCATGTGACACTTAGATTGCACACATGTGGCCTATATTTAACTAATTATGTGACTTCTGAAGGTAATTGATTGCACCAGCTCTTATTTAGGGGCTTCATAGCAAAGGGGGTGAATACCAATGCACGCACCAATTTTCCGTTTAAAATTATTGTTAAATTGTTGTTCATTAACAAGGGTATCTACGTGTGCCACTAAATGATTGTTACTGAAATTATTTTTAGCTTCCAATGATCAAATCACTCTTGGTTTTGTTTGATTTGAACAACCTGGTCTTTTGTCAGCTTCAGTTATTTTCAAATGATATTCAAACTCCGATAGAATGGTTGGTGGAAGGAGTGTTAGGCTACTTCATTTCCAATGTTAGATTTGTTGGGAGGGTGTTCTCACAGTGGAAGAGTTTTTGCTTCTGGGCAATAATGCAAAAGATTTACACTTTGTATTGAAAAACTTTAAAACCAACAGTCACATGCATGTTTTGTTTTTAAACTAAAATGCTTGTTAAAATTGGTGGACAGGAGTTTGACTGGCTACCCTTCGCTCCAGCAAAATGCCACGCCCACTAACATTTCTTCTACACAATGAGTCTGGATTTGCTTCCTCCCCGACGACTTGTCGAATGCAAACAAATTCACACCGTTCTGATTAGCCCCAGAAACCGATGGGTTGGACCAGAGCTGGCCTACTACACAAATAATGAATCACCTCATTTTGATGTCAGCACAAACAACTTCTAGGATGGTAGGTTCAGACTGATGTATAGAGCGATCGATGGAGCAGCGGAATTAAATTCAGGATGAATCGCTAGGCAACATAAGTACCTTGTAACTTTAAACCTGAGGATTTTTACTAGTTAAACAACTTTATTTTACCTATTATTTTACCTGAACAAAGTTGATTTAAATGTACTTTTTGATCACCCTCTGCAAATATATAATTGTTTTGAATTGTTTTGTTGGAATCTGACCCTCCCCCTGTTGAGGATCATGTCAGACCAGTGGCTGAATACTAGGTGACCTACCTCCTACTGAAGGATCAGATGACTGTTTTAACCTTTATGTTTGGTTTGAACAGATGTCTTCAGGCCCTTTTAGAAGTGCTGACAGAGCACATTCCCTCCATCGACGCTTCCTTCTATCACTCCTTTCTTATCTCTTTATTTAAGAATGGGGTCAGTGAAATACTGTTGGTTAGTGAGGATTGTCAGAGAGCTGCTATACATGTGTTCTATGGGCTGCTAAGCCTCAATGCCTTGTCTGATGATTGTCTTAGCATGTGATGGTGACACAGATCATAGGCAAGGCCTATTCTTAAGCCGTTTGAGTAATCATCTCACCAGCAGTTTACTATAGCCCACATGCAGAGACAAGTGCACTGGCCAGGTTAAATGCAACTGTGATAGCATTTTTTTGTACTTCTTTTGTGATATATTGTGCTCCTTCTGACTTGCACTTTCAACACTACTGCATAACACCAGGGCAGCCAAGCAAGTCCTGAGCACATAACTTAAAAAATATATTTACAAGACCAGGCCCAAGAGCTGAATAAGAATCCATAAAACAAGATCTACTGTACATAGGCCTACAGACTGATTTGATAGTAATGAGAGGAAAGGGGATACCTAGTCAGTTGCATAACTGAATGTATTCAACCAAAATGTGTCTTTTGCATTTAACCCAACCCCTCTCAATCAGAGAGGCAGGGGCAGGAGGCTGTCTTAATCAACATTATTGGTGCCCAGGGAGCAGTTGTTGTTGTTGTTGTTGTTGGGGGTTAACTGCCTTGCTCAAGGGCAGAACGGAAGATTTTTCACTTTGCCGGCTCGGGGATTCAAACCAGTCCTTTTGGTTACTGCCCCAACACTCTTCATCGCTAGGTTGCTTCCCACCCTGTTCATTCAGGTATGGTCAGGAGTCTACAATTCCCAGTAATAGTGGTGCAACAGGAGGTAACTAGCTGTGTGAATCAGGTGCTGGAGTACATGTGCAGAAGTGTCTTAAGGTCCCCTGGCCTGTGTGTACTCAGCTACGATAAGTGAACACGCACAATCTCCCTCCATGTACAGTGCAACGGGAAATTGTGCAGTGCTAAAAAGTCACTTATACATAGTAGTGTAAAACTCAGTTTTGTTTTCGTTCTCTCAATCTCCTCTACATAATTTCTCCTTTGCTGATCTGATCATTGAGTTGTATCCTTGTACTGTAGTTTATTGCCTATCACTCAGTCATTTGGGCCAGTCCTTTGCACAGTGCTTTGCACGACAAACAAAGTTCAGGCAAAACTTGCCATGTCTCACTCTCAGGCAAGTAAACAGAAACATTCTTGGGAATAGTGCTGCTCATCCAGGCTCGGTAGGCTACATAATGGCTTGTGCTGGTTGCATGCCTAGTGAGGCTGCACGCAGGAACGGTCAGTAAATGCCAGGGAGCTTTGGGTTGCTAGCAGGCCTCGTAGGCTGGAACTTCACAATAACAGCAGGCAGTAATGAAGATGGGCAACAGCGCCAGGCAGCGATTAATACCAATATACTGTAGTATTATCAGGAGCTTTGGTTCTCCCTTTTTGTCTTGGTCCATGTCTCTGTCCAAAATTCTGTATTTTAGTCTCTACTATACTGTGTGTACTGTAATATTAGACTGCTTCTCTGGGAGTCCTGTCAAGCCCTAGGTTGGGTTTACAATCAAGTGTAGATGGAGCATGTCTATTACCACGACAAGGTCGCAGATGTCATTGGCCATGCTTTGTTAGGTGTATGCCACTCCATCAAATTAGCTGGTATGGTAGGTCTGTACGTGTTTTAGTCAGATGTGGACCAAGACCCAGGCAGGTTTAATAAAATTAATTTGGTTATCTTGTAAATGATCTTTCACCAGAACTAAAATCACCACGTTAAACATGACAAGCCAATAAGCCATGTTTGCACCAAATGACCCACATTCAAATGGACCCATTTGAGATCCCATTTGAGATATTTGAGATCTGGTTACTACATGATTTCATATTTGTTATTTAATAGTTGTGATGTCTTCACTATTATTCTACAATGTAGAAAATAATGAAAATAAAGAAAAACCCTGGAATGAGTAGGTGTATCCAAACTTTTGACTGGTACTGTATATATACAGTATTTGCCCAAGTCTTGGGAATGGGAATCCTCTTTACATAAACTTTGAGCTCACTCACCCTTTCGCACTTCCTTGCACGATTTCAAAACCTGTCTCTTTCCCTCTTTCCCCCCTCTATTTCTCTTTCCCCTTCCTTTCTCTCTCTTGCGGTGCACCAGTGTGCAGTGCCCTAGAAGAGGGCAGGGTGTTGGGAGTTAGGTTGGGTCCACTGATTTGGAAGGGCCCCTCAGAGAGATGGAGAGAGAAGGGCTATGGCCTGACCATGTGTGCATCTTACGTAAAGGGCAGATGGGCCCAGCTGGGCGTGCAATGTGGATGGGAAGGGAAGAGATGGGGCTGAGTGTGTGGAGCTGAATGGGGCGGTCTGTCTACTCTGTGCTGTGCTGTTCACTGCAGTGACTTACCAAGCAGGGTGCTCCAGGGAGTACACACCACTGGCCTAAACACTGGACAGCCAGCATCCAGAGCAACAGACCAAATGGCACTATTTTGTGCTCTTCTTTTGACCAAGACCCATATGGTGTAGGGAATAGGGTGACATTTGGGATGCAAGTAGCCAAGAAAGAGAGACAGCTTGGAGAGAGAGTATCGGAACAGATAGTGGAGTGGAGAGGAGTCGGAATAGAGCAAATTCTAGGAATAATTTGAATTCCATAGTTTTCCAATAGTTTTCCAAACTCTAATGCATTGAAAGAAAGTCCTATCAATGCTAGATTTAAGCAGTAGTTCCCAACCAGGGGTACTAGGACCCCTGGGGGTACTTGGACAATCCACAAGGGGTACTTGAGAGGACTCATGAAACCATAGGCCTACTGGTAAAATGTACATGAGGTGGTACTTCAGGGGTACTCCGGGCGGAGCAAAATTCAGTTAGTGGGACAGTAACCGGAAAAGGTTGGGAACCACTGGATTAAAAGATGAGTAAGTTATTTCAGATGCTAGCATGCAACTGCAAATCCCTTTAAAGATCCATCAAGTTTTGTAGTTCACTTTCCGTGCTTTGTCTAACACTGCTATCATGAATCTATCATGAATCTAGCAAATGGGTCAGAGTGCAGTATTTATTTAGTTTTATAGCACAAGCGTTTGCTAGCAAGTCTCGGACATTGGATTTAGCCGGGACAAGTCCAGGGGGTTGACAAGCAACACGTGCCTTGGATGGAGGCAATGTCTACATGGCACGATTAAATTCCCATGATTTGCGAATCGGATCGGACTGAACAGCTAGCATGACAGGTAAAATGGCTTTGAAAAAATAACATTTAAGATAATAGGGAGAAGTATTTAACAAAATAACTACATTATGACATTGGCTAATCATAAAACTATAGAAATATATTAGAATGCTGGCTACATTGCAGACAAAATTCTAACTTACTCAACATTCAAGCCAAGATGGAACATGTAAAGTCAAAGTTCAGTCTGTTTTATTTGCTGAGTTTGTTGCTATGAGTAAACTATGAGTTGCCACCAGGCCCGCCACTGCTTAATTGTTACTCCCCAAAAATATAATTTAATAAAAAAATATATAAAAAATGTTTTTCAAACATATTTGCCGAGACACCCTTTTAAAAGGATAATGCGAAAATGTCTTAATTAAGCCTATTTATACTTGCCATTTGCCACTTGCCGAACTCATGGATACAATTTTCATGTCTCAGCATGCAATTTGAAAGAAGTTGCTAACTACCATTAGCACAAAGACTGGAAGTCTTTGGGAACAGCTAGCATGCTAAATGGCTCACGAAACTGCCTTCAATTTCCGTCAAACTGCACGCAGAGCTGTTTCGAACAGAAAAATAAAGTTCTGAACCGGTTCAAACCCAAATTTGTTTTTTATTTAGCTCGACATTATATTATTTAACCAATCAGTGTGAATAGAGCAGCTTGCTATGGAGAGGGCAAGCTATTACCTGTACATGCATTGGACAGATGAGTGTAGGGCGCAAGACTACTGAAATTTTGCGGGTGGGCGGAGTGCGAGAGATGGTGGAGGAGGAGGTGGAGGCTTGGCTTGAAGAGACACTGGAATACGTTTCTGAGTGACAGAGTGAGGGCTTTGCATAGGTGCTTTGTTGCAATTTTTGTGGAACTGAAAAAAATTGCCTGGAATGTAAAATAACATTATTAACCCATGCTTTTAAAATAGTGGTTATGTTCCGGAACATTGTAGATCACTTTTGTTCCCGGTTCTGATTCTGTTCCTTGAAAACAAATTGTATTTTTTCGGTTTTCAGTTCTGTTCCCTGAACCGGTTTCAACCCCTGATGCAGAGACATAAAAATGGTATCCATGAGTTCATCTGACTCTGGGTAAGTAGAAAAAGGGCTTAATTGCCAAAATCTTGCACTATCCCTTTAAGATTAGTGTGACAAGTTAAAGCAAATTTGTAGCACAGAGCAGGCAGTGGTGTGAATGAGAGCCACGAGCGCACAGCCACCGCTTGCTCCTCATCATGCCCCAGACCCCCCTAGCAAATAGCAATCGACCCACCACCCAACCACTACATTTTCCAATGATGCTGAAAAAAATCCTAGGGGAAAACACTAGCTATGTTTCCACTAACTTGTCCATGGATTTTCTGTCGACATATCGAACGTTTGCTTACAAATTGCCACGATGTGTTTCCATTAAACTGTATTGTGTCAATAAAACAGATGTCACACCAAAATAATAAACTGAAGTGGTTGAAGAGTTTCCATTATCCATTTAGGCAAATTGCATAATAATACATTGGCGACAGCCTGTATATGCCCTCCTACCTGTTTCATGTCTCAGGTAGCCCGCAAAAGCCAGCATGGATAGAATGCAAGAATTTACTAATACTTGCAATATTCTAATAACTATCCTGTGCCAATGTATCGCCAAGGTCCGTGCCATGGTGAAACTTACACTCCTGTAGATCTGAAATAATTGGATGGTGAAACTTACACTCCTGTAGATCTGAAATAATTGGATAGTAAAACTTACACTCCTGTAGATCTGAAATAATTGGATAGTGAAACGTACACTCCTGTAGATCTGAAATAATTGGATAGTGAAACTTACACTCCTGTAGATCTGAAATAATTGGAATGTGAAACTTGCAGCCAACCAGAAGAGCAAGGTGATGCAATTCAGGCATTCTTGAAAGTCAGGACAAAATTCCTGCAAAGAAACATTATTTTATAGTTGAAAAAAATGTATTTAGCAAGCAGCAGGCGTTTATAATTAAATATGAGTGGCGCTTTATAGTCACGTTATGACATCTTGCTCCGCGTACCTTTAAAATTATTCAGCCATGATAATTTATTGGAACAAGACTGTTTCCATCATAAAGAAAAATCCACTCCTGTCGAACGGATAAAAATGTTGTTGATCTTTAGAACATGTGTCCTATAGCTGCCGTTTCCATAAGGCCTACTACACATGTCGCGATGTTGTTGTTTTTGCCACCATTGCTTTTATCGAATTAACCTGGGTCAGTGGAAACGTGCCTACTGATCATGTGTTGAAAGACCTGGCTTCTCACAGGTGGGAGAGCTGGAGGTGGGAGGCCAGCAGGCTACATGTTGCCCAGTCTGTCTGTTGTGTTTTGTGCTGTACTGTGTGGGTTGGCTGGGCTCTCATTCCACCCTGGGCCCTCTCAGCTGTACAGCTGGCCTCACCTCGCACTGAGCAGGTGTGCGCCTCCTCCAGACTCTCAGCACCTAAAACAATCGCACTCTACACTAAACACACAAACACAGACATCACGCTGAGGAGAGCAGTCTCAACACACTGTTTCTCACGCACCCGCCCAGGTGCACATGTCTTACACAATAGCCAGCCAAAGATTACCAAAGGAACATTTTGGCTGTAATAATGTTGTTGATTTGCAAGAGTTCTGTTTGGTGATATTGTATTTATTCTCTCTTTAGTTTTCAATTCAAGACCAAATGGTTGGGGATTGTTGTGAAAAGGTTACATTTATTTTGAAATAGAACATTTGGGCGCAAGTAGACTCCAAGGATGACTATGGGGCAATCATGAAAATATGTGATTTTTCTGGGGGGTTTTCTTCATTTTCTTGCTGATGAATAAGTTGCCTGCTTGCATGATGTCGACTCTGCTGGGAGCAACGGCCCAGGGAACTCAGCAAGCAGACGTATGTGTGTGTGTGTGTGTGGGTGTGTGTGGGTGTGTGGGTGCGTGTGCACGTACTGAGCCTTCCATGACAATGACTGCACGTTAACCAATGTGCACATTCCACAGTGCACTCCAGGCCACACCATAAGAGACACCAAAACCCCACAGCAATCCAAACCTTTGTCACATTTATGATTACTACAGTATAACATTTAATTGAAGGAGTTGTATTAAGTGTAATATATAAAATGATTTGTTATACTGCTTCTGTGGTGCCATGTGAAGGGACAAGTGTTGCTCTAGCTGTGTAAGTTAGAGGCAGATAGACGTAATGGAATCTCAGTAGTCAACTCCTGGGGTTAGTGAGGAGGTCAAGTCAGAACGAGGACCATCTGATACCAACAGATGGAGGGAGCAAACTTCAAATCAGGACTACAAGACCAAATGTTGATTTTGTGGACACAACAAATGGTTATTTCAGTTTAAATCCAGTTCGCTCCAATGTGCCCATCTCGACTTTAGAGTTCTAACATGCCATGCAGAACTAGGCCTAGAACTGGAGAAAAGGAAAAAAGTACTCTAGAATGAAATAATTTGTTCATTTTGCCGTCCGCAGTTTTAGCCTGACCATTGGACATCTAATACAGTATAGTGTTTACTGTCTACTCACTAGCATATTAGCCGATTGCACACTGTTTTGCTGGTTTGTGTTCAATATTGGTGCAGCCTGGAACTTTACATTCAGCTGAATGTAGTTGGTCTAATAGGCCTATTGTTGAGTTTGTTGTTGTTGATTTGAGTTGGGTGTCACATTGAGAGAATGGCTTACCTACTCCAGTCTTAGGTAGACTAGATACAGTTCCTCTCTAACGTTCTAACATCTCTAATGTTCTTCTCTCTTTGTGTTCTAGAATGGAGCTGTTCCAGGAGAACCTGTGAAGACGGATAAGAACTCCAGGAGAGGGAACTGGGGAAACCAGATAGAGTTTATCCTCACCAGCGTGGGCTATGCCGTGGGCCTGGGAAACGTATGGAGGTTCCCCTACCTCTGCTACAGAAATGGAGGAGGTACGTCTTCACACTCAACACACTGATTATATAGTAGTAATGACAGCAATACATTGTAGTTTATCCACAATGCCTTTTGCAGTGCTTTGAAAAGCAATCAAAGTAGAAAGAGTTGTCAAGTATGTTCAAGTTTAAGTTTACGTTCCTCACATTGTTTCAGATGGATCCAAGTTATTCTTGGCTTCATTCCCCCTCATTCACTCCTACAGTTGGCTTTAGTCTTCTATACATTTTGCGACCAGGGATCGCCATAGAAGGGCATACATATACAGTAGCCTGTGCATTAGGTCACACAATCACATAGCTGCGTATTATAGCCAAGGGGACTGGTGTAGCTCAAAGCTCTGCAGTAATAACATCACAGTAGACTTTATCAGCTGGCTGTGGCCTGGGCTGTAGCCCAAAAGGCACCCTATACCCACTAGTAGTGTACTATATAGGGAATAGGGTGCCATTTGGGACACATGCAGTCTGCTCTTCACTCTCCAGTCCTTCCTTTAACCCATGATCTCAGACTACAGCACTGAGGTTGTTATTCCCCAGATACATTGGCCCCCTGTTAAACCAATCAAGCAGACAGAGGATTGCTGCCTCGCTTAGCATCACTCTCTGTCTGATGCTCCTTAGGACTCAAATCAAATTGAATTTGCCACATGCGCCGAATACAACAAGTGTAGACCTTACCGTGAAATGCTTACTTACAAGCCCTTAACCAACAATGCAGTTTTAAGAAAATAGAGTTAAGAAAATACCCTGGGTCTCGACCCCGCCCTGTGCAACTGGGTACTGGACTTCCTGACGGGCCGCTCCCAGGTGATGAGGGTAGGCAACAACATTTCCACCTCGCTGATCCTCAACACTGGGGCCCCACAAGGGTGCGTTCTGAGCCCTCTCCTGTACTCCCTGTTCACCCACGACTGAGTGGCCACGCACGCCTCCAACTCAATCATCAAGTTTGCGGACGACACAACAGTGGTAGGCTTGATTACCAACAACGACGAGACGGCCTACAGGGAGGAGGTGAGGGCCCTCGGAGTGTGGTGTCAGGAAAATAACCTCACACTCAACGTCAACAAAACTAAGGAGATAATTGTGGACTTCAGGAAACAGCAGAGGGAACACCCCCCTATCCACATCGATGGAACAGTAGTGGAGAGGGTAGTAAGTTTTAAGTACCTCGGCGTACACATCACAGACAAACTGAATTGGTCCACCCACACAGACAGCATCGTGAAGAAGGCGCAGCAGCGCCTCTTCAACCTCAGGAGGCTGAAGAAATTCGGCTTGTCACCAAAAGCACTCACAAACTTATACAGATGCACAATCGAGAGAATCCTGTCGGCCTGTATCACCGCCTGGTACGGCAACTACTCCGCCCACAACCGTAAGGCTCTGCAGAGGGTAGTGAGGTCTGCACAACGCATCACCAGGGGCAAACTACCTGCCCTCCAGGACACCTACACCACCCGATGTCACAGGAAGGCCATAAAGATCATCAAGGACAACAACCACCCGAGCCACTGCCTGTTCACCCTGCTATCATCCAGAAGGCGAGGTCAGTACAGGTGCATCAAAGCTGGGACCGAGAGACTGAAAAACAGCTTCTATCTCAAGGCCATCAGACTGTTAAACAGCCACCACTAACATTGAGTGGCTGCTGCCAACACACTGACTCAACTCCAGCCACTTTAATAATGGGAATTGATGGGAAATGATGTAAAATATGTCACTAGCCACTTTAAACAATGCTACCTAATATAATGTCTACATTATTCATCTCATATGTTTATGTATATACTGTACTCTATATCATCTACTGCATCTTTATGTAATACATGTATCACTAGCCACTTTAACTATGCCACTTTGTTTACATCCTCATCTCATATGTATATACTGCACTCAATACCATCTACTGTATCTTGCCTATGCCGCTCTGTACCATCACTCATTCATATATCTTTATGTACATATTCTTTATCCCCTTACACTTGTGTCTATAAGGTAGTAGTTTTGGAATTGTTAGCTAGATTACTTGTTGGTTATTACTGCATTGTCGGAACTAGAAGCACAAGCATTTCGCTACACTCGCATTAACATCTGCTAACCATGTGTATGTGACAAATACAATTTGATTTGATTTAAAGTTAAAAAAATATATATATTAACAGTCTATGATTTGGATGACTGGAGTCTTTGACACATTTTTGGCCATTCCTCTAAAAACGCCTAGTACATAGGTCCTGGATGGCAGGAAGCTTGGCCCCAATGATGTACTGGGCTGTACGCACTATCCTCTGTAGCGCCTTACGTCAGACGCCGAGCAGTTGCCATACCAGGCGGTGATGCAACCGGTCAGGATGCTCTCGATGGTGCAGCTGTATAACTTTTTGAGGATCTGGGGACCAATGCCAAATCTTTTCAGTCTCCTGAGGGGGAAAAGGTGTTGTCGTGCCCTCTTCACAACTTTCTTGGTGTGTTTCGACCATGATAATTTGTTGGCGATGTGGACACCATTCACCTCCTTTGGCTTGATGACATTTTCTCACCGCTGGCTGGCCGGCCGTAAAAAACATCAGCGACCTTGCAATATGACCACCGTGAGGGCACTACGTTGCAGAAACAGGATATTGTCATGGGATGCTTTTCTATATGACCTTTTTTCTGTGTCTAGATCTAAACATGACCTTACAATTAGACTGCTTATCCACTGTGCATTATATAGCAGAAATATGATATTGTCAATGTCATGGGATAACAACTCTTCTATTTCTGAACTAATTTTCTATTCTAGACAGAAACATGACCTTAAAATCCGTCCACTCACTCACCGAGCATTACATAGCAGAAATGGGATATTGTCATGGCATGGAACTTTTCTGTAATATTTATAAATGTTTCATATGAATGACCATTAGATAAGCCATTGGTTGTGAGCAGCAATAATAAACATATACCTACTTACAAGAAGTAATAGTGTAAAGAGTTAAATAACACAAATCTGAGTTCTAATCAATTTCATCAAAACTGTTGACCTGTCCCTGTAGAGTTGACTGACCCATATGTTGTGTTGTGCACTACAGGAGCCTTCATGTTCCCCTACTTCATCATGCTGGTGTTCTGTGGGATCCCCCTGTTCTTCCTGGAGCTCTCATTTGGACAGTTCGCCAGCCAGGGATGTCTGGGGGTTTGGAGGATCAGCCCCATGTTCAAAGGTGAGACAGTTAACAACCACTGATGCTGTTGGTCAGTCATGTTTAAAACACTGCTGCGATTGCTCAGTCATGTTCAAAGGTGAGCCAGTTAACAACCACTGATGCCATTGCTCAGTCATGTTCAAAGGTGAGCCAACAACCAGTGCTGGTGTTGGTGATTGGCATTAATATCACTGCCGTTGGTCAGTGGCATCCAACTAATAACTGACTATCTGATGCTTAAGAAACTGAAAGGTTGAAAATAAATTACAGCATCTATTGTCAGCTTAGAATGCATATGTAAACATTCTTAGAAAACCCACAGATTTTCTACATGTCTTCAGTAAGAGAGCCACAGTCTTGTCTGGTAGTATTCTGAAGTCCTCCACTCTCTCTTTCTCCCTCACCAGGTGTGGGCTACGGGATGATGGTGGTGTCCACCTACATCGGTATCTACTACAACGTGGTGATCTGCATTGCCTTCTACTATTTCTTCTCTTCCATGACCAACCTGCTGCCGTGGACCTACTGCAACAACCCCTGGAACACGCCCACCTGCAATGGTGTGGTGACTCCCAGGGGCATCAACAACACCTTGGCCAACGTCACCCGCAGCTTGGTCACCGGGGCCGCTGAGGTTGCCGTGGAGGTGGTCAATAAGACCAAGAGGACCAGCCCCAGCGAGGAGTACTGGAAGTAAGACATGAGTGAGAGGGAGTTACTACTAGACCTGTAGAGTACTAGAAGTAAGGCACGAGTGAGAGGGAGTTACTACTAGACCTGTAGAGTACTGGAAGTAAGGCACGAGTGAGAGGGAGTTACTACTAGACCTGTAGAGTACTCGAAGTAAGGCACGAGTGAGAGGGAGTTACTACTAGACCTGTAGAGTACTGGAAGTAAGGCATGAGTGAGAGGGAGTTACTACTAGACCTGTAGAGTACTGGAAGTAAGGCATGAGTGAGAGGGAGTTACTACTAGACCTGTAGAGTACTGGAAGTAAGGCACGAGTGAGAGGGAGTTACTACTAGACCTGTAGAGTACTGGAAGTAAGGCCTAACCCGGACCCAGAGTCGGTTATCAATCTTTATTTGAATTCCAGCTGATTTTATTCTAAATCTGTTGAGTACTGGAAGTAAGGCCTGAGTGTACACTTGCCGGTTGGAAGATTCCCGGAATCAGACAGGAATAAGCAGGAAATCCGGATTCGTCCAGCCAGGACTTCTGGGAATTTTGGGAGTTACTGTAATTCTGCAACCCAGCAGTACCTGAGTGGGAAGGTGTGGGCACGGCTGACTCTGAGTCAGGCCTACAAGATTAAAGAGACTGGAGTAGATGCTGCAAGGGTTAATACACACTCTACTGCTCCTAAATATGGGTAGTAAAGTAGTGTTCAAAATGTTTTGGCACATAAAGTACACTATATATACAAAAGTATGTGGACACGGCTTCAAATTAGTGTATTCGACTATTTCAGCCACACCTGTTGTTGACAGGTGTATAATATCGAGCACTCAACCAATGCAATCTCCATAGACAAACATTGACATTAGAATGGCCTCAGTGAGTTTCAACATGGGACCGTCATAGGATGCCACCTTTCCAACAAGTCAGTTCGTCAAATTTCTGCCCTGCTAGAGCTGCCCTGGTCAACTATAAGTGCTGTTATTGTGAAGTGGAGACATCTAGGAGCAACAATGTCTCAGCTGTGAAGTGGTAGGCCACACAAGTTCACAGAAGGGGATCACAGAGTGCTGAAACTCGTAGCACGTAAAAATCGTCTGTCCTCGGTTGCAACACTCACAAAAGAGTACCAAACTGCCTTTTAGGCTGCTCAGCACAAGAACTGTTAGTCGCGTCATGAAATGGGTTTCCATGGTCGAGCAGCCTAAGATCACCATGCCCAATGCCAAGTGTCGGCTGGAGTGGTGTAAAGCTCGCCTCCATTGGACTCTGGAGCAGTGGAGTGATGAATCACGTTTCACTATCTGGCAGTCTGACGAACAAATCTGGGTTTGGTGGATGCCAGGAGAACGCTACCTGCCCGAATGCATAGTGCCAACTGTAAAGTTTGGTGTAGGAGGAATAATGGTCTGGGGCTGATTTTCATGGTTCGGACTACGCCCCTTTGTTCCAGTAAAGAAAAAGCGAGGTCCATACAGAAATGGTTTGTTAAGATCGGTGTAGAAGAATTTGACTGGCCTGCACAGAGCCCTGACCTCAACCCCCTCTAACACCTTTGGGATGAATTGGAACACTGACTGCGAGCCAGGCCTAATTGCCCAGAATCCGTGTCCGACCTCACTGATGCTCTTATGGTTGAATGGAAGCAAGTCTCCACAGCAATGCTCCAACATCAAGTGGAAAGCCTTCACAGAAGAGTGGAGGCTGTTGTAGCAGCAAATAGGGACCAACTCCATATTAGTGCCCATGATTTTGTAATGAGATGTTCGACGAGAAGGTGTCCACATACTTTTGGTCACATAGTGCATGTCTGACCATGGGTAAACAGAAGAGTGTTTGTGCATCTCTGTAAGGCAATGTTGTTTTAGACGCTTTAGTCCTGTCCAGTCAGATGGCAGGCATGTGTGCCTTGCTAATCCTGGCCTATGATTAATCATCCCGCATTCAACAAGCATTACACATACTGTAGTTGACTGTCTGAAGTACACAAGATTAGATGTTAAGTATATTTTCCTCGACAAGAATAGTATCTTGATCCCCTAGTGAATGGGGAGTAGAGTACCTGTTTTATTCCCCTAGCATAGAAAATAGGGGCCATTCGAAGGGAGCGGTGTGCTTGGTTAATGGCTTTCTAAATGGTTTGTGCTCAGCTTTCATTCCGGGTGATCTCTTCAGTATACTATGAATGGAGTTGTATTTCCTGCCTATTGTCAGTTAAGATAAACCATTGTGTTGTCACCAAGTTGTTTTTCAGTCATGCTGCTACATTGAAATATGTGATTCGCTCGCTGTAATACAAGGGATCATCCGAACAATTCTCCTTCTCTATCTCTCATGAATGAACGTATAGCCATTGTTTGTCCCTGCGGCACTGACTCTACATTCTGCATTTCTCTATTAAGGCGTTGTTGTGAATAGACACTGTGATTAATTGTGTGCGTTCCCCACAGACACTACGTTCTGCAGATCTCAGACGACATCGGGAATTTCGGTGAAGTCCGTCTCCCTATTCTGGGATGTCTGGCCGTGTCATGGGTGGTGGTCTTCCTCTGTCTCATTAGAGGAGTCAAGTCTTCAGGCAAGGTGAGCAGCGGTGTCTATCGCTGTGTCTCCCTGTTTTTCTCTCTCTTCTCTCTCTTATCTCGCTCATCTCTCTACGTTCTCTCTATCACCTCCAAAAGTCATTGATTGGGCCAGTAGTTTTTCCCGGTCAGGTTACTTAGTCTATGATCAAGAAAAACTCCTAGTCATAATGTATCATTGACACCCATTAGGAGATGTTCTAACTCATTCTTCACCTCTCGGCGGTCCTCAGGTGGTGTACTTCACAGCCACATTCCCCTACGTGGTGCTGACCATCCTCTTCATCAGAGGCATCACCCTGGAGGGAGCTGTCACCGGCATCAAGTACTACCTTACCCCACAGTGGCATAAGATCCTCGACGCTAAGGTATGGGTAATCATATAGGAAATGTAGTAAATATAGTAATAAGTCATGTAAATCTATGTCATTACTGCAGCTAGTTAAGAACTACTTTATGAGTTGTTGACGTTGACTTTTTATAACTCATATAATAGCTCTGTAGCTCTTCATAGCGTAACGTTGTAGGCTGTCTCATCACACAGAGACATCTTTAAAATCAGATGTCATATGCCTCAGATATGAAATAAGTCTTCAGTGGTTGTATTGACACATGGTTTTCTGTCTGTCCAGGTGTGGGGAGACGCTGCCTCTCAGATCTTCTACTCTCTGGGCTGTGCATGGGGAGGGCTCATCACTATGGCCTCCTACAACAAGTTCCACAACAACTGCTACAGGTACTCTACTCTTCCTCTTCCCCCGCTGTTACCCCCTTAACTCTCACCTCTACTACCAAATAAACCCTGTGTGAGTCCCTAATGGCACCCTATAGGCCCTGGTCAAAAGTAGTGCACTATAAAGGAAAATTGATACCAATTGGGCCACTTCTGCAATCTGAGTTGTATAAGAAGTGAAGGGTAGTGTGTGCGGTTACACTGCAGTACTTTTTCATGCTTGGTTGGAGTGAATCAGAAAGGGTCTTTGTTGCTTCTCTGGGTGCAATCACGCTACAGTGTCAGCAGTGATTAACAGAAAGGGTGCAGAATGGAGGAGGGCAGCTGCAAATCGCAGGAATTGATGGAATATGGTGTGATGGTATGCACTGCATGCCATTGTACTGTAGGTGGAGGCCAGAGGCAGCGCACTGGGAGTAGAGAGACACATTTTTTTTTTACTCTTGTTTAACCTGCGGTTGCATTGTTCATTGTAGTTTACAGTAGTCAAACTCAAAGCTCCCTTGCAAACTGGAAAGAGGTTTTCTCTTCTGATTAGCACCATCATGTGGTGGAAGCAGTGAAGTGGCAGACAGGATAATATTAATCAATGATCGTGTAGTGACTGATAAACCCACCAGTTGAAAGAAACCAGGAAAAATATCTCACTGTTTAGTATAATTATGATTTGATTATGTAATTAAGACTTTGACTGTTTAGTATTCATGAATCTGCACTGGAAGGAAGAATGATGGTGAAATGCACAGATGGCTTCTTAGTGGTTACTTACACAGAGACCTATAAAACGTATCCTGTTTTCTCTTTTTTGATTGTTCGCCCATACAGAGACAGCATCATCATCAGCATCACGAACTGTGCAACCAGCGTGTATGCAGGCTTTGTCATCTTCTCCATCCTGGGCTTCATGGCCCACCACCTGAACGTAGATGTATCTGAGGTGGCCGACCACGGTCCCGGCCTGGCCTTCGTGGCCTACCCAGAGGCCCTCACTCTGCTGCCCATCTCCCCCCTCTGGTCCCTGCTCTTCTTCTTCATGCTCATCCTGCTGGGCCTGGGGACGCAGGTGAGTCAGTCAACCACCATGACATCCTGGCTGTGTCCCAAATGGCACCATATTCCCCCAGGGCACAGGTGAAAATGTGTCACTATGTAGGGAATAGGATGCCATTTGGGATACCGCACCTGTCTAATAGGACACATTTTTTAATAGAATTTAAGGGCTGCATGACCGAACATAGTCAGTTGGGCTCAACTTGACACATAGATTTTTTTCTTTTCTTTTCATGTTGGAGAAAGTTTTTTTTTTTTTTGAGAAGTAGATATAAGAAGTCAATGCTGAGTGATAACCTGTCAATGTGTCCCTGTGTGTAGTTCTGCCTGCTGGAGACCCTGGTGACAGCCATTGTGGATGAGATTGGTACTGACTGGATCGTTAGGAACAAGACGGTAGTCACAGGAGGAGTGGCTATAGTGGGCTTCCTGCTGGGGGTGCCTCTCACCACACAGGTAATGGATAAGAGATGTTTACACATACACAAACATACACTGCATGCGTACACACAAAATACACATTAGGGTTGAATATTTTTCCGGTATTTTATAATGTTCCAAACCGAGAATAAATCACTTTTCTCCCGGGTAACCCGGTATTTCCCATCAAAACCAGAAGTGTCATTCAAAGGCATATAAATAGCTCTATGTCTATATTTGATTAGAGCTTTGATGGAAAATTCAAGCCTGACGCTACCTGAGACTGATGAGTCATACATTAAATACATTTTATGAGCCCAAGCCCAAAAAAGCCCAAATGATGGTGCCCTTATCCAAAACATTTATGACATATAGGCTACTGCACATATGCACAACAGAAAAAAAAAAAAGCCCATAGATGTCGCTAGCTACAGTTGAAGTCGGAAGTTTACATACACTTAGGTTGGAGTCATTAAAACTCGTATTTCAACCACTCCACAAATTTCTTGTAACAAACTATAATTTTGGCAAATGTTTACAGACAGATTATGTCACTTATAATTGTATACTGTATCAATATTCCAGTGGGTCAGTAGTTTGCATACACTAAGTTGACTGTGCCTTTAAACAGCTTGGAAAAATTATGTAATGGCTTTAGAAGCTACTGATAGGCTAATTGACATAATTTGAGTCAATTGGAGGTGTACCTATGGATGTATTTCAAGGCCTACCTTCAAACTCAGTGCCTCTTTGCTTGAAATCATGGGAAAATCAAAATAAATCAGCCAAGACCCCAGAAAAAAGGTCTGGTTCATCCTTGGGAGCAATTTCCAAATGCCATGTTCATCTGTACAATCAATAGTACGCAAGTATAAACACCATGGGACCACGCAGCCGTCATACCGCTCAGGAAGGAGACGCATTCTGTCTCCTAGAGATGAACGTACTATGGTGAGAAAAGTGCAAATAAATTCCAGAACAACAGCAAAGGACCTTGTGAAGATGCTGGAGGAAACAGGTACAAAAGTGTCTATATCCACAGTAAAATGCGTCCTATATCGACATAACCAGAAAGGCCACTCAGCAAGGAAGTAGCCACTGCTCCAAAACCGCCATAAAAAAGCCAGATTACTGTTTGCAACTGCACATGGGGACAAAGGTTGTACCTTTTGGAGAAATGTCCTCTGGTCTGATGAAACAAAAATATAACTATTTGGCCATAATGACCATCCCAACCGTGAAGCCCGGGGCTGGCAGCATCATGTTGTGGGGGTGCTTTGCTGTAGGAGGGACTGGTGCACTTCACAAAATAGATAGGAAAATGATGTGGATATATTGAAGCAACATCTGAAGACATCAGTCAGGAAGTTAAAGCTTGGTCGCAAATGGGTCTTCCAAATGGACAATGACCCCAAGAATACTTCCATAGTTGTGGCAAAATGGCTTAAGGACAACAAAGTCAAGGTATTGGAGTGGCCATCACAAAGCCCTGGCCTCAATCCCACAGAAATTGTGTTGGCAGAACTGAAAAAGCATGTGCGAGCAAGGAGGCTAACAAACCTGACTCAGTTACACCAGCTCTGTCAGGTGGAATGGGCCAAAATTCACCCAACTTATTGTGGGAAGCTTGTGGAAGGCTACCCAAAACATTTGACCCAAGTTAAACAATTTAAAGGCAGTGCTACCAAATACTAATTGAGTGTAGGTAAACTTATGACCCACTGTGAATGTGAGGAAGGAAATAAAAGCTCAAATAAATCATTCTCTATACTATTATTTTGACATTTCACATTCTTAAAATAAAGTGGTGATCCTAATTTTACTAGGATTTAAATATCAGGAATTGTGAAAAACTGAGTTTAAATGTATTTGGCTAAGGTGTATGCAAACTTCCGACTTCAACTGTATATGCTCTCCTGGGTAAATTAATGAAACTAGCTCCAGTAGGCTAATACATTGTGAACTGTATTACTGCACTGTATTGTATTAAACTGTCCTCTTAGTATGCATTTTGTCACTTCCTGTTGAACGCGGAACGAGGGAGAGCTCAGTTTGTTCTATTGGACAGTTTTGAAAGTCTATTGAGAAGTTTATTACCAGCTAGCTACCTTCTGAGTGTGGATCTTGAGACGCGGTTGGCATAAGTTGCTGTGTTCCTGACGACCTAGGCCGGGTCTGAGGAGCTGTTTGGAGTAGCAGCTAGCCTAGCTGTCTGTCAAGCTAGCAGTGTTTTCTGGAGGACTTGAACGCAGTCCGCGATGTGGTTAGCCATTGTGGCTGGGACCGAGGATTGTCCCGGGATTGTGGCTGGCTAGATCCCTGCTGTTTGTTGTTGTTTTCAATCTTCCCTACGACCTGCCCTGTCTGGAACTGCGAGGAGTAACCGTGTAACCTACGATGCTACCATGACAAAGACCAAAAACGGCTGGAGTACCGATGTTGTTGAGGACAGTGGTGTCTCTCTATCACAGGTGAAGGATCTTTTAGACGAACGAACATAGTTCTACAAGCAGTTGTTACAGCAACAAGAACATAGATTCAAGTGTCCAAATACTGGAAGAGTCAACTAATAAAAGAATGGACAACCTGACCAAAGAGGTCCAAGACCTGAAGAACAGTTTGCCGTTCTCCCAGGTTCAGCTCGATGAGTTTGAGCAGGAGAATGGCAAGATGACAGCAATCTGTAAATCATTAAGAGAGAACATCAGTTCTGTATGTGATAAGAATGATGGAGAAATCAAGATTATGTCGATGGACAATCAAGACTGAACAACATGGTTGTGGACGGAATTGCAGAATCTCCACATGAGACCTGGAACGGAGTCTGAGGGCAAATTAAGGGAAATGATCTTGGAGAAACTGAAGATGGAATACAGGAAGATTGAAGTGGAGCGTGCCCACAGAACTGGAAAAACCCCCACCGACCCAGGTGTCAGGCCCAGGCCGATAGTGGTCAAGTTTGTGGTTCAAGGACAAGGTTGTTGTTCTGAAAAGAGCCAAGAACTTGAGAGGAGCATATATCTTCCGCAACGAATACTATCCGGAAGCTGTGCGCCAAAAGAGGAAAGAACTTATCCCAGCCATGAAAAATGCCAGAGCTCATGGGGACCTTGCTTACATCCGCTATGACAGGCTCTTTGTCCACCATCCCTCCCAAAAGCCTGGAAGGAATGAGAGAGAGCCAAGCCTATGGGTGTGTAGCTTCAACCCCGCAGCACTCACACAGACACACACCAACTGATTCATGGACTGCTGAATGTATTTTTTTTTCTCTTGCTTTGTTTGCACTTTTCCAAATTATGTCTCTCTCTGATAAGCTCCCCAGGAAAGGGCTGAAAATAGCCCATATATGTAGCCTCAGAAATAAGGTTCATGAAATCAATAACTTGCTAACTTCAGATAATGTTCATATATTAATCATTTCTAAGACTCACTTAGATAATTAATTTGATGATACAGCAGTAGCAATACAAGGATATAACATCTATAGAAGATACAGGAATGCTTATGGGGGAGGTGTTGCTATATATATTCAGAACCATATGCCTGTAATGCTTGGAGAAGATCTTATGTCAAGTGGTATTGAAGTGTTGTGGTTGCAGGTTCACTTGGCACATCTAAAGACTTTTCTTTTGGGGTGTTGCTATAGGCCACCAAGTGCTAACAGTCAGTATCTAAATAATATGTGTGAACTGCTTGGTAGTGTATGTGATGTAAACAGAGAGGTCTACTTTCTTGGCGACCTGAATATTGATTGGTTTTCATCAAGCTGTCCTCTGAAGAGGAAGCTTCTTACAGGAACCAGTGCCTGTAATCTGGTTCAGGTTATTAATCAAGTTTACCAGGGTGTTTACAAACCGTACAGGAACAACATCATACAAATGTTCTAAAGCTGTATCCATACCTATTGGATGCAGTGATCACAATATAGTTGCTATATCCAGGAGAGCCAACGTTCCAACAGCTGGGCCTAAAATAGTGTATAAGAAATCATACAAAAGATTTTGCTGTGACTCTTAAGTGGATGATGTTAAAAATATTTGTTGGTCTGATGTGATTAATGAGGAGCATCCAGACGCTGCACTTGATTAATTTATTAATTTGCTTCTTCCAATTATTGATAAACATGCACCTGTTAAGAAACTGACTGTTAGAACTGTTAAGGCTCCATGGATTGATGAGGAATTGAAAAACTGTATGGTTGAAAGAGATGGGGCAAATGTAGTGGCTTGTCACACCCTGACCTGAGTATTCTTTGTTTTCTTTATATATTTTGGTTAGGTCAGGGTGTGACATGGGTGATGTATGTGTTTTTGTACTGTCTAGGGGTTTTGTAGGTTTATGTTTTTTTTTACCATCTAGGTTTTTATGTATGTCTATGTAATGTTGCATGTTTGCACTCAGTTTTGATAGCGGTCACGTTCGTCTTGTTATTCTGTTTGTTTGTTTAGTGTACTTCGTGTTTTTCGTCTTTCATTAAAAAGATGTATTCACATCACGCTGCGCTTTGGTCTCCTCACTACGACGATCGTGACAGAATAACCCACCAACAATGGACCAAGCTGCGTGGTACCGGCCAGCAGCAGCGGCAAAGAACGCAGGACTCGTGGACTTGGGAGGAGACTCTGGACGGCAAAGGACCCTGGACACAGCCAGGGGAATATCGCCGCCGCAAAGCAGAGCTGGAGGCAGCGAAAGCAGAGAGGCGCCGGTATGAGAAGGCAGCACGACAGTGTGGCTGGAAGCCCGAGAGGCAGCCCCAAAAATGTCTTGGGGGAGGCACACGGGGAGTGTGATGAAGCCAGGTAGGAGACCTGCGCCAACTTCCCGTGCTTACCGGAGAGAGAGAGGGACCGGGCAGGCACCGTGTTATGCGGTGGAGCGCACAGTCTCCCCAGTGCATGTGCAGAGCCCGGTGCGGTACATTCCAGCCCCTCATATCGGCCGGGCTAGAGTGGGCATCGAGCCAGGTGCCATGAAGCCGGCTTTACGCATCTGGTCTCCAGTGCATCTCCTCAGGTCGGCGTACATGGCACCAGCCTTACGCATGGTGTCCCCGGTTCGCCAGCACAGCCCAGTGCGGGCTATTCCACCTCGCCGCACTTTCCTGGCTACCGGGAGCATTCAACCAGGTAAGGTTGGGCAGGCTCGGTGCTCAAGAGCTCCAGTGCGCCTGCACGGTCCGGTCTATCCAGTGCCACCTCCACGCACCAGCCCTCCGGTGGCAGCCCCCCGCACCAGGCTGTCTCTCCGTCTCATCCCTACAGGTGCTCCCGCCTGTCCAGCGCTGCCAGAGCCTTCCTCCTGCCCAGCGCTGCTAGAGTCTCCCGTCTGTCCTGAGCTGCTAGAGTCTCCCGTCTGTCCTGAGCTGCTAGAGTCTCCCGTCTGTCCTGAGCCATCAGAGTCTCCCGTCTGTCCTGAGCTGCCAGAGCCGTCAGCCAGCCAGGAGCTGCCAGAGTCATCATCCAGCCAGGAGCAGCCAGAGCCACCTGTCACGCCGGCGATGCCGGAGTCGTCCTCCTGTCCGGAGCCGCCAGAGTCTCCCTCCTGTCCGGAGCTGCCAGAGTCACTCCTCAATCCAGAGGTGCCTTTCCGTCCAGTGGCGCTCTCTACGATGATCTTCAGTCCGGGGCCCGCTGCGGTACTGTCATGCCCTGACCTGAGTATTCTTTGTTTTCTTTATATATTTTGGTTAGGTCAGGGTGTGACATGGGTGATGTATGTGTTTTTGTACTGTCTAGGGGTTTTGTAGGTTTATGGGTTTTTACCATCTAGGTGTTTATGTATGTCTATGTAATGTTGCATGTTTGCACTCAGTTTTGATAGCGGTCACGTTCGTCTTGTTATTCTGTTTGTTTGTTTAGTGTACTTCGTGTTTTTCGTCTTTCATTAAAAAGATGTATTCACATCACGCTGCGCTTTGGTCTCCTCACTACGACGATCAATTAATTAGTGGCTAATTAATTTGGCTGCACATCTGACTGGCTAACTTACTGCAAATTGAGAAGTGATGTGACTAAACTCAACAAAAAGAAAAGAAAAATAAACTATGATGAAGCCAAGATCAATGATATAACGAATGGTGTTGTGGAAATTAACACCAGGGACACCTGAAGTCAATATTCAATTAATCATTATTTATTATCAGCAAACTGGAGAGATTCTAACAAACTTAATGCACCATAGTACCCGCTGGTCGGGAGCTCCGCCGGGGCAGTCCCGTTAGTCCTCTTATATACTGCTTACACAGGCAAGTAATATTTGCATGATTTAGCTTATTCATTATCCATAATTAATTAATCATTAACGTTTGGTTCATGCATGTGACCGACCAATACCTCACGAGGCTTCCTCTCTCCAAGCTGAGACCTTGTAACTGAGACACCCCTTCGGTTCTCAAAACAATGTTCTGGGCATACTGCCAATCACTTATACAGCTTAACACGTCCTTTCTGAGACTGAGAATTCCTCCCAGGCATGATCAATCAGTCACTTGCATGATCCCAGTCAAATTGGTTATTAGAAAAGCACAAACAAAGAAATTCCTTCACAATGAAAAAAAACTTTGAAGTACTTTAAAGGAAATTATGGGCAGGAAGACGAATTCAACAATTCAACTTAGATGGCTTATTCATCACAAAACCATTTGATGCTACCAATTATTTTAAAGACTACTTAATTGGCAAAGTTTGCAAACTCAGGCAGGAAATGCTACAATGAACAGTGAGCTATGCATTAAAAAAAAAAAAAAAATGAAATGTGTAAAGTTAGTGTGGGAGAGGTGGAACAAATATTGGTATCGATCAATAATGACTTTTGGCAACTTAGATGGAGAGCTACTGAGGATGGTAGCTGACTCTATAGCCACTCCTATATGTCATATATTTAATCTGAGCCTATAGGAAAGTCTTTGTCCTCAGGCCTGGAGGGAAGCCAAAGTCATTCCACTACCCAAAAGTGATAAAGCAGCCTTTACTGGTTCTAACAGCAGACCTATCAGCTTGCTGCCAGCTCTTAGCAAACTGTTGGGGAAAAAATGTGTTTGACCAAATTCAATGCTATTTCTCTGTAAACAAATTAACAACAGACTTTCTACATGCTTACAGAGAAGGGCACTCAACATACTGCATTGATACAAATCTCTGATGATTGGTTGAAAGAAATTTAAAATAAGAAGACTGTTGGAGCTGTACTGTGAGATTGCAGTGCAGCCTTTGACATTATTGATCATAACCTGTTGTTGAGAAAACGCATGTGTTATGGCTTTTCAACCTAAGCCATATCGTGGATTCAGAGCTATCTATCTAATAGAAATCAAAGGGTTTTCTTTAATGTATGCTTTTCTAATGTAAAAAATGTATAGTGTGGTGTACCGCAGGGCAGCTTTCTAGGCCCTCTACTCTTTTCTATTTTTACCAATGACCTACCACTGGCATTAAACAAAGTATGTGTGTCCATGTATGCTGATGATTCAACCATACGTATATGTATCAGCAACCACAGCTAATGAAGTCACTGAAACCCTTAGCAAAGGGTTGCAGTCTGTTTTTGAATGGGTGGCCAGTAATAAACTGGTCCTGAACATCTCTAAACTAAGAGCTTTGTATTTGGTACAAATCATTCCCTAAGTTCTAGACCTCAGCTGAACCTAGTAATGAATGGTGTGGCTGTTGAACAAGACTAAATTACTTGGTTTTACCTTTAGATTGTAAACTGCCATGGTCAAAACATATAGATTCAATGGTTGTAAACATGGGGAGATGTCTGTCCGTAATAAAGAGATGCTCTGCTTTTATGACTTCGCATTCCAAACATCAAAGTCCTGCAGGCTCTAGTTTAGTCTTATCTTGATTATTGTCCAGTCGTATGGTCGAGTGCTGCAAGGAAAAACCTATTTAAGTTGTAGCTGGCCCAGAACAGAGTTGCATGTCTTGATCTGCATTGTAGCTAATATAAATACTATGCACGCCAGTCTTTCTTGGCTAAGAGTTGAGGACAGACTGACTCCATCACTTCTTCTTTTTATAAGAAACATTAATGTGTTCAAAATTCCAAATTGTTAGCATAGTCACCGTACACACAGTTCTGACACACACACTTACCCCACCAGACATGCCACCAGAGATCTTTTCACAGTCCCCAAATCCAGAATAAATTAAAGAATGTGTACAGTATTATATAGGGCCATTATTGCATGGAACTCCCTTTCATCTCATATTGTTCAAATAAACAGCAAACCTGGTTTCAAAAAACAGATTAAGTGACACTGCACGGCACAACGCCTCTACTCTATTTGACCTAGATAGTAGCCTAGGGGTTAGAGTGAAAAGGTTGCTGGATCAAATCCCCAAGCTGACAAGGCAGTTAACTCACTGTTCCCCGGGTGCCATGGATGTCGATTAAAACCTGTCATTGTGGAGTATTATGTGTAGATTGATGAGGATTTTTTTTTAAATCCATTTTAGAATAAGACTGTAACATAACAAAATGTGGAAAAAAGGGAAGGGGTCTGAATACTTTCCGAAGGGGATTGTACCTTTCATATAATATTTCCCCTAATGTTATTAGCCTACCTTCTCTTTCACTCTCTATTGTTGCTTCATACATTCCTCACTTTCAACAGTTAAATTAAATACGTTTTGTTGTCCATCATTCTAATGACATGCTTGCATAATATAGGAGTAGAATTAAATGCAGACTGCTTTCACTTATCTTCACAAAGATTGAATGGTTGGGTCTGAATAAATAACTGCTATAGCCTACCGCCATCACCTGTTCACTCTTCAAACTACCCGTGAGGTCTGTTGACTGCTGTATGTAACATTCAGCAAACAAATTGGGATAAGAAATGCTAAAAAAGAAACATGTCCAGCAAGCTATTCTAGACTAGCTTTTCCTGCATGGGACTCCAAGAGCTAAGGAGTGTTATTTAAGTAGAGGCTAGCAGAGCACAGGTTTGTGCGTATTGCGCAAGAGTCAGAGGCGATAAGTTAGAAGCTTATTATGCACAACCCATCATTCATTAGCTAAATACAAGGCTAATACTGCATTGAATGTATTACCTGAAAGAGGTAGGCTAGTATATATATATATCCCACTCAAACTAAATACAAGGCTAATGCTGCATTGAATGTATTACCTGAAAGAGGTAGGCTAGTATATATATATATATATATATATATATATATATATATATATATATATATATATATATATATATATATATCCCACTCAAACTTGAACAGGATTATCTATTTTGGATGCAATTTGAAGGGACTTGATGGAGAAAGAAAGACTGCCAGAGAGTGCTCGCGCTTGCATGGATTTAAAACAACAATATTTGTATGTCTGGATTAGAGTCAATGGAATGGTATCAAAGGCATGGTTTCCGTGTGGTTGAGACCACTCCATTGACTTTATTCCAACCATTGTTATGAGTCGTCCTTCCCTCAGCAGCCTCCACTGAGATGGAAATGTGTAAATTAGACGCACATTCTGTCTTTATATTACTGTAGCATAGACTATGCTGCAGCAAATGTAGGCCTACCATGATGAGATGATATGTCTACATGCATTGTGAACTGTGCTCCATACTGAGAGGGACAGTATGTCCCCACCCTGAGCATTGATGATTAATGCAGAGAGCAGAAGGCCGCAGAGAAGCCAGATTCAGACATCACATATCATCTAACAGCTCATAGAAGTAATTTATTATAATGTTTCGGTTTCACGCAGTTATTTATCCCGGGAAAAGGGAGTTGTTTTGGCTGGGAAATCTTGATAACTGGGTTCCCACCATTCAACCCTAATATAGATGCATGTGCACACACACACACAAACACACATGTAATTATTCAGGGGTATAATCATTAGTCCAAACAGTTGTAAAACTTTTTGTTTTGTAACAAAACTGTTGTTTCTATTGGACAAATTCAGGTAGGTCCCTCACCGTTTTGTTCCATTTGCTTCCGTTCTGGTTCCTAGTGAATACTCCCCAGGGCACAAATGTTCAGGATGTATACTGATTTTGTATTCTCCACCTGTGCTCTCATGTCTTTAGGCTGGGATCTACTGGCTGCTGCTGATGGATAACTATGCTGCTAGTTTCTCTCTGGTTATCATCTCCTGCATCATGTGCATCTGTATCATGTACGTCTATGGTGAGTCCAACTGTCTTTCCTTGATTATAAATATCTATTGTGCACAATGCTCTGCCAAGGCTATTGGTGAAAGCTAATCAAACTGAATGACTGACAACAAGCCGTACTGTTTGTGTTCAGGACACAAGAAATACTTCAAGGATGTTGAGATGATGCTGGGTTTCCCCCCTCCAATCTTCTTCCGGGTCTGCTGGAGATTCGTGTCCCCCATCATCATATCTGTAAGAGCATTTTATCAGCCCCGTTCCCAGTAGCTACCCTCCAGGGCCCCCGAGTTGACATGTTATGAGGCTTCACCTGCTCTGCATTCCACACACTTGTCGTTAATCTGTATGGCTACACTTTCACTTTTGCCTTGTTCTCAACAAAACCTGTTGTGCAAAATATATGTCTGAATACCAGAATGACCTAGACCTAGAACACGACTTGATGAGCATACTGTACATACTTTCTTTATGCAAATGTCAATAATGTTTGTCCGTTTCAAAGTATTCATTACTTGTCGAAAGAATTACAGATAGAACTGAGTGACTAGTGATTTGTAGGATCCCTATGTGTACTTGACACGAATGGTCCCTCTCTGTCTTTTATATTTGCAGTTTATCCTGATCTTCACAGTGATCCAGTACAAGCCGATCACCTACAACGACTATGTGTACCCCGGCTGGTCTCTAGCCATCGGCTTCCTTATGGCCATGTCCTCCGTCATCTGCATACCCATCTATGCTCTCTACAAGATCGCCAAGTCTGAGGGAACCACATTTTTAGAGGTAAAATCCACAGTAGCGCTCTGTCTGTGTATTGTGTTGGAAAGCAGATGTGGTTGGCATTCTAAGACTGGTGAAAGTGTCAGTTTTGTTTGTTAAATGGAACATTTCGTCGAAGGGGCACTCGTTCTAAAAGAAATGGATGGTAAAAGAGAGAACCCGATGGGTGTTATGTTATTACGTAACTTGCATTACATCATTTTCCCAACTGCTTTACCTGCCTCTAATTAGCAATACATAATGAACCTATGTCGCTTCACTCACATTGACCTCTGACCCTCCACCCCTTACAGCGGTTGAAGAATTCGTGCAAGCCAGACGTGAAGTGGGGCCCGGCCCTGAGTGAGCATCGGCTAGGCCTCTACGCCACCCCAGGCTCAGAGGGAGAGGGGGAGGTGCGTCCCTTGAAAGAGGAGCTGAAGGAGAAGGAGAAGGAGGATGAGAAGAGGGATGAGATCAGCCTCACCATCCAGGGCAGCAACGGCTCAACAGCACACAACACTACCCCCAGCGCATAGAGGCCCCCACTGGGCTAGTGCCAGTCCCCACCCAACCCTTTCCCACAGCACACCGCAACGTGGGGGAGAGCCCACTCACTGGAGACCTTTACATATTGTAAGGGCTTATTATTTCTAACCTCTAGAGAAATTGGCCGTCATCCAAAAGAATTTCACCTCTTGTTTCGACATAATTGAATTATGCATTTCTCTTCTTCATGTTATGCAGGTGTGTGTACACACTGTGAATACATGGCACAATAGGGGAGGGACAACATTTTTCTCCTTCATCTGTAAAGATATCCAGCGGAATTGGCAACTTTTCAAGTGGCAGTGCTGGGGGTTTTAAAGCTGGAGGCCAGGTGTTCTTTGGGTCAGTGCTGTAGACATCTGAATGGAACCACTCTAGGGACTGATCTTTCCCTTCTGCTGTTTTATCTAAGGTATAGCTTTTGACTCTCAGTACCCTCTGATACAATATAGTCTCCACTACTCAGACTGTTACGTATGCTGCTTTAGGGTTACCCAGAACAACTCTAATTGGAGTAAGCCAATGGCTTTTTAGCTACTCATCTGACACAATATTTCATTTGACTAACTATACAGTTAAGCCCTTCTACTTCCAATGATGTAAACAACTAACATGCATTACAGCACCAACTCCCCACACACACAGAGCATGTTGGTCTCCAGCTTTCTGAACAGCTACCCTGACTGAAGCACATGACTTCCCAATGCCCATTCTCAGGGTCCCAAAACAATTTACTACTTACTGAACACGTTCAATACCTGAGTAAATGTTTCTATGATTATGGTAGGTTTTACATTAGAGAGGGAGCTAAGGTAAAGACAACCATATCATGTTCACACACAAAAACAAATGGGTGGATGGGATGCAACTCAGTACAATAAAGTGCCATCTCTCTTTTAGTCTTCCAATCATTTCCGCGGGAAATGCATCTCGAAATGTGGCATCTCACTTGTGAAGGGAGCATTTGATTGAGGACCGAAGCAGCTAGCATATCGAGGAGGGAGTACACAGTGGTGTTGCCTCATAGCCTCTGTTACTCACAAGTAGGATTTGCCCCCAACCAAGCATGTTACCAAAAAACATGTTGAACATGCATGAACTTTAATATCTCGGTGACATAGCTGGAGTATGTGTCTTTGTTCACTTTTTCAAAACTGAGAGACTTGCATCAGCAGGTGTCTTTGCAGAGGAAAATAAATGTATTTACAAGCGTTTTAAAGCTCTGAGCCAAGTAATGGTGTGATTGGATGTGGAAACAGGAAAGAGAGAGGCCATTGGTTAGCCTGGAGATGGAGCTTGTCTCCAGGAGAATAAAAAAAAACTTCAGTCATCTTTACTGAATTATGTAGTTTATATGTAGTTGTATAGTATCATTCTCTCTATAGAATTGTCTTATTTTTATCTTTTATTATTGTAAATTAACATAGTATATAATTATAAGGAAAACATGTTGATGTTGTAAGAAGCAACAGTATCTTAAGAAATAACAGTAATGTTTACCATTCCTCATCCATGACTTGATTTTTTACTGGTAATTGTTTTATTTTAGGGGGTTGGAGTGGGAGGGACATGTATTTCAGTCACTTTGTGAAAGGATGCTGTTGTGGTTGTGTTTAGGGTGGGAGTAGTGCTCTCACAGGTTGCTGGAATTGGCAATTGTCAAGAGGTCCCATCTCTCCATCTAATTTGAGGCATTTGTCTCCGCTCTGTTACGTTGCATCTGTGTTGCATCGAGGCAACGACCAGTCTGTGGTAACATTGTAAATCCACTGGGTCCTTGCCTGGCCTACACTGATGGAGAGAGGTAGTCTGGCAATGCAGCTGCTAAAGAGCTAGAGCATCTTGGTGAAACTACAGATTTTGTATTTCTTCTTTAACCAGTACGTACGTCACTGTATATAATGTTCAACATCTTTATCTGACTGCACAAATCTAGTTTCTGCTGTCATGTGACTATGAGTTCTTCTCCTTCCTTTTTACTTCAGTTTCACTGTGTTAAAAGTGTCATGACAGTTAGCTATCCAGACTTTGTCCAAAATAGAAACGAAACCTTGCAGTCCAACAGGAGGCATGTCTGACACTCAGGGGAGTAGGTAGTGGTTATTTTGTCCCACATGGCATCTTATTGCCAATGTAATGGGGAATAGGGTTCCATTTGGGACCTACCCAAAGTTGTTGGTTATTTAAACAAAAAAACAAGCACACCAGTAGGTTAGATGCAGCCCAACAGACTCAAGTTTTACTTCAGATGGAGACAAGACTAGTGTGTTCTCCTCCTATGATGATGACAGAAGCACAGTACAGCCACACTACTGAATCTGTTATAAAGCAGAGTAGTAGTGTTCCTGGAATGACGATAGCACAGGATATTAATAATGATGTTGCTTTTAACTGATGTGTGTGTCTTGAAAAGTTAGAAACACTATGGATACATATCATTTTGGTAATAAGAAGTTGACAGCAGGTGTAAATGAGCTAAAGTGGGTTAGTATATATTGACCCTGGTGACAGAATTATTCTCGACATGCCGGCTGAGGCTAGGGAGTCCTCTAGGACTTTTATTTCTTCTTCTTGTTGAACTGTTGACTTGTAGTCCTCTTCTTTATAATAGTAGTAAGTTAGGATAACCACCATGCTATTGCAACCCTTTGGTCTCTGCTATCCCCGGAGTTCTTCCTCTATCAGAGGACTGGTGTTTGTGTGTTTTTATTTTCTTATAGAATAATTAGCCAATAATCAGTGTTTAGTGTAATATGTATTTATGTGTAGTGGATACCCTACTGATAACTACTATGTTTAGACCACGATAGTGTCATTATTGATGTCATGTAATTCTAATCAATCAGTAACGATCCATTTTTTCATCTAACAAAACACAAACTACCTATTTAAGAGACCTTTTGTTTTTGTACAAAAAAAACAAACATGTATTTTATCGTCACGATTTATCATCCGTGTTCAGTGACACTACCTTTATCTTGTTCTAAAAGCCAGCTGATATCAAAAGTATTGCCGAACAAAAACTTGGGTTGAAACTTGAAATTCAAAGGAATGCATTTACCAGTATGTTCTGTTGGAGGTACATGACATGTCTGCAGCTACATGACTGTTGGAGACAGTACATAAGTGTTAATCTGTTTTACATAGTAACAATGCCAACAGTATTAAGTGAACACTGTGGTACTGTACTGCAGTCACATCTGTTTACAATATAGCGACTGTGCTGTACATTTTTTGCGTAAACAGACTGGCCTTTTCAATTTGGTGGAGGAGTAGTTTACGAGCATTATGTGGCAAATAAAGAAAATAAAATCAAACAGCATTATCAGCAACATTGCCCGGGCCCCAGGAAGAGTAGCTGCTGCTTCAGCTAATAGGGATCTGAATAAAAGACTAGATAACATTGTAAATGCAATACATGACATAAGATCAAAATATCAATGTATTGGGGAACTATGTATGAAAGGGTGATTTTGTTTTCATCTTATTCTTCCTTTTTGGGATTATTATTTCATTAGCTTGGCATTTTATCATTTGGTGAGACCCTTCCATTAAAATGATTAACCTAAGCAGGTAGTGTAAAAGGACACATTGAATGAATATTCATATATTTGTGACATTGTAATAGAAACAAATTGTTCATCAACTCATATTGAAATCACTGTAGTAAAAGTCTTCTATATATGGAATGTAAGAAATGAATACATGTTAGCAATTCTGAAAACGCATAGTAGGCTTTTACTGTACTAAAACGGATTTATCTGCTCTGTGATTCACTAATCATAGAGATGTCTGAATTTCTTACTCATAAACATGTTTTTACAAGTTGTTGCAGCACTTTAAATCAAGTCATGTGTTTATAACATATCTAATAATACAAACTTCCGTTTTGAAATAAGGCTTTACAATGGTCTGAGTAAACTGTTGTCACTGTCAGCAGAGTAGACATGATTTATGCCAATGTAAATTCTATCATAAGGGAGAATAAAGCACAAATGAAATGAACACAGTACTGGTACTTTATCATATATATCTAACCATGTCTCTTGTACCTTGGGGCCAAAATCCATTGAATTGTCTTAGTCATGTCAGCTGTATATCGTAAACTGTTCAATTACAAATGGTAAATAAAATCTATTTTAAAGATCACTCAAGTGTGGTTTATGTCCCATCTAGATTACACAGCATGCAGTGTTTTCTATTTCTGAACAGGTAATCACTTTTGTTAGATTGGAGAAAGCAGAACCGTAATAAAACATGTATTAGAGACATATGAACATTTGTCCAAATACATTCATATTTATTCAAAATGCATTCATTAAATGGTTGAATATGTAGATCAAATGTTTAATCATTTCAAAAGCATTCAACCATATTGTCCTGTTCTCTTTCAGGTCTTCTACCAGTCTCTTGAAAATCACCATATAACATCCCTGTGCCTCTTGTCTCATTGTGGAAGACTAGCCAATGCCAGCACTCATTCTTTATATTAAAGAGATTACGACATCCCTTTTACAAGTATGAGTACTATTGACCTGTGATAAGATACATGTTTGTGAGGATATCTCATTTTAGGAGTGACATACATTGACCAGACTGCAGCTAGAACATATATTACAGTATCAGAGGTTGCCTTTATACAAGCAGCACAATAATGATACGTTTCCCACTAAATCGGTCTTTTGACCAATCACATCAGATATTTTTCAGATCTGATTGGTCAAAAAAACAATCTGAATTGGGCTGCCTGTGTATCTTCTTCTGTAGTAAAGAGTTCAGTTCACAAGGAGCTGACCAGGCTGTCCCGCTGTGGCAGACACATGTGCCTGGCCACACTCTGCCCTCTACTGGCTGGCCTCTGCATGGCGGGGGGAGCAGGGTGGAACATCCTTACGGGGCTCATCTGCTCACAGCTCCCTTTGCTCCCAGGAGGCTGTGTGGAGGAGCCTAGAGGAGAGTGTCCACCAGAGGATAAAGAGGGCCAGCTGTTCACTGAGTCTGACCATGAGTCATCATGTCTTTGAGCTCCCTCAGTCACAGTCTGACCACTACGCCTGTAAGTTCTGCCCTTTACTCTCTCTTTTGAGGGAGGATTAAGGTAGGGTTCAAGGCTGGTTAGTGTACTGGCAGAGAGGACCAGGGGTGGTAGGTAGCTGTCCCTGTCTTGGGTGGTGGTGGTGGTGGTGGGTCCTCTGTTGCAGGTGTGGGAAGCCTCAGAGCTCTGGCTGTAAGTCCTTAGCTGTTCATATTTAGACAGTTGGAGAGGGCTGGGTTCTCTGGTGTTGGGTGAGCTACGTGGCTGGCCTCTCATCCTGTCTAATGGAGGAGTACTCCTTACTAGAGATGTTACTAGAGGTGGCTTGGTATGAGGAGGATGGGGTCTGGTGGCCACCACAGGGATCAAGTGTCTCTGTGTCTCATCTACAGGAAAACCTGTCCATCCTGTCGACCTGAGAAGATCAACAACACCATTAAAACCTTCAAAGTCGGACTCTATTCAATCTGTATATCTGAAGTGTTACAGATTGCGCAATAAAAATGTGAAGGTAACATCCGATTGAGACGACATGAAGTGTTTACCATCAATGCAGTCTACGCTGACGCGGGAACATTGCCTTTACATTTCAATTACACTCTAGTGCTGAACTTCCTCAATACAGATTTTTTTATTTTTTATTATTTAACCAGGTAGGCCAGTTGAGAACAAGTTCTCATTTAAAACTGTGACCTGGCCAAGATAAAGCAAAGCAGTTCGACAAAAAACAACACAGAGTTACACATAAACAAATGTACAGTCAATAACACAATAGAAAAATCTGTATACAGTGTGTGCAAATGAAGTAAGGAGGTAAGGCAATAATTAGGCCATAGTGGTGAAGTAATTACAATTTAGTAATTAACACTGGATTGATAGACGTGCAGTTGATGATGTGCAAGTAGAAATACTGGTGTGCAAAAGAGCAAAAAAATAAAATAAAAACAATATGGGGATGAGGTAGGTAGTTGGTTGTATGAATGGGCTATGTACAGATGGGCTGTGTACAGCGGCAGTGATCGGTAAGCTGCTCAGATAACTGATGCTTAAAGTTAGCGAGGGAGATATAAGTCTCCAACTTCAGCGATTTTTGCAATTCGTTCCAGTCTTTGGCAGCAGAGAACTGGAAGGAAAGGCGGCCAAAGAGGTGTTGGCTTTGGGGATGACCAGTGAGATATACCTGCTGGAGCGCATGCTACGGGTGGATGTTGTTATGGTGACCAGTGAGTTGAGATAATGTGGAGCTTTACCTAGCATAGACTTATAGATAACCTGGAGTCAGTGGGTCTGGCGACAAGTATGAAGCGAGGGCCAGCTGACGAGAGCATACAGGTCGCAGTGGTGGGTGGTATATGGGGCTTTGGTGAGAAAACAGATGGCACTGTGATAGACTGCATCCAGTTTGCTGAGTAGAGTGTTGGAGTCTATTTTGTAAATTACATCGCCGAAGGATCGGTAGGATAATCAGTTTTACAAGGGTATGTTTGGCAGTGTGAGTGAAGGATGCTTTGTTGCGAAATAGGAAGCCGATTCTAGATTTAATTTTGGATTGGAGATGCTTAATATGAGTCTGGAAGGAGAGTTTACAGTCTAGCCAGACACCTAGGTATTTGTAGTTGTCCGCATATTCTAAGTCATTGAATAGAGCCCCTGCAGTATGATGCTTTAAGATCCTTTCACCAAATAGGAACTGTTCTTGTCTAGGAAGTACACATGTAAACCTTCAGACAAAAAAATGCCTGTAAATCCACAGAACAGAAAGTGGTAAAATAGGTATTTTGTTTTTGTTAGAAAGGAGAGTATAGGCAGACTAGATGCCAACCTGGATCTGATCTGCAGGCTTGTTTCCACAGGGGAGGAGGAGGGACAGTGGGTGAGGCTGAGGCTCTGCCTTTTCATATCCATCTGGATGGCTCTCCTCTCCTCCTTAAGCTCTGCAAATCAACCCACACCAGGAGAAAATCACTCACACACATTTCTACAACACAATTATAGAGCAGGCAGGCAGGCAGGGCCAGGTTCCAACCCACACTTCCAATGGCAGAAAGACATACTGCCACCACCAACACAGGGGCCCTTAGCAAAAAAGGTAATAAATGACTGGTGTGGTGGAGCAGTTTTTCTAGGAAGAGGAGTTCAGATTACCCCTATAGACAGACGGCTGCTCTTCTCTGCTGTGGCTTGGTGACTGTGGTGGCGTCCCAAGCTGCACTCTATTCCCTTTTAAGTGCACTACTTTTGACCAGAGGCCAAAGTAGTACACTACATGGGGAATAGGGTGGCATTGTGTTGTATACAGTGACAGGCCTCAATTTAAAGCGCATTAATTAAGCTACAAATGATGTCGGTCAGAAAGACACCCTCCAAACAGCAAGGTTCAACTCTGGATCAAATGAACTAGACAGGGAAACAATGCCATGGGATTGACAAGTTTAATAACACCACGCAATCCGATTGGAAATGGTGAGAAGACTGAAAGCCGGGTCGGCCTGTTTGAAATTAGCGCCAGGACACAAAGCTCCAGATAACAGGACATTGAGAGGGGAGAGGTAATACCTGTTGACTGAGTTCAATTAACACTCAATTGATCATTACCTTTTTCACCTGATTATGTGTTTCTGGAGTTTCATTAACTGTTTCTACTTACTCAAGTTGCAATGTTTTTCAATATTTGTTGCAGATTAGAGCTTGACAACACTGGCTTCTGTTGGTTATTTGAAATTACAAAATGTAAAAAATAAGTATTTTGCAACAATAAACCACTAGATGGTAGTAAGGCTCAATTTATCTAAATGACTTCTAGATGCAGCAGAAATGTCAGGACTCCGTCATTTATCTAAATGACTTCTAGATGCAGCAGAAATGTCAGGACTCCGTCATTTATCTAAATGACTTCTAGATGCAGCAGAAATGTCAGGACTCCGTCATTTATGTAAATGACTTCTAGATGCAGCAGAAATGTCAGGACTCCGTCATTTATCTAAATGACTTCTAGATGCAGCAGAAATGTCAGGACTCCGTCATTTATGTAAATGACTTCTAGATGCAGCAGAAATGTCAGGACTCCGTCATTTATGTAAATGACTTCTAGATGCAGCAGAAATGTCAGGACTCCGTCATTTATCTAAATGACTTCTAGATGCAGCAGAAATGTCAGGACTCCGTCATTTATGTAAATGACTTCTAGATGCAGCAGAAATGTCAGGACTCCGTCATTTATGTAAATGACTTCTAGATGCAGCAGAAATGTCAGGACTCATTTATGTAAATGACTTCTAGATGCAGCAGAAATGTCAGGACTCATTTATGTAAATGACTTCTAGATGCAGCAGAAATGTCAGGACTCATTTATGTAAATGACTTCTAGATGCAGCAGAAATGTCAGGACTCATTTATGTAAATGACTTCTAGATGCAGCAGAAATGTCAGGACTCATTTATGTAAATGACTTCTAGATGCAGCAGAAATGTCAGGACTCATTTATGTAAATGACTTCTAGATGCAGCAGAAATGTCAGGACTCATTTATGTAAATGACTTCTAGATGCAGCAGAAATGTCAGGACTCATTTATGTAAATGACTTCTAGATGCAGCAGAAATGTCAGGACTCATTTATGTAAATGACTTCTAGATGCAGCAGAAATGTCAGGACTCATTTATGTAAATGACTTCTAGATGCAGCAGAAATGTCAGGACTCATTTATGTAAATGACTTCTAGATGCAGCAGAAATGTCAGGACTCATTTATGTAAATGACTTCTAGATGCAGCAGAAATGTCAGGACTCATTTATGTAAATGACTTCTAGATGCAGCAGAAATGTCAGGACTCATTTATGTAAATGACTTCTAGATGCAGCAGAAATGTCAGGACTCATTTATGTCAGGTCAATACTTCAATAAAGAAAAGCAACTGTGTTTTTGGTAAGTGATTTTTAGGAAGTGTGCACTGCATGTCAAAAGGGACCGACAGTCATTGTCAGGACAGTGTAGTTCACATGTTACGGAAGAACTCGTGATACTATTATGGATCTGAGTCCAGTCATCTCTATTAACTCTGGGTTCTGGTGTTCAGCTGGCCCAATATAGATCTGTTATGTCAACTAGGATAGTGTATTACTGTTAGGGTTGCAAAATTACAGTAACTTTCCCCACATTTTGGGGGGGAAATCCAGGTTGGAGAATTGCTGGATTTGGAAGGAATATTCCAAATAGGATTTCTGTTAAAACCTGAGAATGTTGGTAAAGTTACAAGAATTGTTCAATCCAAATACTATATGACTGTACTGTAAGTGTTTCACTCACCTGTTACAGTGGGCTCTGGAGCCTCAGTGACATCATGCTGTGTCTGGTGCTCCTGTTCCACACTCTCCTGCAAGGAACAAATCCCACAGACAAGACACCAGAGAACAGGTGAACTACCGGAGCCAGCTATGGTTAAGCTGTAATAATATAACAAATGAGAAATAAGGAAGCTGGATGGAGAAGGGTGTTACATGCAGAACAAGCCACTAAACGATTCAGCAGCAGCAGTGTTCGTTCCATAAGGATTTGGTCTCTCTTTCAACATCTATATCCAGACTCAGTGCATCAACCACAGTTCCAACCAACAGGGTCTTTACTCTGCTGGCAGCCAGGTCATATCTGTCCTCATTTTACAATACTACTGGTAATGAATGGTAATAGCTAGGAGCCCCACCACTAGCCTCCCTCCCTGCCCCCAGCCATGCTTTTTGCTTTGAGGTATTTATGCAAAGTCTCACTGTGTGCCACTGACGTATCATGGAGATATCCGTCATCCACACTTCCCACTGTCTAGCTAGCGGAGGCTTGTCGATAGTCTTGGTTTTTGAAATGCAAACAAACAGAAGAAGAGAGGGATCTAGTTACAGAGGAGGCTATTCATTTTAGATGTGAGGTCTGAGAGGAGGGTGGTTAGACTATACCCTGGCTCAGGCTGCTGCCAAGGGAGATGGAATACCAGACTGGCAGTAAACTCCAAAATGGCACGCTATTCCGTATGTAGTGCACAACATTTAACCAGGACCCATTGGGCTCTGATCAGAAGTAGTGCACTATAGGGTAATATTTGGGATGTACACAGCCCACAGCTTCTCAAAGGAGCGTCGACTTGAAACCCAAACCCTGCTTCACAGAAATGGCAGCCATTTTACTGTGAAAATAATACAGCCTACTATTGCAGTGGTAAAAGGACAACACACGACACCACCTTCTCAGTCTAATCTTTCTCCTACTGAGACCAGTGTTATGTGACCTCTATTTGGGACCATGTCAACTAGCCTACATACTTTCCAAGCTCGAGGATCATGAGATATTGTGGTAATTTAGTCATTACCGTAGACTGCCCATTCGGGGAAGTGGGACATTATACCTATATTTGTACAAATTGCTGTCAACTACTTTTCAGTATGCCTTTGAATTGCGCTTAACATAGCACAGAAATTGTGGAATAAACATCCCTAACAGATCAAACACTGACAAACTGTCTCTGTTCTAGCCTATCCTAGTCCCCACATCTCAGGAGATGTGTCCTGCGTGTGATAGTGGGTTGGAGATGTGTGTTGTCACTACAGACCCTGGTTGGATTCCAGGCTGTATCACACCCGGCCCGTGATTGGGAGTCCCATAGGGCCAGCGTCACACACACTACAGTTCAAAAGTTTGGGGTCACTTAGCAATTGTTCTCCATGAAAACATACATGAAATGAGTTGCAAAATGAATAGGAAATATAGTCAAGATGTTGACAAGGTTATAAATAATGATTTTTAATTGAAATAATAATTGTGTCCTTCAAACTTGGCTTTCGTCAAAGACTCCTCAACTTGCAGCAATTACAGCATTCTAGTTGTCAATTTGTTCAGGTAATCCCACAAGTTAGATTTGCTTGATGGGCACTTCTGCTCCCACAACAGCTCAATAGGGTTGAGATCCGGTGACTGTGCTGGCCACTCCATTATAGACAGAATACCAGCTGACTGCTTCTTCCCTAAATAGTTCTTAGTTTGGAGCTGTGCTTTGGGTCATTGCCCTGTTGTAGGAGGAAATTGGCTCCAATTAAGCGTCGTCCACAGGGTATGGCATGGCGTTGCAAAATGGAGTGATAGCCTTCCTTATTCAAGATCCATTTTACACTGTACACATTTCCCTCTTTACCACCACCAAATCACCCTCAGACTATCGCATTGCCTCCACCATGCTTGACAGATGGCGTAAAGCACTTCTCCAGCATCTTTTCATTTTTTATGCATCTCACAAATGTTCTTCTTTGTGATATGAACACCTCAAACTTAGATTCGTCTGTCCATAATACTTTTTTCTAATCTTTCTCTGTCAGTGTCTGTGTTCTTTTGCCCATCTTAAGATTTTCTTCTTATTGGCCAGTCTGAGATATGGCTTTTTCTTTGCAACTCATTTCGGCTGCCAGTTGAGGACTTGTGAGGCGTCTGTTTCTCAAACTAGACACTCTAATGTACTTGTCCTCTTGCTCAGTTGTGCACCGGGGCCTCCCACACCTCTTTCTATTATGGTGAGGGCCAGTTTGCGTTGTTCTTTGAAGAGAGTAGTAGACAGAGTTGTACGAGATCTTCAGTTTCTTGGCAATTTCGCGCATGGAATAGCCTTCATTTCTCAGAACAAGGATAGACTGATGAGTTTCAGAAGAAAGTCTTTGTTTCTGGCCATTTTGAGCCTGTAATCGAACCCACAAAGGCCAGTTTTATTGCTTCTTTAAATCAGAACAACAGTTTTCAGCTGTGCTAACATAATTCCAAAAGGGTTTTCTAGTGATCAATTAGCTTTTTAAAAATATAAACTTGGATTAGCTATTAACACAATGCGTCATTGGAACACAGGAGTGATGGTTGCTGATAATGGGGCTCTGTAGATATTCCATAAAAAATCTGCCGTTTCTAGCTACAATAGTCATTTACAACATTAACAATGTCTACACTGTATTTCTGATCAACTTGATGTTATTTTAATGGAAAAAAAGGTGCTTTTATTTAAAAAACAAGGACGTTTCTAGGTGACCGCAAACTTTTGAACTGTAGTGTATATATATATATATTTTAAGAATCTGTTGTAAAATCTGTTGTGAATTTACTGTAATGTTTTTAACATTGTATAAACTGCCTTAATTTTGCTGGACTCGAGGAGGAGTAGCTGCTGTCTTAGCAGCAGCTAATGGGGATCCATAATAAATAGCCAGACGATAATATGTATTTGTATCTCATTTTCATGGCCTTGGCTATAGCTCAGACCCTTGGTACAGCATACCCTGTATCTCAGTGCAAGCACAGACTACTGCACATGCAAAACATTTTCTCAAAGCACAGTCAATATTTAAATTGGAACAAAAAAAAGTGTTATTTTCCAAAATAACTATCTGGTATTGACTGGAATCAAACCGAATCTTACCTGCAGAAACTGAACTTGGCTTTTCAGCACATTGCATTCTTCTGACAGGACTGATCTGGTAGTGAGGAGAGGACAAAACTGTTCGTCAAATTCTAAAACCATAGAATTTAATGACTGTTTGAAAATTTGAATTGATAGACATTTAATTCAAACTAATAAACTAAAGAAAAGTGAAAAGCGTTAAACAAAAACAAATTAAAATGTATTTATTCTAACTTAGCATGCAATCAAGGGGCAGCTTTCCAGGAACCCGGCCGCCTGTTTTCACAGAATACAACCTTGAATCCTAAACAGACAGCCAAAAGCAGAGACTGAGTCCACAAAGGGACCACTACATCCATATCCACTTTTAGACTTTTCTTATGGTGTTCAGGGAGCAGTGGCATATTTCTCTTTCTCAGTTATCTAACTATTGTAGACTTGATGCACTTCTTTATTTTTTAGAAGCAAAGGAATCTTCTGCATGCTAAGATCTGGTATTCACTTTCTTACAATGGGGGCTTTTGTTCTGTGGGGAGATGGAGAGAGGAGAGGGCAGGCTGTCCCCCACCCTCCACCCCTCCTCTTCTCCCACAGCTCCCCTCCATTGATGCCAGACATATTGTACTAAAACTACTACTGTCTATCACAATACTCATTTCAAATGGGTTGCATTTTATAGGGATTATTGCCTACAAATCTCTACTTTGATTTTTTTTTAAACAGTTGCTCTGATGGAATTAGTCACTTACTTGAGGTGGGCCACAATGTCGTCTATGTGGGTGATGTTCAGCATGTGTCTCATGGCATCAATGTCATCTTGGTTGGTAGTAGAAGTGACTGAGCTCTGTGAACAGGACCTGTGGAACCAGAAACGCATGTCTAAGGTCTATCCATATGACAGATAACAAGAAATACACCATGTGTGTTTTCAGCTGCACGCTTTCCTCTTGTGTTGTAACATTTGTATTAGAGTGTGGGAATGTTTCTTACTCTTAACAGTTAGACTAACCTTCCTACATGTTGACTCTGGCTGAACTGTATTCCACTAGAGGTAGGCCTACTATTCACAGTGTCGCAACGGTTGCTCGGGACACCCAAGGCATAATTCACCACACTAGGACTGTACCGGAACAAGTCTGCGTCTGCATCCCTGAAAGTAAATAGATACATACAAATAACCCCCAACATACTGTGAAGGAGTCAGACAGGAAGGGATAATATGACAAACCCCCCGTCCTAATCTTCATGCATCTTCATGACTCCCATGCTGAAAAGATTAAAGCAGTGACGCAGAAAGAGAGAGGAGAGAGAACGATGGAGAGGAGAGAGAGCGATGGAGTGGAGAGAGAGCGATGGAGTGGAGAGAGAGCGATGGAGAGGAGAGAGCGTGATGGAGAGGAGAGAGAGCGCGATGGAGAGGAGAGAGAGCGCGATGGAGAGGAGAGAGCGCGAAGGAGAGGAGAGAGAGCGATGGAGAGGAGAGATAGCGCAAGAGAGAGCAGCAGCAGTCCTGCTTCCAAGAGTCACCAGCCATGGAACGAGGTCTGTTGGATTATGGTTGAGGAGAACACCCAGCTGCATCAAAGTGGGGATGTTGTGTTACTACGCTGAGGGATTTAAATCAGGAGGCTGCCACAGAGTGGACACTGCCATTTACCTGCACCTGCTGATACGCTTCTGATCTCCAGAAAAAAGGCTGTTGCATATGCTGGCCAAGCATGCCCAACCCCCCTTTTTGAAATCACATTATGGAGAAATACAGCTCAATCGAAGTGGAAAACAGGCAGCTAGGCTGCTACCCCCCTAAGAAGCTTACAAAATACACCCTATCCTTTTGGTCAAAGCCAACATTCTAGACTACGGCCTGTTTTGATATATGATAATAATGTATTGTCCTCTACGTTCAGTGCATGTGTGGGGTCCAATATGACCTTAATGGCCTGTCTGAGGATGGTCTCCTGGAGGGAAGTGTCATACCTGTAATCTTCCCTGCTGTCTTGGTCAGTCTCAAGATTTAGGCTTTGAGCTGCACTGTCAGGTTACCAAACCAAGTAACAATGCCGTAGCATAGTGTTGGCTACGGACTTGAGCCAGTTTTGATCTGTTTATAATTGTATAATTAGCCTAGTAGATTTATTATTGTGTTATGGGTTAGATGGAACATGTGCATTGTATTTGGGCAGAGAGAAAGTACAAAGAGGGCCTGTCTCTGAGGCCAATAATTATTCTATAAGGGTTGAATAGGAGCAAAGTTTCTGGAGTTAGAGCTGATAGATTGTAATTACTATTCTATAACACTGTCTAATATCGTCACTGTCTAATATCGTCACTGTTCCTTACCATTACTGTATTTGCTCTTAATATGAATCTACAGTTTATACATATTATTAGGGATTGAAAGTATTGTTAGGTTTATGCTCTTTGTGTATGAGAAGAAGAATTATCTAGTGGACTGTGGTAGACTGCAAGAATGTGTACTCCCTTACTCAAGGCCTCTCCTGTCTGATAAGAAGTCCTGCGAGAGGCGTGGAGGAGTACCAAGGTTCCAGACTCAAGCTGGGATGATAACACCACCTGCCCAGCAACAGAGATTGATTGTTTATCCTAGACTCAGAAGGGGAGGGGGGACCAATCAGAAGTTATAAATATTTGTGCTTGTGACTTTGTATCGGTGTTGTTTGCAGCTGCGGTTATGTGCGGTGTGGTGAATAAATCAAGAGTGTGTGGAGGGGGGGAGTGAGTAGATGTAACGGTCCCATTCCAGTGACAGGCTGCTTGTGGAGCTACCCGGTATAGCTGTAATGACAGGAACGGAGGCTACATTGTGAGGCAGTGTAGTATAGATCACTAAGCATCTTAATCCCCGGGAGAGAAGGAGTCCTAATCTCAGTTAACAAAGATGGCATAGATGCCCACCACGACATCAAAAACCACACCATGTTAACAATACACAAAAAAAGACTGTTCAAATCCCCATCCACCCTGGAAGATTGATCATCTACGGCTGTAAAATGCATTACACCACAAACACAACTACTTTTAACCCACTTCCCAGCTCCAATTGTTATGCTAGTTCCGTTATGAGAATTTAGGACCTCCTTGGGCCCGCTTTCAGAAATCAAACCACCATTTGAAGCCTATTTATTCAGAGTAGGGTCTTTAATCAATGGGAATTCAGCATACCCCCTCTCTTTCTCCATATTGGAACTGGTGCAGCTGCACTGAGAACGCCAACCACAAAATCAAAGACAATTGCATGGAGGGACGACCACACAAGGGGAGAGGTGGTCCAAACAGTTGCCAACCAGGTCCATTAAATCAGTTCACTTTCAAAGAAAGATTAATTCTAGCTGCTCTACTGAGATACCCTTGTTCATTAAAAAGCCCTAGGCTGCAGGGTATTGAGTCAACTCAACAGTTTCCTTTGGGTAGGAAGAATTTGGCAAGGAAAAAGAGAAACGCCCAAACCTGGAGCAATATTAAAAGGAAATAATCCAGCAGTTTTGTCCTGAAAGGAGTTCAGCTGATTTACAGTGACGTCTTAATTAGTTAATCAAAGACAGGGGATCATGGGGGAAATACACACAGGCTGCATCCCAAATGGCACCCTACTCCCAACTGACTAGGCATACCACAGGCAGCCCAATTCTGATATTTGTTCCACTAATTAGTCTTTTGACCAATCGCATCAGATCTTTTCACATCAAATATTTTTCAGAGTGAAAAAGTGAGTGAAAAAAAGATCAGAATTAGGCTGCCTGTGTAAACACAGCCATAGTGCACTACTCTTGACCAGAGCCCTAGACTATGTAGGGTATAGGGTTCCATTTGGGACACATCCACAAACACAGGGCAGAGGCAGAGACCAACAGGACCAACCGGCAGGCAGCAGGGTGGTTGGAACTGGGCAGATGTTCAAAGCATAACGTGGCAGCAGGGTTAACATGGCACTGATACCCAAAGTCTTTGCAACACCTCGTTGATCTGTACACAGGACTGTAAGTGCCGCCGGGGTTTGTTTTAAGTGAAAGAATCCCTCAATGGTTGGATTTGGTTCTATAACTAACTATAAAAAGGATACACATTCCTAGAATACCCTTGAATAGTCTCATAGTCTCAGCAAAATCTGGCGTTGAAGATAAGGCGGTCTGATTTTATGTTACAATACAGCTATGAATTAGTTTTTTGTGAGATAGCCACTGCCAAAATACTGAACTGGTGTATCACATATATTGGAAACAATCTTTAGTAATTGTTTGATTTTACCCCCCAAAAAGTCACACAATTCTAATTATACCGGAAGAGTTGAGGCAGAGCTACATTCTTCAGAGCTTCCTACCGGTTGCTGATAGATGGAAAGGCCTTCCTTCACATAGGTACCTGTAAATTACTGCTTTTTGTTGCACAAAACAGGCTCACCCGGGTGCAACAAAACGGGCTCACCCGGGTGCAACAAAACGGGCTCATCCGGGTGCAACAAAACGGGCTCATCCGGATGCAGGACTATTGTTGGGTGGGAGGTATAAAAATAGGGGCTCACATTTGGCATACAAAGTCCAATCAAATCTGGGAGGCTTGTTCCTTTAGGCTACACAGTATGGAACAGTACTTAAATGTAGGAGATTTACAGACATTTTGTGACATTATCTTCTACTACCTTCTAGTGGGGCGGCAGGTAGCCTAGCGGTTGAGAGCATAAGGCCAGTAACTGAAAGGTTGCTGGTTCAAATCCCCAAGCTGGCAAGATGGAAAGAATCTGGCGTTCTGCCCTTGAGCTAGGCAGTTAACCCCCAACATCAGCTTCCCGGGCGTCAATGACGTGGATGTTGATTAAGGCTGCCCCCCGCACCGCTCTGATTCAGGGTTAAATGCGGAAGACACATTTCATTTGAATACATTCAGTTGTGCAACTGATTAGGTATTCCCTATACTTTGTTCTATTTACTAGGCCCAACCCTTTTCCAGTGGAAATAAAAGTCTCAATGGTTCTAATGGGGTCTGAACATTTATCACCTGGAACTAACAAAGACCGGCAGGGAGACAGGAAGGGAGAGAAAGACAGGGAGAAGAAGCATGGCCTGGGAAACAATATCCAGACATCCATCCCAACAACGTCACGTTCTCCTTGGTCCTCTGTCTGATGAATGAAAATGTTAACATATTTTTATCACAAAAATTCAAGTATTAGGCTAATCAAACATTGTGATATAAGAAGAAGTGTTGGTGTAAGACAATTGAATGAATGTTTTATCAATTCCAACATGAAGAGAAAACATTAAAAGGAAGGGGAAGGAATGCCCACAGCGTTATAATAGTATTTTCTTCCAGGGCTTCTTGTGCTGATATTCAAACAAGTTGGCAACAATGATTAATAGGCCATAAACATGTTGTTGTTACTTAGGACTTAAGAAACTGCATTGTAAATGCATAGTAATGGGTTTTGTCCCAAATGGCACCCAATTCCCTACATAGTGCACTACTTGTGCACTATATAGGGAATAGGGTGCCATTTGGGATGTAATGAGTCTTTTTTGAAATCACACAGGAGTCTTCTCCTCACCTGCCCTCCTGGGCTGCTCTCTCTCTCACGGTGGCCAGCAGCAGTTGGATCTCAGCTTTCAGCAGCTCCTTGATAGCAGGGGGGTCCGACAGGGGGGAGCGAGGGGCCTTCGGCCTGTTACCCTGTTTAAGGCGCAACGTCTGCCAAATCTGCTGCCACATAGTGACCTGTCAGTAGGAAACATGGGGAGACACGGGATAGGACATCAGGAGACAACACTGTGTAACTTTAGGCTTACAATAAAGAGCGATGAGTCATTATGAATTATGAGATACAGTATCAGAAAGGCCTGCGAAATGTACATGATATTCAATTGAGACCCTGGCCCATAGACATCCTATAATGGAGGTGTTCTATTTAGTTCTGGGCCCTGACCACTGTTGGGCATAAAACTACTGCATGTGTTTTCAGTTGGCTGGTTTCCCCCAACAAGTTTAAACCCTATTCTTTAAAAACACTTCCTTCAGGGAAAAAGCTATTAAAGTGGCTACTGCTGGAAAAAAGATAAAGTGTAGTAAAACTGCAGCCAGACTAGGGTTGCAAATTAATAAGGGTTGCAAATTAGTAATTTACTAAAGTTACCAGAAACTTCAGTAATTTTTGCAATTATGGCAATGGTAATTTATACTTGAATAACTTGAATATATTCACATACATACATATAGTATACATTTTTTATATATGTATCCATATTGTCCATGAGCTTCTAGTAGATAGACCATATGGTTCAACAGGAAATAGCCTAATTGTAACGTCTGCTTCCAACTCACACTCTCAAACACGCAGATCCCCTGAACGCAGCTCACTCTCCAGATCCCAATCACCTTAATTCTGATCACCTGTTCACACACCTTTATGTCATTATCACACACTATTTAGTTCAGTTCTTTGCCCCCCCATAATTGTGAGATATTGTTTGTTTTGTGACACACTTCTATTCGAAGCGCTGGGTTTCCCATAATGTAATCCTTCCGTGTATGATAGTGAGGCAAGCAAAAACTAACGATGCCTTTTGCCTATTCCCTGACTGTACTTTATCGGATTTCCTGTTATCAACCTATTGCCTGATCTCCCGGACTATGTTACTAGCCTTTTCCCTGCCTGTACTGTTGCCTTTTTAGACCCCCTGTGTATGACCTTCTGCCTGCCACTGGACCCAGCTACCTGCCTCCTCCTGTGGTCCTTTGCAATAAACACCTGCTGCGCCCTGCCCTTGAAACCAGCTCTCTGTCTCCCATCGTGTTCATTACACTAATTCATGAAAAAATAATCTAATCAATAATGGCATTATTTTTAATCAACTGCAACTCTTCCAACTATTGACTATGTTCACAACTGCCAATAGTTTGACAACAAATACATATTGGCAATGTAAAATAAAAGTGTGAAAAAAATATATACAGTGGGGCAAAAAAGTATTTAGTCAGCCACCAATTGTGCAAGTTCTCCCACTTAAAAAGATGAGAGAGGCCTGTAATTTTCATCATAGGTACACTTCAACTATGACAGGCAAAATGAGGAAAAAATAAATCCAGAAAATCACATTGTAGGATTTTTAATTTATTTATTTGCAAATTATGGTGGAAATAAGTATTTAGTCACCTACAAACAAGCAAGATTTCTGGCTCTCACAGACCTGTAACTTCTTCTTTAAGAGGCTCCTCTGTCCTCCACTCGTGACCTGTATTAATAGCACCTGTTTGAACTTGTTATCAGTATAAAAGACACCTGTCCACAACCTCAAACAGTCACACTCCAAACTCCACTATGGCCAAGACCAAAGAACTGTCAAAGGACACCAGAAACAAAATTGTAGACCTGCACCAGGCTGGGAAGACTGTATCTGCAATAGGTAAGCAGCTTGGTTTGAAGAAATCAACTGTGGGAGCAATTATTTGAAAATGGAAGACATACAAGACCACTGATAATCTCCCTCGATCTGGGGCTCCACGCAAGATCTCACCCCGTGGGGTCAAAATGATCACAAGAAGGCAAAAATTCCAGAAGCACACGGGGGGACCTAGTGAATGACCTGCAGAGAGCTGGGACCAAAGTAACAAAGCCTACCATCACTAACACACTACGCCGCCAGGGACTCAAATCCTGCAGTGCCAGACGTGTCCCCCTGCTTAAGCCAGTACATGTCCAGGCCCGTCTGAAGTTTGCTAGAAAGCATTTGGATGATCCAGAAGAAGATTGGGAGAATGTCATATGGTCAGATGAAACCAAAATATAACTTTTTGGTAAAAACTCAACTCGCTGTGTTTGGAGGACAAAGAATGCTGAGTTGCATCCAAAGAACACCATACCTACTGTGAAGCATGGGGGTGGAAACATCATGCTTTGGGGCTGTTTTTCTGCAAAGGGACCAGGACGACTGATCCATGTAAAGGAAAGAATGAATGGGGCCATGTATCGTGAGATTTTGAGTGAAAACCTCCTTCCATCAGCAAGGGCATTGAAGATGAAACGTGGCTGGGTCTTTCAGCATGACAATGATCCCAAACACACTGCCCGGGCAACAAAGGAGTGGCTTCGTAAGAAGCATTTCAAGGTCCTGGAGTGGCCTAGCCAGTCTCCAGATCTCAACCCCATAGAAAATCTTTGGAGGGAGTTGAAAGTCCGTGTTGCCCAGCAACAGCCCCAAAACTTCACTGCTCTAGAGGAGATCTGCATGGAGGAATGGGCCAAAATACCAGCAACAGTGTGTGAAAACCTTGTGAAGACTTACAGAAAACATTTGACCTCTGTCATTGCCAACAAAGGGTATACAACAAAGTATTGAGATAACAAAAGTTTATTGACCAAATACTTATTTTCCACCCTAATTTGCAAATAAATTCATAAAAAATCCTTCAATGTGATTTTCTGGATTTTATTTCTCATTTTGTCTGTCATAGTTGAAGTGTACCTATGATGAAAATTACAGGCCTCATCTTTTTAAGTGGGAGAACTTGCACAATTGGTGGCTGACTAAATACTTTTTTGCCCCACTGTATATATATGCTGAAACCCATAATAAACACCAATTCACTAAGTTAATGGTTTATATTCAGAATGTTTTACAGCTTTGTCATTCTAAAATTATCTTATTTAATTATATATTTTACATCTGCTAAGGCCACACAGAGGGCCAGAGATAATTCTAGACACCTGTGATAATCTGAAGAACCCAAAAGGGCCACTAGATGTCCTTCAAAAGGTTTACTGGCAGTTTACTGGTAAACATTGATAGTTTCCAGTAATATACCCTCCCATTGCAACCCTAAGCCAGACAGAAAGAGAAAGAGAAAAGAGAAAAAGTGAAGCAAATAGTCTGGCCTGTGGTAGAGACACAGCGCTGGTAAAGAAGAGTCTGGAGTCTTTTAATGTTTTCTACACCTGGTCCCTGACCTTCACTTCCTATTCTCTATGGAGAGGACAACTTCAAAGCCCACTGCTGTCCAGAGGAGAACTTTAAACACGGTCGATCCCAGTGTTTTTCACACACACTACCACTATGCAGCGACACTGCTTCCTGTAATGCCCCAGCCAGCCATTCTCCACTTAGGTGTTTATGGTGTGAGCCCCCAGGATGCTAACAACAGTAACAAGCTGTTCCTTGCTGAGTAAATCTCCAAGTGAAACCCATCAGAGGAAATGGGGGAGGAACTCCAGTGCAGTTAAACTGGGTTATTGACATGTTAACTTCACTTCAACATGTAGATTGAAGAGGTTGAATGTGATAAACAATTGAAATAGGCTAAGTATGTTTTTTTCTTTATTAAAAAAATAATGATTGCTTTTTCATGCTATCCATTAAGAAACCAAACATTTACTGTACCTTAACCATACCCAGTGACACGGGCATTACCAATGTCCGGAGAACATGATAGCTCAAACCCACATGGTTTGGCAGAGATCCAAGAAAACATGTCTTGTGTCATATCCTGTGTTAAACTTGAAAGGAGCTGGCAATTTTTCTCTGAACAGCTTCAAACAATTGTGACCTTGATGGAGAGAAGGCCAGTCTGGGTAGTATTACTATGATTCTCATCTAGAGATCTAATGCTGAGGGAAAGGATTAATTTACTACAGGGCAGAAAGCTAAACAAAATGAATGAGGGAAATGTAAGGCTTGCTGTGTGAATAGGGCTACCTTCTAATACTTACTAGAAATATTAAGTCCTTCCTGGATATCTAAAGAGTCTTGAACCTAATGTCCAAAACATTAAGAACACCTTCTTAATATTAAGTTGCACTCCCTTTTGTCCTCAGAACAGCCTAAATTTGTCAGGGCATGGACTACAAGGTGTCGAAAGCGTTCCACAGGGATGCTGGCCCATGTTGACTCCAATGCTTCCCACAGTTGTGTCAAGTTGGCTGGATGTCCATTGGGTGGTGCACCATTCTTGATACACACAGGAAACTGTTGAGCATGAAAAACCCAGCAGCGTTGCAGTTCTTGATACACTCAAACTGCTGTGCCTGGCACCTACTACCCCGTTCAAAGGCATCTTAAATCTTCTGTCTTGCCCATTCCCCTTCTGAATGGCACACATACACAATCAATTTCTTAATTGTCTCAAGACTTAAAAATCCTTCTTTAACCTCTCTTCCCCTTCATCTACACTGATTGAAGTAGTTTTAACAAGTTACACCAATAAGGGATAATAGCTTTCACCTGGATTCACCTGGTCATGTCATCTATGCCATGGAATGTCGTACTGTTTTTATACAGTATACTCGGTATATGTTCATAATGCAGGTAGACTAGTGGTTAGAGTGTTGGGCCAGTAACCGAAAGGTTTCTGGATTGTATCCCTGAGCTGACAAGATAAAAATCTGATGTTCTGCCAGAGCAAGGCAGTTAACCCACTGTTCCCCGGGCGCCGAAGACGTGGATGTCAATTATGGCAGCCCCCCGCACCTCTCTGATTCAGAGGTTGGGTTAAATGCCGAAGACACATTTCAGTTGAAGGCATTCAGTTGTACTACTGACTATGTATCCCCCTTTCCCTTAATGGTCTTTGCAACAAGACAGGGGTAGCCCTCTCAACACCTTTATTGGTCCCCTGACTTGCTTAGCTAATTTGAGGGCCTGTGTCATATGCATGCTCTATTCCAGGGGTCTCCTTCTATTAGAAAGTTGGCCTGTATAGTTTGAATGTAATTACACTATTGAACTAATATGGAACTAATTGAGCTAGTATGGATATTAAAACCATTGCCCCTATCAGAACATAACTGTATGATGACCTAGACAGGAAATGTGTGGTTTCAAACGTATTTCTTTTCCCTTTTTGAATATGAACAACATTATCCAATCCATTTTAAGTTATTCCTGCATTTTTAATGGAGTTGTAATTTCCAAGCCAGTCTGGTATAATATTATGAAAAATTTGTGTAGCATTTTTGGCTGACAGCTTTCCTGTCCCTGTTTTGAGCTATTGTAGGCTACTTAATACCATCTCCAGAAGGAGTAGTTGGCTCCAGAACAAACAGTGCGTAGGCCTAAAGATAGTCTCCAGGACCACAATGAGTGTGTTGTTTTGGAACAATCTGAGGATCTAGTCTTAAATAGCTGTATGTATAGCCTCACTCATGTAATGCAGCTAAACTAGAGCTACTTCAAAGACTACAAATGTATTCTCGTGATTTGCCTGTAATGATTCCACCCTTTTTGGGGGGCCAAGTGTTAATTTCAGCTATTGTTGATTGCTACCTAAATTCAGATGTTTGGAAAAATGCTCATGCTCAGTTATCAATCATTACAGAGATGTGTTGGTCCTTACCTCTGAATACATCTCTGTGTATATGTCAATCAGAGCATCTCCAAGAAGGACACGGATCTCTGAGAGCTCTGACTCTGGGACATGCTCCACGATAATATTCCACACTGATTCGGTTTCTTCCATGAGGAACTTTATCTAGAAGTTGAAAGGTATAACAGAGGGAATAATTTTAAGTTGTCAGTGAAATACTGTATGTCTGGGCTATAAGTATTTTGCGTCCTAGCCGGTTTGCAAGAAGGATGCTAGCGTGGGTTGGTTGCCTCAATTGCCTGGCATCGGTAGCTAACGTTAACTGGAATTGGGTAATGTTAGCTAGCTAGCTTGTCTAGAATAAGGGCATTTACAAGAACGTCCAGTGTCTCAGTAACACCATTCACTTAGTTATTTAATGCACGTTACTTTTGTGCTTAAATTCTACATTTTACAACTGTTCAGAGGAACTAACATGCTACTAAATAAAAATAGTAAACTTACCTTGTTGCTTTCTGTTTCCAGTGTAAGCGTTCTTGTCTCCAAGGCAGAAATATCGCGAGATCACTCTCCCTCTACCTCGTCTTGGAATAAACTATTTCTAACACAAGGCTAAAGGTTTAATTTTGGGCGTGAAATCCATGGAAACATTATCACTGCTTAATATAATAGGCTGCATTTTTTATTAGTTTTTACTTTCAAACGTCATTACCAAGATTGAATACAAAGTCAAACAAGAAGTATTATCTATATAACAACCACATTTATCTTAATTAATCTGTTAATTCATAAAATGGTACGATAAAAAATAAGAAGTTAATATTATCTCAAAGCAGTTCAAATATTGTCTAGACAATGAATAAGTTATTTCTGTAGGTGAAAACCCCTTCTCATAATTTGACCATAAATTAGTAGGCTATAGCTCACAGACAGTTGACGGAGTATGTGCACTGGACTAGGTTGTCACGTGTGAATTGTAACATAACCCACATAGAGGCGTAATAACTTTCCCTCTGCAAGTTTCTAATCTGTGAAAGACCGGGAGTCGAGAACATAACTTTAGAAAAGTTTTAGGCTAGGACATCTTGTGAGGATGTTATATTCTGCAGCAATGTGGCAGATATTGCTCTATAACCATAAACACTAAAGCACATTTTGGCATTTTTAAATCGTGGACACTGGAACAATCTTTTGGGGTTTTTTTAATCGTTTTTTTGGTCATGAAAATGTTTTCAAATAAGCACTATTCGATCGGGATTCTGCGATCCGTGATGTCTCTACTGTTCTGTGTCCAGGTCGGTCTGGCTTTCACTGTGTCTGGACAGGAGAACACTTGTGATGCAAACGGCAGCGTCTACTATGTAGGAGAATGCAATTTTTTAGACTCGGACCATTGCACGCAGTGTGAATGCACCACAGAGGGGTCTTCTTGTGCAAGGACAGAATGCACCTCTTTGCCCACCGCTTGCATCCATGTCAGACACTATCCCACTGATTGCTGCCCAAGATGTGAGAAGATCGGCTGTGAGTACCAGGGGAGAGGTGTACGAACTGGGACAAAACTTCCAGGTAGGCTACAATAAATATTGCCGTACTTGGCACGATATGATCAGGTAAATATTTTTCTCGAATTAATAAAAATTATATTTCTAGGTTATCATTTACTTCTATTGAGTTGACTGGTGTATATTGATTTTCCTCTTACTGTCATGATGGTCGTTCTGCTACCTCCTGAAGTCGGCGTTCCAAAGTCTGTCTGTGCCCCTGGTCAACTGTAAGTGCTGCCATTGTGAAGTGGAAACATCTAGGAGCAACATCCGCTCAGCCGCAAAGTGGTAGGCCACATAAACTCACAGCGATTCAGACAGCTAGCGGGCCGGGGCTAGCAAGCTAGCAGAAGAAGGATGAGGGACGTAGCGACGGAAGAAGTCTGTTGTAGCCCTCTCGTGCTGTTACTGTCGGCAGATCAGTCGTGATGGATCAGCAGGGCTCCGTGTGATAAAAGGGTCCAGAACAATTGGCAAAATAGGTATAGTGGCCAAAGAATTTGTCCGATGGGCCTCTTCAGCTAACAGTCCGATATGCTCTAGACAGCAAGCGGGCCGCGGCTAGCAGGTGGGCATTCAGGGGACGTCGCGAGCCAGTTGAAAAAAGCCCTTGGGCAGATTACGTCGCTAGTCCAGTCGTGATGAATCGGCCGGGCTCCGTGTCAGCAGTAAAAGGGGTCCAGGCCAATTGGCAAAATAGGTATTGTAGCCCAAGGAGTGGCTGATGGACCTCTTCGGCCAGCCGGGAGATGGGCCTAGCAAAGGCTAGCTCCAGGCTAATTGGTTCTTGTTTTGGGACAGAGATGTTAGCCAGGAGTGACCACTCGGATAGCAGCTAGCTAGCTCCAATGATTCAGGACAAAAGGTTCAGAGCTTGCGGTAGAAATCCAGAGATATGGAGAAAAATAAGTATGATTTGCTCTGGTTTGAATCACGCTGTGCAGACTGGCAAGTGTTGTTCGGGCTAAAGGTTAGCTGATGACCGCTAGCTGACTATTAGATAGTAACCAGTTAGCTGGCTAGCTTCTGTTGGGGGTTCCAGTTCAAAAGTAAAGAAAATAGCAGATCCATACCACATTAAGTGAGGCGGATTGCAGGAGAGTATGTTGAAATTGAAGTTAAGAATAATATTTTTTAAATATATGCGAATAAAAAATATATAAAAAGATATATACACATGACACGACAAGACAAAGACGTCTGACTGCTACGCCATCTTGTTTGGATACAGTATAGCTGGTTAATTTTACACCTGCTCAATTAGGTTCGTAGCTGAAAAGCTGTTACTGACAGGGACTGTATCTTGTGGAGATACTGCCACATGGAGGCAGTATGCTGCTGTTAAATGCTGAATCTTGCTACATTTACAGCCAGTCTATTAAAATGTGACAGTGCAGATGTAAATTGAGAGAACAGATATAGACATAAATCACCCGGTTAATAGTGAGATTCTTGTGTTTTGATAATCTCCTTCATAGTCCTCATCCACAATATTGAATGTGTTCTTCAGTCATATTTGTTGTTTGTTTCTAATTGCATCTATGTTTCTAGTTTGTGATTAGGTTGCTGTGCTATTGATTACATACAACTCTTTGTTGTCTGTTGCTGTAATCAGCAGAATCATTAGCCACAGTTCAACCTGCTTGAAGAATAAACTCCTTTGCTTCAGTGGAAAGAGGAAAGCAGAGCCAACAAAGCCAAGCAGAAATTCAGTACCCCCTCAGTCAATGAATTAAAATATGAAACGACTCTGGCAACAGAAAAGCCAAGCCAGTGAGATTTACTCTTGGCTCATTGTCCTCTTGATGAGGTTATTATGGTTAATGGGAGATCCCTAAGGGGATAATCAGAGGCCCTCTGACACAGCACTGGATGAGCTAAGAGACATTAAGCCCAGAGCCTCATGGTGTTATTTTCTTCCACTTCATTTAACCCAACCTCTGTATCTGAACCACATGCAGAGATGCTGATAAACATGCAATACCGTGACAGGGGAAAACATCTGTTAATGGTTTACATGAACTCAATACAATAAAACATACATTACACATACAGTACCAGTCAGAAGTTTGAACACACCTACTCATGCAAGGGTTTTTCTTTATTTTACTATGTTCTACATTGTCGAATAATAGTGAAGACATCAAAACTATGAAATGACACAAATGGAATCATGTAGTAACCAAAAAAGTGTTAAACAAATCAGAATATATTTTATATTTTTCAAAGTAGCCACCCTTTGCCTTAATGACAGCTTTGCACACTCTTGGCATTCTCTCTACCAGCTTCACCTGGAATGCTTTTCCAAAAGTCTTGAAGGAGTTCCCACATATGCTGAGCACTTGTTAGTTGCTTTTACTTCACTCTGCTGTCCAACTCATCCCAAACCATCTCAACTGGGTTGAGGTCAGGGGATTGTGGAGGCCAGGTCATCTGATGCAGCATTCCACCACTCTCCTTGGTCAAATAGCCCTTACATAGCCTGGAGGTGTGTTGGGTCATTGTCCTGTTGAAAAACACATTTTAGTCCCACTAAGCGTAAACCAGATGGGATGACGTATCGCTGCAGAATGCTGTGGTAGCCTTGCTGGTTAAGTTTGCCTTGAATTCTAAATGAATCACAGACAGTGTCACCAGCAAAGCACCATCACACCTCCTCTTCCATGCTTCACGGTGGGAACCATTAATGTGGTTATCATCCATTCACCTACCCTGTTCTCAGTGGCAGTCCTCACGAGAGCCAGTTTCATCATAACGCTTGATGGTTTTTGCTTCTGCACTTGAAGAAACTTTAAAAGTTCTTGAAATTTTACAGACTGACTGACCTTCACGTCTTAAAGTAATGATGGATTGTCATTTCTCTTTGCTTATTTGAGCTGTTCTTGCCAGAATATGGACTTGGTCGAGTGCCCTGTCTCAATAAATGACAAATAACATATTGGGAGGTATTTTCTGTCCAACTGCTCATGTCTAACAGTGATACAGTATCTGCCAGTGGCAGTCTAAAGAACACTGGTAGGACTATGTCTGTGGTTGCAACCCAAATTACACCCTATTCCCCTATGGCCTCAAGTCAAAAGTAGTGCACTATAAAAGGAATAGGGTGCCATTTGGGACACCGTCCTCTGTCTCTGACAGCCTGTGTTCTGTTCTGTGTGATTGGCAGCCAAGTGAGTGCGAGCAGTGTACCTGTGACAGTGATGGTATCGGCCGCTGCCTAGTGGCAGACTGTGCCCCCCCCCCCCCCCCCCGCCCTGCGTCAACCCTGTCAACACCAATGGGAAGTGCTGCCCTGAATGCCCAGAGGGTGAGTGAACTGACCTCGTGGTTATTACATAGAACCTGTGAACGGATTACACATTTTTGAAAGATGTCCCGGAGAGACAGAGAAGGGGGTAATCTCCTGTGGATGATATAGAACATTAAGGGAAATAGGGAAAGAAGGAACGTGTCTAAGTATGTTTCACCTAAGTAGCAGCTAGCATATCCATCAGTGTCAATATATGCTAGCTACAATCATGATTCCTAAATAATAATTAGCAAAACTCACTCAAATAGCACCTCTTTTTCTCCACACACGCTTACAGTAAGTGGCTGTGCGATATCACAGGTCATCAAATTCTTTATTGACAAGGAAGCATTCTATTTTAATCTACTCTGGGCAAAGGGAGATGAGAGAGGGCTAGATACAGGGAAGATGATGTTCACATTCCTCACATTGTCTATTCTCTGTGCAGAAACAGTTGTTCATAATTGACTTCTTATTGTGATTGATGCATGCTGTTAGTTTTGTCACATTACTGTTGTCAGCACCACAAGCAGCAATATACTGTATGAATGTGATCATTTATCCAAACAAATAGACAATAGCTATTTAAAAGGCAGTTTATCGAGTTGGAAAATAGCCATTTGAAGATGCATTCATGGTTTGATTTTAGGTGGTCTATGACTGCACAATTAAGTATACATAGTTTTTTAAATTACAGTAATTCAGAGTTAATCAAGTCTTATTGTCTGTAGTTCAACTTCCACTGAAAATATCCTCTCCTCTTTACGGTAGAGGTGACAGTTACAGTGCCTTGCGAAAGTATTCGGCCCCCTTGAACTTTGCGACCTTTTGCCACATTTCAGGCTTCAAACATAAAGATATAAAACTGTAGGACACAATCATGAAGTGGGACACAATCATGAAGTGGAACGACATTTATTGGATATTTCAAACTTTTTTAACAAATCAAAAACTGAAAAATTGGGCGTGCAAAATTATTCAGCCCCTTTACTTTCAGTGCAGCAAACTCTCTCCAGAAGTTCAGTGAGGCTCTCTGAATGATCCAATGTTGACCTAAATGACTAATGATGATAAATACAATCCACCTGTGTGTAATCAAGTCTCCGTATAAATGCACCTGCACTGTGATAGTCTCAGAGGTCCGTTAAAAGCGCAGAGAGCATCATGAAGAACAAGGAACACACCAGGCAGGTCCGAGATACTGTTGTGAAGAAGTTTAAAGCCGGATTTGGATACAAAAAGATTTCCCAAGCTTTAAACATCCCAAGGAGCACTGTGCAAGCGATAATATTGAAATGGAAGGAGTATCAGACCACTGCAAATCTACCAAGACCTGGCCGTCCCTCTAAACTTTCAGCTCATACAAGGAGAAGACTGATCAGAGATGCAGCCAAGAGGCCCATGATCACTCTGGATGAACTGCAGAGATCTACAGCTGAGGTGGGAGACTCTGTCCATAGGACAACAATCAGTCGTGTATTGCACAAATCTGGCCTTTATGGAAGAGTGGCAAGAAGAAAGCCATTTCTTAAAGATATCCATAAAAAGTGTTGTTTAAAGTTTGCCACAAGCCACCTGGGAGACACACCAAACATGTGGAAGAAGGTGCTCTGGTCAGATGAAACCAAAATTGAACTTTTTGGCAACAATGCAAAACGTTATGTTTGGCGTAAAAGCAACACAGCTCATCACCCTGAACACACCATCCCCACTGTCAAACATGGTGGTGGCAGCATCATGGTTTGGGCCTGCTTTTCTTCAGCAGGGACAGGGAAGATGGTTAAAATTGATGGGAAGATGGATGGAGCCAAATACAGGACCATTCTGGAAGAAAACCTGATGGAGTCTGCAAAAGACCTGAGACTGGGACGGAGATTTGTCTTCCAACAAGACAATGATCCAAAACATAAAGAAAAATCTACAATGGAATGGTTCAAAAATAAACATATCCAGGTGTTAGAATGGCCAAGTCAAAGTCCAGACCTGAATCCAATCGAGAATCTGTGGAAAGAACTGAAAACTGCTGTTCACAAATGCTCTCCATCCAACCTCACTGAGCTCGAGCTGTTTTGCAAGGAGGAATGGGAAAAAATGTCAGTCTCTCGATGTGCAAAACTGATAGAGACATACCCCAAGCGACTTACAGCTGTAATCGCAGCAAAAGGTGGCGCTACAAAGTATTAACTTAAGGGAGCTGAATAATTTTGCACGCCCAATTTTTCAGTTTTTGATTTGTTAAAAAGTTTGAAATATCCAATAAATGTCATTCCACTTCATGATTGTGTCCCACTTGTTGTTGATTCTTCACAAAAAAATACAGTTTTATATCTTTGTTTGAAGCCTGAAATGTGGCAAAAGGTCGCAAAGTTCAAGGGGGCCGAATACTTTCGCAAGGCACTGTATATCCTCATGGAAAGAGAAGTGCAATGCAAAATATCACAACCAAATGGCAAGTTAAGAGAAATGATTGTGTGTTTCCCCAGGGCCCTCCTGCTATGTGGATTTGACCCGCAGCCAGGTGATCCCAGGGGGGGAACCTGTATGGGTGGACTCCTGCACAAAGTGTCACTGTCACGACTCAGGTGACGCTGGCTGCTGGGAGGGCAACCGCTGAAGGTTACTTAGGTGGTTATCAGCAGGACTTGAAGAGGAAGAGACACTAACTGTAGCATGTAGTACCAATGTGGATCTATTTGCCTTCTCTTGTCTAAACCTAAACCTATTCCAAATGACCATCAATGAATGAACTTGTGAAGTGGCAGTTCACTCTCAAATCAAAGTTTGTTCAGGCTTAAAAAGTGGTCTAATGTCAAGATGAGTTAACGTCCCACACAATCTTCTGTCGATACGTAAAACGTATGCAGGCATTACTGTAAGTCGCTTTGGATAAAAGCACCTGCTAAATATTATATATATTATGTTATAAGCTCCAACTATAAGCCTCCATCCCAAATGAATGGGAAACAATGGCACTATCTATTTTTTGGGAGATAGAGGCAGATAGCTGGATCTACACAACATGGTTTGGGACCATCTCATGATTCTCATCTTGATAATAGACCACTTTTAAGATCTGAAAACACATCTGATTAACTTAGATTTGGGAGTGAACTATCTTTTGAACATTCCTTGCCGAAAACATTTCCTAATGTAGTTGAAGGAGAGGGCAGTTTGACCCAACTGCCTCCTTAAACTGTATGTATACTGTAAACAAGGATTAAGCCAGCGAAGTAGTAAATGCATATTTCTACGCTAGTTAGACTGTTTCGATGTAATATAGATTATAAAGACTACCCTACATTTTGAGATGTTACACTTATTGGAAGATTTTATTAATTGAGGTATAACATCGCCATTGCGTTTGAATTTGATATGAATGGAACATTATAGATGTGAAAAAATAGGTTCTGAAAGCTAATGCCTAGTGTAAGAAACATTAACATTGTGTATGAATATTATAGTTTTGTAAACTATAATCAACTCACTATCAGAATGTCAGAGACCCATAATTGTATGTAACTGTGTCAATTTTGCTGGACCCCAGGAAGAGTGGCTGTTGCCTTGGCAGCAGCTAATGGGGATCCATAATATACTGAACAAACATATAAATGCAACATATAAGAAAATCTGTCAATTTGAATAAATGTATTAGGCCCTAATCTATGGATTTCACATGACTGAGAATACAGATATGCATCTGTTGGTCACAGATACCTTAAAAAGGGTAGGGGTGTGGATCAGAAAACCAGTCAGCATCTGGTGTGACCACCATTTGCCTCATGCAGTGCAACTTCGCAAAGAGTTGATCAGGCTGTTAATTGTGGCCTGTGGAATGTTGTCCCACTCCTCTTCAATGGCTGTGCGAAGTGCTCAATGGGTGGCATCTCTGGTGAGTATGCAGGCCATGGAAAAACTGGGACATTTTCAGCTTCCAGGAATTGTGTACAGATCCTTGCGACATGGGGCCGTGCATTATCATGCTGAAACATGAGGTGATGGCAGCGGATGAATGGCACGACAATGGGCCTCAGGATCTTGTTACGGTATCTCTGTGCATTCAGATTTCCATTGATAAAATGCAATTGAGTTCTTTGTTCATAGCTTATGCCCTTCCATACCACAACCCCACCGCCACCATGGAGCACTCTGTTCACGTTGACGTCAGCAAACCCGCTCACCCACACAATGCCATACACGTGCTCTGCGGTTGTGAGGCCGGTTGGACATAATGCCAAATTCTCTAAAACGATGTTGGAGGCGGTTTATGGTAGAAAAATTAACATTAAATTATCTGGCAACAGCTCTGGTGGACATTCCTGCAGTCAGCATGCCAATTGCACACTCAATCAGAACTTGAGACATCTGTGGTGTTGTGTGACAAAACTGCGCATTTTAGATTGGCCTTTTATTGTCCCCAGCACAATGTTCACCTGTGTAATGATCATGCTGTTTAATCAGCTTCTTAATATGCCACACCTGTTAGGTGGATGGATTATCTTGGGAAATGAGAAATGCTCACTAACAGGGATGTTAGCAAATGTGTGCACAAAATATGAGATGAAGAATACTTTTGTGCATATGGGACATTTCTGGGGTCTTTTCTTTCAGCTTATGAAATATGGGACCAACACTTTACATGTTGGGTTACTATTTTTGTTCAGTGTTAATACAAATACAAACAAATTGGTATGAACATGAAAACTATACGCTGTTCACTTGCTTCCTTCACATCCATTTTGAAGGGACCATTGCATGGAAACCAAAAAAGGAGAGAAACTGTTCTTCTTCTGTATGTTTGTGTGCAGCATATTGGTCCATGCTGGCATGAATAGACTACATGGATAGACTACATGAATATACTAAATTGATAGACTATATGGATAGACTACATGAATAGACTACATGGATAGACTATATGGATAAACGACATGGAAAGACGACATGGATAGACTATATGGATAGACTACATGAATATACTACATGGATAGACTACATGGACAGACTACATGGATAGACTATATGGACAGACTACATGGATAGACTACATGGATAGACTACATGGATAGACTACATGAATATGCTACATGGATAGACTACATGGACAGACTACATGGATAGACTATATGGACAGACTACATGGATAGACTACATGGACAGACTACATGGATAGACTATATGGACAGACTACATGGATAGACTATATGGATAGACTACATGAATATACTACATGGATAGACTATATGGACAGACTACATGGATAGACTACATGGATAGACTATATGGGTAGACTATATGGATAGACTGCATGGATAGGCTACATGGATAGGCTATATGCATAGACTATATGGATAGATATATTATATGGATAGACTACATGGATAGACTATATGGATAGATAGATTATATGAATAGACTATATGGGTAGATTATATGAATAGACTACATGGATAGGCTATATGGATAGACTACATGGATAGACTACATGGATAGGCCATATGGATAGACTACATGGATAGACTATATGGGTTGACTATATGGGTAGACTACATGGATAGATAGATTATATGAATAGACTATATGAATAGACTATATGGGTGGATTATATGAATAGACTACATGGATAGGCTATATGGATAGACTACATGGATAGGCCATATGGATAGGCTATATGGATAGACTACATGGATAGACTATATGGATAGACTATATGGGTTGACTATATGGATAGACTACATGAATATACTATATAGATAGACTATATGGATAGATGTAGACTATATGGATAGTACCCCCCCTTGACACGCGGCTCCAGCAGTGCGCCGACACCGGCCTCGGGGACGACCCAGGGGGCGAGGTGCGGGGCGGTCCGGACGGAGACTGTGGAACTCCCACAGCATTGAAGGGTCCAACACTCCACCGGAACCCAGCACAAACCACCGACCAAGCTTCCGGCAGGGCAGGCGGAGGGGCAGGTTTCGGGTCGAGAGGCAGACCCGGTCCCCCGGTCACGGTCTGCGCTGGCGCAGCACGGCACGCTGAAGGTGAACATGGGCGGCGTCCCATGTCTCCTCCGCACACTGGAACCAGTTGTCCACCGCAGGAGCTTCGGTCTGACTCTGATGCCAAGGAGCTGGTACCCCAGTACGCACTAGAAGGGGGAGAGGTTAGTGGAGGAGTGGTGAAGCAAGTCCTGGGCCATCACTGCCGAGGGCACGAACGCTCCAGACCCTCGAAGTGAACTGGGGACCCCCGATCAGACACTATGTCCTCAGGCACCCCATAGTGCCGTAAGACGTGCGTAAACAAGGCCTCCGCAATCTGTAGGGCCGTAGGGAGACCGGGCAGAGGAAGGAGACGGCAGGACTTAGAGAAACGATCCACAACAATCAGGATCGTGGTGTTTCCCTGTGATGGTGGGAGATCGGTCAGGAAATCAATCGACAGGTGCGACCATGGCCATTGTGGAACGGGTAAGGGATGTAACTTACCTCTGGGCAGGTGCCTAGGAGCCTTACACTGCGCGCACACCGAGCAAGAGGAAACATAAACCCTCATGTCCTTAGCCAAGGTGGGCCACCAGTACTTCCCACTCAGACAGCACACCGTTCGACCGATGCCTGGCTGACCAGCGGTAGGTGACGTGTGGGCCCAAAAGATCAGCCGGTCACAGACAGCAGACGGAATGTACAGACGCCCAGCGGGACACTGGAGGGGAGCGGGCTCTGCACGTATCGTCTGCTCAATGTCCGCGTCCAGCTACCACACTACCGGTGCCACCAGGCAAGAGGCCGGGAGTATGGGGGTAGGATCCATGGGCTGCTCCTCTGTGTCATACAGCAGGGACAGTGCATCTGCCTTCACGTTCTGGGAACCTGGTCTGTACGAAAGGGTAAAAACAAAACGGGTGAAAGACATGGCCCACCTTGCCTGGCAAGGGTTCAGTCTCCTCGCTGCCCGGATGTACTCCAGATTGCGGTGGTCAGTCCAGATGAGAAAAGGGTGTTTAGCTCCCTCAAGCCAATGTCTACACGCCTTCAGAGCCTTGACGACAGCCAACAGCTCCCGGTCCCCTACGTCATAGTTTCGCTCTGCCGGGCTGAGCTTCCTCGAGAAGAAGGCACAGGGGCGGAGCTTTGGTGGTGTACCCGAGCGCTGACAGAGCACGGCTCCTATCCCAGCCTCGGACGCGTCCACCTCCACTATGAACGCCAAAGAGGGTTCCGGATGGGCCAGCACGGGAGCCGAGGTAGGGACCCTGGGCACAGGCTGGGGAATATCGCCGCCCCAAGGCAGAGCTGGAGGCAGCGAAAGCTGAGAGGCGGCGATATGAGGAGGCAGCACGGCAGCGCGGCTGGGACGAGAGGCAGACCCAAAAATGTATTGGGGGGGCACACGGGGAGTGTGGCTACGTCAGGTAGGAGACCTGCGCCAACTCCCCGTGCTTACCGTGGAGAGAGGTGGACCAGGTAGGCACCGTGTTATGCCGTGAGGCGCACGGTGTCCCCGGTGCGCAGGCATAGCCCGGTGCGTTACAGCGCAGCGCCTCGTATCGGCCGGGCTAGAGTGGGCATCGAGCCAGGTGCCATGAAGCCGGCTCAGCGCATCTGGTCTCCAGTGCGTCTCCTCGGACCGAGGTACATGGCACCAGACCTACGCAGGGTGTCCCCGGTTCACCAGCACAGCCCAGTGCGTTTTTTGTCCACCTCGCCGCACTGGCCTGGCTACGGGGAGTATCCAACCAAGTAGGGTTGTGCTGGCTCGGGGCTCGAGACCTCCAGTGTGCCTCCACGGTCCGGTCTATCCGGTGCCTCCTCCACGCACCAGACCTCCTCCACGCACCAAGCTGTCTCTCCGTCTCCTCCCTACAGGTGCTCCCGCCTGTCCAGCGCTGCCAGAGTCTCCCGTCTGTCCTGAGCTGCCAGAGTCTCCCGTCTGTCCTGAGCTGCCAGAGTCTCCCGTCTGTCCTGAGCTGCCAGAGTCTCCCGTCTGTCCTGAGCTGCCAGAGTCGCCCGTCTGTCCTGACCTGCCAGAGTCGCCCGTCTGTCCTGAGCTGCCAGAGTCGCCCGTCTGTCCTGAGCTGCCAGAGTCGCCCGTAGTCGCCCGTCTGTCCTGAGCTGCCAGAGTCGTCGGTCTGTCCTGAGCTGCCAGAATCGCCCTTCACTCCGGTGCTGCCGGAATCTCCCGTCCATTTGGAACCCATTGCTAGGGACTCCTAAGGTGCCACATAAGTGGGCCGAGACTATGATGGAGTGGGGTCCACGTCCCGCTCCAGAGCCGCCACCGCTGTAAATGCCCACCCAGACCCTCCCCTATAGGTTAAGGTTTTGCGGCCGGAGTCCGCACCTTTGCGGACTCCGGCTATCACGTTCTGACCTTAGTTCCTTTTTTATGTATTTATTTTAGTTGGTCAGGGCGTGAGTTGGGGTGGTCATTCTATGTTGTTTTTCTATGTTTTGTTCTGTTGTTATATTTCTATGTGTTTGGCCTAGTATGGTTCTCAATCAGAGGCAGGTTTCAGTCGTTGTCTCTGATTGGGAGCCATATTTAGGTAGCCTGTTTTCTATTGTGTTTTGTGGGTGGTTGTATCCTGTGTTAGTGTTTTCACCATACGGGACTGTTTCGGTTGTTTGTTTGTACTTTTGTTATTTTGTTCAGTGTTCTGTTGATTTATTAAATATATCATTATGGACACTTACCACGCTGCACATTGGTCTGATCCTTGCTACTCCTCCTCTGAAGAAGAGGAATGTCGTTACAGGAACAGAGGGTTATAAACACGTCTAATACTGAGGGAATTGAAACCAGGTGTGTAGGAAAACAAGATAAGACAAATGGAAAAATGAAAGGTAGATCAGCGATGGCTAGAAAGCCGGTGACGTCGACAACCGAATGCCGCCCGAACAAGGAGAGGAACCGATTTTGGCGGAAGTCATGACAGATAGACTACATGGATAGACTACATGGATAGACCATATGGATAGACTACATGGATAGACTATATGGATAGACTATATGGATAGATAGACTATATGGATAGACTACATGGATAGACTATATGGATAGACTACTTGGATAGAGTACATGGGTAGACTATATGGATAGACTATATGGATAGACTACATGGATAGACTATATGGATAGACTACATGGATAGACTATATGGATATAGTACATGGATAGACTATATGGATAGACTACATGGATAGATTATATGGATAGACTATATTGATAGACAATATGGATAGATAGACTATATAGATAGACTACATGGATAGACTATATGGATAGATAGACTATATGGATAGACTCCATGGATAGATAGACTATATGGATAGACTACTTGGAATAGACTATATGGATAGAGTACATGGGTAGACTATATGGATAGACTACATGGATAGACTATATGAATAGATAGACTATATGGATAGACTACTTGGAATAGACTATATGGATAGAGTACATGGGTAGACTATATGGATAGACTATATGGATAGACTACATGGATAGACTATATGGATAGAGTACATGGATAGACTATATGGATAGACTACATGGATAGATAGACTATATGGATAGATAGACTGTATGGATAGATAGACTACATGGTTAGATAGACTATGGATAGACTACATGGATAGATAGTCTACATGGATAGACTATATGGATAGATAGACTACATGGATAGACTACAAGGATAGATAGACTACTCGTATAGACTACATGGATAGACTATATGGATAGACTACATGGATAGACTACATGGATAGACTATATGGATAGACCTCATGGATAGACTACATGGACAGATAAACTATATTGATAGACTACATGGATAGACTATATGGATAGATAGACTACATGGATAGATAGACTACATGGATAGATATACTATATGGATAGACTACATGGATAGATAGACTACATGGATAGATATACTATATGGATAGACTACATGGATAGATAGACTACATGGATAGACTATATGGATAGACTACATGGATAGACTGCATGGATAGACTAGATGGATAGACTACATGGATAGACTGTATGGATAGAGTACATGGATGGACTATATGGAGATACTTCATGGATAGATTATATGGATAGATTATATGGATAGACAACATGGATAGACTTTATTGATAGACAATATGGATAGACTATATGGATAGATAGACTATATGGATAGACTACATGGATAGATAGATTACATGGAGAGACTATATGGATAGATAGCCTATATGGATAGATAGACGATATGGATAGACTACATGGATAGAGTATATGGATAGATATACTCTTTGGATAGACAGTATGGATAGATATACTATATGGATAGACTACATGGATAAATAGACTGTATGGATAGATATACTACATGGTTAGATAGACTATGGATAGACTACATGGATAGATAGTCTACATGGATAGACTATATGGATAGATAGACTACATGGATAGACTACAGGGATAGATAGACCAAATAGATAGACTACATGTATAGACTACTAGTATAGAATACATGGATAGACTATATGGATAGACTACATGGATAGACTACATGGATAGACTATATGGATAGACTACATGGATATATAGACTATATGGATAGACTACATGGATAGATAGACTATATGGATAGATAGACTACATGGATAGATAGACTACATGGATAGACTATATGGATAGATATACTATATGGATAGACTACATGGATAGATAGACTATATGGCTAGACTATATGGATAGATAGACTACATGGATAGACTATATGGATAGATAGACTACATGGATAGACTATATGTTTAGACTACATGGATATACTATATGGATAGACTACATGGATAGACTACATGGATAGATATACTATATGGATAGACTATATGGATAGACTACATGGATAGATAGACTATATGGCTAGACTATATAGATAGACTACATGGATAGATAGACTACATGGATAGATAGACTACATGGATAGATAGACTATATGGCTAGATATACTATATGGATAGACTATATGGATAGACTTCATGGATAGATCGACTATATGGATAGATAGACTACATGGATAGACTATATGGATAGATAGACTATATGGCTAGACTTTATGGATAGATAGACTACATGGATAGACTACATGGAATGACTACGTGGATAGACTATATGGCTAGACTATATGGATAGATATACTATATGGATAGACTACATGGATAGATAGACTACATGGATAGACTACATGGATAGGCTTTCTGTATAGACGACATGGATAGACTACATGGATAGATAGACTATATGGATAGATAGACTATATGGATAGAGTACATGGATAGATAGACTATATGGATAGACTCCATGGATAGATAGACTATATGGATAGATAGACTATATGGATAGACTCCATGGATAGATAGACTATATGGATAGATAGACTATATGGATAGATAGACTATATGGATAGACTCCATGGATAGATAGACTATATGGATAGATAGACTATATGGATAGAGTACATGGATAGATAGACTATATGGATAGATAGACTATATGGATAGATAGACTATATGGATAGACTCCATGGATAGATAGACTATATGGATAGACTACATGGATAGACTATATAGATAGACTACTTGGATAGACTATATGGATAGAGTACATGGATAGACTATATGGATAGACTACATGGATAGACTGCATGGATAAACTTTCTGTATAGACTACATGGATAGACTATATGGATAGACTACATGGATAGACTATATGGATAGAGTACATGGATGGACTATTTGGGTAGACCACATGGAGAGACTTCATGGATAGACTATATGGATAGACTATATGGATAGATTATATGGATAGACAACATGGATATACTTTTTTGATAGACAATATGGATAGACTACATGGATAGATAGATTACATGGAGACACTATATGGATATACTATATGGATAGATAGCCTATATGGATAGATAGATGATATGGATAGATAGACTATATGGATAGATAGACTCTTTGGATAGACAGTATGGATAGATAGACTACATGGATAGACTTAATGGATAGACTATATGGATAGACTACATGGATAGATAGACTACATGGATAGACTACATGGATAGATAGTCTACATGGATAGACTATATGGATAGATAGACTACATGGATAGACTATAATGATAGACTACATGTATAGACTACATGGATAGACTATATGGATAGACTACATGGATAGACTACATGGATAGACTATATGGATAGACTACATGGATAGACTACATGGATATATAGACTATATGGATAGACTGCATGTATAGACTACATGGATATACTATTTGTATAGACCTCATGGTTAGACTACATGGATATATAAACTATATGGATAGACTACATGGATAGATAGACTATATGGATAGACTGCATGTATAGACTACATGGATATACTATTTGTATAGACCTCATGGTTAGACTACATGGATAGACTATATGGATAGATATACTATATGGATAGACTACATGGATAGATAGACTATATGGCTAGACTATATGGATAGATAGACTACATGGATAGACTACATGGATAGACTATATGGATAGATAGACTACATGGATAGACTATATGGAATGACTACATGGATAGATAGACTATATGGATAGACTACATGGATAGACTATATGGATAGACTACATGGATATACTATATGGATAGACTACATCGAAAGACTACATGGATAGATAGACTATATGGATAGACTACATGGATAGACTATACGGATAGACTATATGGATAGACTACAGGGATAGACTATATGGATAGACTACATGTATAGACTATATTGATATACTACATGGATAGTCTACATGGATAGACTACATGGATAGATAGACAATATGGATAGACTACATGGATAGACTATATGGGTAGACTACATGGATAGATTGACTATATTGATAGACTATATTGATATATAGACTATATGGATAGATGTACTATATGGATAGACTACATGGATATACTTTATGGATAGATAGACTATATGGATAGACTACATGGATAGATAGACTATATGGATAGATTGACTGTATGGATAGATAGACTATATGGATTGACTATATGGATAGATAGAATATATGGATAGACTATATGGATAGACTTTATGGATAGATAGATTGTATGGATAGATAGACTATATGGATAGATAGACTGTATGGATAGATAGACTATATGGATAGACTATATGGATAGATCGACTGTATGGATAGATAGACTTTATAGATAGACTATATGGATAGATAGACTTTATGCCAACATCCAAGCCTTGTCATTTCAGGCTCTGATTACACCTCTCCAGTCGAATCTCCTAATGTCTCTTGATTATGTTATTGAATTGTTGTACATAGTTTGTCTTTTATCCATGCCTTTTGTAACTCCCTCCATCTGTCATTAAACACCCAATGTAAACTTACAGTAAGTGAAAATAAAGTGTCTTTGTATGTCCTTGTATGTCAATTAACTATACTGTCTACATTGTGTTGCCATTGTTGTGTAGAAGGATGTTTATTACACACTGGATGTCTTGTCAGTAAGGGGATGCCAGTGGTTCATTGTCCTATTTCCCCAAATCCCTGTTGTTGACAGTTTGGGGACAGTGCTGGCATCTCACCAATAACTGTTTGGTTTTCTGTTTAACCAAGGTGGTGTGGATTTCTCTCTGAGACAGTATGAACATAGTTCTAACACAACCTAGAAATGATCCTTTCTTTGTAATGCATCCACTGATGGGAGCGGGGCTTGGTACATACTGCTATTAGTAAATATTATATTGTTGATGATAATTCCAAAAATGTGCACCACATTATTAGAATTTGGCTAACACAAACAATTTGTAACCTAGGTATAGCCTCCCCTTAGAGGAGCAAAGTAGTTTTAGTGTTTAAATGTTTTGCCGCAATGCAGTGTGATGGTGTTTCTTAATCTCCCTCTAACAATAACACTTACTAGTCGAAAGAACAGCTCAACATTTATAATGACTGATTTATAAAAAATTAAAATACCATTTTTTTTTTTACCTCTACCAATTCCACTTTGTCTTTAAAAGCAGAAGGAGTTCTTTCTTCAGACTCAGCACATTTTCTATTTTCAATTACGCCCCAAAGACAGAGTGAATGAGAAATGTTTCAGAAGTTTCTTTGAATGCCATGGCAACTGGAAACAATGGAGGGAAAAAACTATTATCAGCCCCATTGTCAGGACCGTGGACAGATCCATCCCAATGGCACTACTATTCCCTACTTAGTGCACTACTTTTGCCTGAAGCCCTATGGGCCCTGGTCAAAAGGGGCACTGGACAAAAGTGCACTATAAAGGGAATATGGTGCAATTTGGGATGCAACTGACAACATGCATGTGAAATCTATTTTCTCATCTGGCAAGGAAAAACAAACCAATCACATAAGTGTATCTCATTTACCATCAGATTTATTGATTGTATAGAAAAAGTAGGTTTGATATGACATTATGCATTCTATATAAGATATAACATTTTCAACATTCAATGTACAAAACCTAGATAGATACAGTAAATCTTTAAAAATGCACTCAGGCTTGAAGACCTGAGGCAGTCAGTAGTTGATGTTGTTCTCCAATGCCCTCATCCTATCTTGTTCCTGTTTCAGTTACCCACCACTTCCTTTAAACAACTCTGACAATTATGGAAAAGATTGCTCAATGAGCAGTAGGTTGAAACGTATAAGGAGGAGGAAGCTGTGCAATGTCTGCCAACAGGAGATGGATGAAGAGAGAACTTCAGACACACTCCAAAGGCTGGATAGTACATTAGCATTCCACCTGTCAACTTTTCCTACTCAAGGCTGCTTCAAAAACATGGTCAACGAAAAAAGCTGATGCTCCGCAATTATACATTAGCAGGACAAACTGAAGATAATAATAGTTGACTGCAGGGAGGGTGGGAGCAAAGGGATGCAGCCAAAATGACACCCTATTGCCTACATAGTGCACTACTTTTGACCAGGGCCCATAGGGGCCCCGTAGTGCACTATGTGGGGAATGGGGTGCCATTTGGGATGCAGACAAAGAGTGCTGCTTTAGCACTGATTCATAGCTGGCGAGTTGTGAAAGAGAGAGATAGTCCTGGGAAGGATGTCTCTAAGCTTATGCTGAAAGGTCCACCTGTCAATACGCATCATATCAAATCTATATTATACAGTACCTACAATGTTATACCACAGTCACTATGTGTGGGGTAGTGGGGCAGAATACAGCCTATAGGCCAAACAAGATAATATCATGGATATACCAATATGATTCATGATTAGATTGATATAATAGAACCAATAGGATTTATTATTCCTGTTGTAGCCTACTTGGTTCATGATCTCCATATAGATATCAAGTCAACAGAGCAGACTGAGTTCTATTATACGTTTTCCTCTGTTCACAACACAAATTACATGATAATGCCTGTCCATGCACCTGTAATGATCGCTACTAGCTGTTGAGTGAGTCTACAAGTCTGATATGTACAGAAATCACATCCTGTAGTCTACCGTACACTAAACTAAATATGCAACAATTTCTTGGACTGGAGTTATGATAAAAAGCCATCATTGGCAAAAAAATAAAAATCAAGATTTACTTTAATGAAACCAGTGAATACAACTTCAGTACCAAGTTTTCTCGGGTTGTGTGCTGCATCAGTAGTGAATCTGTTAAACAGATTTTAGGCAATGAGGATGCTAGCTATATGTAAAAGCTCCTTCTCAAAGTTCCAAGTAGTATATTTAGCCTTTTGGAGAATTATTCCCTCAGCATTGAACATAAAAGCAGAAGCTTGGCAGCCTGATGAATCATACTATACTGGGACCATAGGCAGGAATATGTGAAATTCTAAATCCTGTGGTCCACAGTCATCAGAGAGCAGTGCATACACAGTACATCCATTTGACAGTTACATTTAAATAGAGTAGTGTAAAAGGACATCCGTCTCCAGTGTTGAATGGGGAGTAGAGTATTCACTTTGCGTGGTGCTCTCTTTTCCAAGGGCACAACAACTCACACCAGTAGTAACGAACTGAAAAATGAAAAAGCAGAATGAGAGAGAGAGGAGAGAAAAGAGAGAGGATTGTTGAAATCCCGCTGATATTTCTATAGAGGAGCACTGTGCTTCAGATACAGCTGTCTGTGTGTTCATCAGATGGCCAAGTACAGAGAAACATTGTGGTGTTCACAGACACACACGGCACAAAGAGAGAGATATGGCCTTGCCAGAGAGAGGAATAAAAGGCAGTGGAGGGTGTTGTCGAGAGAAAAAAGGGAAATGCACTCCATCTTTAAAAGACTCTTAAAAATAAACAGAGGGGAAACTGGTTGGTTGGAGCATCTCTAAATACTCACTGACTCAAGCCTGGCCAAGAAAACCATTGATAGTACAAAAAGATTTCCACGTCACTTCACACAAAAGGAACGTCATTAAAAAAAATCCCAAAATGCAGCATTCCTTATCATTGCCCCTCATAAAAATTCCGAAGGCATCAGTTTGGTGTTTAGGCAGTACAAAAAAAGGAGAAGAGAGTGAGAGAAGAAAAAGCTTACTTACTTAAGACGTTAAAAGGCTTTCATACACTGGTAGTGTTAATAGTAATACGATATTAGATTTGTTCTTACTGTATGTGGGCTAGTTTTCCATTTATTCTAGGGGAATCCACCCTGAGGAAATAACTAACTTCCGTTGTGTTCTTATCACCTCAGTGCAGTGTGCTTCTGCCTCGGAATGGATGGAATGAATGCTACAATGCAAATATTCACCATACTAGACTCTCCTTATCAACATCATTCACAATTCCCACCACTAGGTTATCAATGCCTTATCATTTTATTAAATTCTAAATGAAAACTAAAACAAAATGAGTAAAGAGTCTTGCATTTTGAGCAAGATATGATCCTCTTCTAAAACTGCCGGTATCCATTGTTAAACAGCAAAGGTTTAAACTCCCATCACTATCTACTATAACCTTTGTGAGTGAGAACACGTCAGAACACGTCTGATGATCACCTGTTAGAACCATGCCAGAAGTTCATCTTATGTTCATTTTACTGGACCTCTCTTCTCCACAAACAGGTCAAAACCAGTTCCTTAGATAGTCATACCCATCCACTACTAGGTCTTTATTCACTGTATGTCTCTCAAACTTGTTTCCATCCACAGATAGTAACAATTCTTTGTCACAAGCAAAAGAGACCAAAGAGAGACCGGAGTTGGTGCACTATGTCGCTCTGCTTCAGAACCATTTGTCAATGGCAGAGACATGGGAAATGGAGAAAGCCTGCGTTAGATGCAGGCACAAACAGTACACATTCATTTTGCGCCAATATAGTATGTTCTGATTGACAGATAGATTCTCACAGAGAGATCAGGGCTGCTCTTCTTGGTTCTGCTCCAGTACCTCTGAATCCCAAACCCAACCCCCAGCGTGTCAACGATCCAATGTCGATATGACTCCCCTTGAACCCTGGACATCCTCATCCCTATTGCTGTGTGTTTCATATACAGTATGCACATTTCCAGAACAGCACTGTGGCTCCAGCCAGGAGAATGAATCTGATCTAATACATCCCGCTTCTTCATCTATTCCTGAGAGTTAGTCCCCCCAGAGTCAGCTAGTCAGCATCCCAGGTTGGAGGCCTGCCGTAACCATTGAGCTGTGAGCAGTGTTGGACTGCAACAGGTGTGTATCTCCACTCAGAGTGGGCTGTGAGGGGTCTTGGCGGGCTCCTAGCCCAGGTCAGTGGGGGGTATCTGGGTCTGCGTCGGGCTGAGGGAGGTGGAGGCAGAGATGGAGGCTCTCTACTGTGCATTATCGTTCTCTGCCCCATCTCCCTCCCTCTCCATGTCCAGGCCGGGTCTCTCTATCTGTCTATCCCCTGAAAGGCCGGGGCGGGGGCTTGCCGATCTCCACAGAGATGTTGGTGTAGAGAGGGTACTTCTTAAACTGGAGCACGCGGTACGTTAACGTGCTGATCCCGTCTCTCTTCATAGTGTTCTTGGTGTTCTGGATCTTATTGAATCTGGAGAAGATGAAGGGAAAAGTCATTATTATTATTACAGGGAAATGTTATCATTGTAGAAAGCAGTGAAATGTTACTGTATGTTTTACTTTTTCATCATTGTGGCTAACATACTGTACAGGTTGGTTTTGCATGTTTCTTGTTATTCCCATATTGGACAATAGGTGGTGATATGGGCATGTATTGGAACTCAGAGGACACATACAGGAATCATACAGCTGTAACAGTCATCCATTGTCCAATGCCAAGGCCGCAATGCCCAATGGTTTTCTCAGATGTCCTTTTACTGTTTGAGAAAGCCATGGATAAACTGCCTCGGTAGCTGTGTGCAGCGCATATCCAATCTTCAAAGAAAAGTGAATGGCTCAAACAAGATGTATTTTTATGTGCTTTGACATTAGCCCACTACGACACAATCCAAGTCAACCTAAGAAGAACCCAGCAGCAGCAGCTGAACAGAGATTTCTATAGACACAGATCTATTTAGGAATCTACATTAAAGCTAAATTACTTTTAGGCTATGTGCCCTTTAAATGACAGGGTAAAGAGTGACAGAGAGAGAGGGGGGAGAGATTTATCTATAAAGCCTGACTGTGCTCTACTACTGTACTTAATCAGTCTCTCAATGATCTCACAATGAGGCCTGTGTTGGAGAGATCTGAGATATTCTCACATATTACTTAAATATGGACTGTAATAGTGGAAAACGGCATCTCTCAGAGTAAGGAGTCACACTAAAAGCTTCCCTAATTCATGTTTTGGTGCCTATTTATTTAGGCAAGGCAGCAGGCAAAAAAGCCATAAAACCACCACTTAACATGAGATGATTTATGATTGGATATTTGATGATGACGCTACTCTGGAAGGAGGAAGCCTTGTATCCACTGATTTAATATGCATGAGCCGCGGTGCACGGAGGTGTTAACTAATCTTTTGGACTTGAGATGAATGGTAGGCTTTCTTCTTTTGGCAAGCCTAATGTCTCATTACCATGTCTAAACCACATCTCCTACATCCTACTGACCAAACAGAGCAGGGTGGGGCCAGTAACAGAGCTGTAGAGGTAGGCAACATGAATCAACAAAAACATCCATGTTGGTAAACAGTAAACACTGGTCGTAGTAGGAGATTAGAACTACTCTCTCCTGGGTACACTGACGGATGCCCTGGAATGTGTGGAGGGTAAGATTGGTTTTCTAGCAGAATCTGCATAATTATGGTAAACAGGGCTAATTTGTTGAGCTAAGAGTAATTTTGGAGGCATAATGCTTTATCATGCGAGGACAGGTACAACATAATAATCAGAGTGCAAGGATAGAATAATTAGTTTTTTTCAGGAAATAAAACAGTTTTTAGAGACAGTGACTTAAAAAATATATATATATATATATTTTTTTTATTAGGATCCCCATTAGCTAACGCCATAACGCTAGCTAATCTTCCTGGGGTCCAACACCAATTAACAAGACATTACAAACAACCACAATCAAGACTTCACAAACATTTGACAAGTAGACAATACAGATAATTAAAAAACCTGACAGGAAACACATTTAACATTCAGTTGATGCTTTCTATTTCCTGTCCAGTCATATGGTCTATCACATTAGATGTTCTTTCTATTTCCTGTCCAGTCATATGGTCTATCACATTAGATGTTCTTTCTATTTGCTGTCCAGTCATATGGTCTATTACATTAGATGTTCTTTCTATTTCCTGTCCAGTCATATGGTCTATCACATTTGATGTTCTTTCTATTTCCTGTCCAGTCATATGGTCTATCACATTAGATGTTCTTTCTATTTGTTGTCCAGTCATATGGTCTATCACATTAGATGTTCTTTCTATTTCCTGTGCAGTCATATGGTCTATCACATTAGATGTTCTTTCTATTTCCTGTCCAGTCATATGGTCTATCACATTAGATGTTCTTTCTATTTCCTGTCCAGTCATATGGTCTATCACATTAGATGTTCTTTCTATTTGTTGTCCAGCCATATGGTCTATTACATTAGATGTTCTTTCTATTTCCTGTCCAGTCATATGGTCTATCACATTAGATGTTCTTTCTATTTCCTGTCCAGTCATATGGTCTATCACATTAGATGTTCTTTCTATTTCCTGTCCAGCCATATGGTCTATCACATTAGATGTTCTTTCTATTTCCTGTACAGTCATATGGTCTATCACATTAGATGTTCTTTCTATTTCCTGTCCAGTCATATGGTCTATCACATTAGATGTTCTTTCTATTTCCTGTCCAGTCATATGGTCTATCACATTAGATGTTCTTTCTATTTGTTGTCCAGTCATATGGTCTATCACATTAGATGTTCTTTCTATTTCCTGTCCAGCCATATGGTCTATCACATTAGATGTTCTTTCTATTTCCTGTCCAGTCATATGGTCTATCACATTAGATGTTCTTTCTATTTCCTGTCCAGTCATATGGTCTATCACATTAGATGTTCTTTCTATTTGTTGTCCAGTCATATGGTCTATCACATTAGATGTTCTTTCTATTTGTTGTCCAGTCATATGGTCTATCACATTAGATGTTCTTTCTATTTCCTGTCCAGCCATATGGTCTATCACATTAGATGTTCTTTCTATTTCCTGTCCAGTCATATGGTCTATCACATTAGATGTTCTTTCTATTTCCTGTCCAGTCATATGGTCTATCACATTAGATGTTCTTTCTATTTGTTGTCCAGTCATATGGTCTATCACATTAGATGTTCTTTCTATTTGTTGTCCAGTCATATGGTCTATCACATTAGATGTTCTTTCTATTTGTTGTCCAGTCATATGGTCTATTACATTAGATGTTCTTTTATTCTTTTCTTGAAGGTGGGTTTACTTTTTGCCTGAGAAATATGGATGGTAAAGAGTTCCATTCAGCTATGGCTCGATATAAGGCAATTTGTCCTTGGCTTGGGTTGTCTTAGATGCCCTGAATTTGCCTGTCTGGTTTGGTGGTTATGCGTGTTGCTAGTATGTACTAACCGGACTGAAAAATACTGTGTTTTTTTTAAAAATATAACATTCAGAAGAAAATCAGAAGACTGGATAGTAAATTGTTTTCAACGTGAAGCCATGAGAGATTCTGATGCATTTGGATAATATTCATGCGGTTAGAGCAATGAAGAGAATCTGGCAGCCCTGTTTTGAGCCATTTGGAGCTTTTTCATATCTTTCTATGCTGCAGATGACCATATAACTGGACAGTACTCTAAGTGTGATAGGACCAGGGATTGACCATATAACTGGACAGTACTCTAAGTGTGATCGGACCAGGGATTGACCATATAACCAGACAGTACTCTAAGTGTGATAGGACCAGGGATTGACCATATAACTGGACAGTACTCTGTGTGATAGGACCAGGGATTGACCATATAACTGGACAGTACTCTAAGTGTGATAGGACCAGGGATTGACCATATAACTGGACAGTACTCTAAGTGTGATCGGACCAGGGATTGACCATATAACCAGACAGTACTCTAAGTGTGATAGGACCAGGGATTGACCATATAACTGGACAGTACTCTGTGTGATAGGACCAGGGATTGACCATATAACTGGACAGTACTCTGTATGATAGGACCAGGGATTGACCATATAACTGGACAGTACTCTAAGTGTGATAGGACCAGGGATTGACCATATAACTGGACAGTACTCTAAGTGTGATAGGACCAGGGATTGAATCACCTGATTCAGTGTGCTAGATGTTACATACTCTGAAAATGTTCTTGTAACAGCAATTCCCTTACCCATCTTAATAACAATATTATCTATGTGTTCTGACCATGATAAAGCTGCGTCCTAGTAGTTTCGTTTTTCTCACTTGCTCTACATGCGTTCTATTCATCGACAAATTGAATTGGGGATCATCAGCAAGCATATATCTTGAACCAAATACAGTACATTGAGTTTTAGAAACAAGACACTGTTGTTCTTCTTGTGCATCCTTCCTCTATGTACTACACACCACAGGAGCTTGGTGGCACCTTAATTGGGGAGGACTGGCTCGTGTTAATGACTGGAGTGGAATCAGTGGAATGGTATGAAATACATCAAACACATGGTTTCAGGTGTTTGATGCCATTCCATTTGTGCCGTTCCTGCCATTATGACGAGCCGTCCTCCCCTCAGCAGCCACCTGTGCTACACACATCATAATTGACGAGTATATAGGCTTATTATGACCTTATTATTAAAACATCAGAGGCTTTAATATCTTAACTCCAGTGAACCGGGCTAAAGGCCCTAAACATACTGATCAAAGCACCTTAAAACTCCTCATTTAATACCCAAGAATAAAGAGGAAAACTTCAGCAGCACCAGCCCAGTAAATACGCTGTGTGCACCCTCTCTAAAAGGTTTGGCTATAAAAACCCAGGTCCTTTCAAGGCCTTTCTACTTTCCTCCATTTTAAAACCCAAACCTCTTATTATACGAATCAAAACACTCTTCAAATAATCCCCATAGCATTTTAATGAGGGACAAACATTTTTTGGGGGGTGGGGGGGGGGTTTCTCTAATAGGGCTTTCTCTGTCTCTCTTTCCTCTTCAAGACATGAATTAATAATTTATTAGCCCCAAACAAATTGTATACATGGCACCTGAACTTTCGCTAAATCCGAGGCTCATGGATCAGAACCAAGTCAGGCTGGAGAATAAATAAAGCTTTGTTAGAAATGCCAGTCAGCGGATGAAGGGCTGTCTGTCTGTCTGTCTGTCTGTCTGTCTGGCTGTCTGTCTCTGTCTGTCTGTCTGTCTGTCTGTCTGTCTGTCTGTCTGTCTGTCTGTCTGTCTGTCTGTCTGTCTGTCACACAGTACGTCAGTGACAGATTCAATCAACCTAGTCATTGTCCTGTTGGAAGGTGAACCTTCGCCCCAGTCTGAAGCAGGTTTTCATCAAGGATCTCTCTGTACTTTGCTCTGTTCATCTTTCCTCAAACCTGACTAGTCTCCCAGTCCCTGCCGCTGAAAAACATCTCCATAGCATGATGCTTCACAGTAGGGATGGTGCCAGGTTTCCTCCAGGTGTGACGCTTGGCATTCAGGCCAGAGAGTTCAATCTTGGTTTCATCAGACCAGATAATCTTGTTTCTCATGGTCTGAGCCGGCTGTCATGTGCCTTTTACTGAGAAGTGGCTCAGTCAGAGTGACCATCGGGTTCTTGGTCACCTCCCTGACCAAGGCCCTTTGGCCGGTCGGCCAGCTCTAGGAAGAGTCTTGGTGGATCCAAACTTCTTCCATTTACAGTTTTTCTCAGTCGCTTTGGTGCATTTCTTAGATCAAAAGTGCAATTCTTGATACTACTTGTACAAATTCCAAATCATCTAGTCACTTGTGCACATCATTAAAGCAATTTATTATTCCTTTGAACAAATTGCAATTGATAATGTACAAGTGTCAGCTTTTTTCTACATTATCAATTGCTCATGTCATGTTGATCAAAATATAGTAGATGGTTCTCTGTTGAACAGTCTTACCCCTCAAAACATCTAGGCATTAGTTCCTTGCATAAGCCTTTACATGCAAAATTGTTGAACTATTTGTCATAAACTGTCAAGCATAGTTTTACACATTTCTATTAGACCTTTTGTACAAAAACGTGAATTGATGAATCGTGCAGGTGAAATTGACCCTCACTCATGAAGGAATGTAAAGTGTTAGTTCAACCAACAATCAACCAGTTGTCTAAATTGCTCAAAGGTGCACCTCATGAAGAATCAATTGGCAAGCATATATAGACAGACCACAACACAGAGTTGCAATTTTCCAAAAATGGATGGACCAGGAAATGAACAGGGTCAACAGCCAAGAGGAGGAAGAAGAGGAGCAAGGATGCGTGGAAGGCAAAACACAGGAAGAGGTTGAAGAGGACATAGGCGCATATCTGATGACATAAGGGCCACTATTGTAGACCATGTTGTCAATCATGGCCTTACAATGGCTGAGGCGGTCGAATATTGGGAGATCAACCGTATCCTCAATAGTTCAAACGTTTTGAAGAGAGAACAGGTATGTCCACCAATGTACAGTGCACTGTTACTGTATATAAGCAGTATACTGTATACTTCTTACAATGCTTCATATTACAGTAGTCCACTTGTATTTCACAGCATACAGAAATATACTCTATACAGATACATACTGCACCTTACATGCACCCACCTGTATGTTTTACAGTAAAATGTGTGTTCGCATAGTTTTCGTCTATGTGAAAGTGTGCGATGCATCACTGCCTTTTCCCCCACATAGGACTGCAAGATTACCTCAAACCGGTGGCAGAGGACGCCTTTTCACACCTCAACAGGAGGCGGCTATTTGCACCATGGTCCTAGCAAACAATGCAATGAGACTAAGGGAAATACAAAGGACCATTATAGAAGACAACGATGTCTTTGAAAACATCCATACGGTTAGCATCTCAACCATCAACAGGGTGCTGCATAGAAACCAGATGAGTATGAAACAGCTGTACCGTGTACCATTCCAAAGGAATGAGGACAGAGTTAAGGAGCTACGGTACCAGAATGTACAGGTAAAACATATATCTATGTAATTTCTTTAGAGCAACATTTTATAGTGATACATAGTACAGTAAGCATAAACTGCACACATTTCCATTGCTGTGGAAGGAACATGCAATATATGTATATTTATGTCACTCTTCCTTACCAAAACAAATTCAACTGTGTGTTCTGGGATATAGCGTATAATGGAGTTGGAATCAAGTGAACCCTCTCACAACTTTGTATACGTGGATGAGGCTGGCTTCAACCTGACCAAATGCAGAAGTCGGGGTCGGAATATCGGGGAGGAAATATCACCATGTGTGCTGCTATTTCGGTGCATGGTGTCCTAACCCATATCCCCCTTATAGGGCCATACAACACCCAGCATCTACTCAACTTTTTAGAGGCTCTCTACAGGGCTCTCATCCCTGATGATGAGAGGGGTCTGTTTAGAGAGGATTTGCCAAAGTATGTGGTCATTTGTGATAATGTGAGTTTCCATCAATCAAACTTCATAAGGCAATGGTTTGTGACAAACCCGAGGATGCTCATAGAATTCCTCCCACCTTATTCACCATTCCTTAACCCAATTGAGGAGTTATTTTCAGCATGGAGGTGGAAGGTGTACGATCGTCAGCCACACACAGATGACCCTGCTGGCTGCAATGGATGCAGCATGTGAGGACATCACAGTACATGTCAGCAGAGGATGGATAAGGCATTCCAAAATATTCTTTCCACGTTGCATTGGAAGGGAAAATATCCGGTGTGATGTGGATGAGAATATGTGGGCTGACAGACAGGAACGTCTGGATGTGTAGAGACAGCACAACAGTGCTGCGGGCAAAGTTGTGCCTTAGGGGTGGTTTCCTGTGTTTCTTTCTAATTTAGTTTTTTTTTTCTTTGTGCCCCTTGGGTTGTCCAGTCTCTTTCAATCAATAACCCACATACAGTAATATGTAAATAGTACTGTTGAAATTGATATATGCCATAGAAGTGCAGCCTTGTGCATTTTCAATACAGTAACTGTCATCCAAACTGTAGCCTAAGTTTACATCAGGTAATACTGTCAAAGTACACAGTTACATTGACAACATGCCTAAACATTTTGACGACCTTGTTCGTGAACAATGACCCAGTGACTTATCATTCTGATGACACTGACATGATCATTGGCATGAATATTTACTTTTGAGAGATGTACTAAGGATTTTTAGTGACTGACTAGATTTAGAAATATATCTATTGTATATTGCAGTTTGTACAAGTTGTTCTGAGAAATGCACTTATTATTTTGCACATGTTAGGGATGATGTGAAAAATGCACCAAAGCGACTGAGAAAAACTGTAAGAACGATGGAGGCCACTGTGTTCTTGGGGACCTTCAATGCAGCAGACATTTTTTTGGTACCCTTCCCCAGATCTGTGCCTCGACACAATCCTGTCTCGGAGCTCTACGGACAACCCCAGGGCTTGGTTTCTGCTTTGACAAGCACTGTTAACTGTGGGAGTTTATACATTTTCAAATCATGTCCATTCAATTGAATTTACCACAGGTGAACTCCAATCAAGTTGTAGAAACATCTCAAGGATGATCAATGGAAACAGAATGCATGTGAGCTTAATTTCGAGTCTCATATCAAAGGAACTGAATAATTATGTAAATAAGGTTCTGTTTAGTCTGTTTTTTAACACATTTGCAAACATAAAAAAAAACAGTTTTCACATTGTCATTATGGGGTATTGTGTGGAGACTGATGAGGAAAAAAATAAATGTCATGCATTTTAGAATAAGGCTGTAACATAACAACATTTGGAAAAAGTATTTGCAAATGCACTGTACATACAATACACTACAAAAGTATGTGGACACCTGCTAGTCAAACATCTCATTCCAAAATCATGGGCATTACAGTAACACTGAGTTGGTCCCCACTTTGTTGCTATAACAGCCTGCACTCTTCTGGGAAGGCTTTCCGCTAGATGTTTTGAACATTGCTGCGGGGACTTGCTTCCATTCAGCCACAAGAGCTTTAGTAAGGTCGGGCACCACAACCCCAGGTGTTAGATGGAGTTGAGGTCAGGGCTCTGTGCAGGCCAATCAAGTTCTTCCACACCGATCTCGACAAACAATTTCTGTACGGACCTCGCTTGTGCATGGGGGCATTGTCATGCTGAAACAGGAAAGGGCCTTACCCAAACTGTTGCCACAAAGTTGGAAGCACAAAATCATCTACAATGTCTTTGTATACTGTAGCGTTAAGATTTCCCTTCACTGGAACTAAGGTGCCTAGCCCGAACCATGAAAAACAGCCCGAGACCATTATTCCTCCTGCACCAAACTTTACAGTTGGCCCTATGCATACGGGCAGGTAGAGTTCTCCTGGCATCCTCCAAACCCAGATTCATCGGTCGGACTACCAGATGGTGAAGCGTGATTCATCACTCCAGAGAATGCTTTTCCACTGCTCCAGAGTCAAATGGCGGTGAGCTTTACAGCCAATGCTTGGCATTGCATATGGTGATATTTGGCTTGTGTGCGTGCGGCTGCTCGGCTATGGAAACCCATTTCATGAAGCTCCCGACAACGTAGGCAATTTGGAACTCGGCAGGGAGTGTTGCAACCTAGGACAGACGATTTTTACGCACTTCGCGCATCAGCACTCGGCGGTCATGTTCTGTGAACTTGTGTGGCCTACCACTTCGCAGCTGAGCCTTTGTTGCTCCTAGACATTTCCACTTCACAATAACAGCATTGACAGTTGACCGGGGCAGCTCTAGCAAGGCAGAAATTTGACAAACTGACTTGTTGAAAAGGTGGAATCCTATGACGGTGCCATATTGAAAGTCACTGAGCTCTTCAGTAAGGCCATTCTACTGCCAATGTTTGTCTATGGAGATTGCATGGCTATGTTCTCGGTTTTATACACCTGTCAGCAACGGGTGTGGCTGAAACAGCCAAAACCACTCATTTGAAGTGGTTTCCACATACCTATGTGTGCAGGGTAGCAGGGTAGCAGGGTAGCTACATCTCTTATACATATGTTATAAGTAGGGTGACCACATGTCCTGGATTCAGTCGGACAGTCCCATATTTTGTCCCTTTGTCCTGCACCAAACAATCATGTCCCACATTTTATCAACACATTCAAACGCCACTCATTTACAAAAAAAGGTCGATATGTCCCGTATTTCAGTCAGACATTCTTACCTGCATCTTTTGCAGCAGGGAGGAAGAGGCAAAGCGAGAGGTTTCACTCTCACCAAAATTAGCCAAAATAAGCCCAACGTGTTTCTATGGGCTTATTTTGGACCTAAACTTGTCGCCTGCCTTCCCATCTTTGGGACAACCACTGCCATAGTTAGGGCGGAGACATGAGCATCTCCTCATAATAGATCTGTTTGCAGTCATGTTGCATTTTTTACAAGATGTATATCATGAGGATGTGGTACTGGGGATGTTAAACACTTCTCCAATCGTTGTTGAGATCTGATATTCTGCTCAGCGCAAGTTGAGACGTAGGCCAATGTAATATTGTCAATCAATCACATTTGTCAAATCCTTTCGGTCTAAATTCCAGCTAAACTTGGAAAGAACATTTAACTACTTACAAAAAGCCTGCTTCTGACGAAGAGCTACAAAGGTAAGTAAATAGCCGTATTATACTGAAAAGATATTAGGTGATTTCGTTCAACTTGTGTGGCTCTCCATGCTCATTAGTTGCTCATTCAACATATTTGCTGCTACTTCACTCAATCCCGGTTTCTGCATAACTACATTTTGCGCGAGGCAAAGGAGTAGCCTATAGTTGTGTTTCAACTAGCTTGTTTTGTGGGGGGGGGGGGGGGTCTGCCAAAAAATAAATATATAATGCTTTTGTCCCGCATTTGGCCAACCTAGTAATAAGTGATGGTATCAGATTAGGGACATTTGTTGCGTCAAATGGGACCCTATTCCTTATAAAGTACACCACTGTTGACCAGGGCCCTGAGCCCTATGGGCCCTGTTCAAAAGTAGTGCACCATGAAGGGGATAGGGTGCCATTCAAGATGCATCATGTTGATTGGGATTGCATGGTAAGTACTTTGATCATGTATCAACCCATCAACTTGTCACCACACAGCCACAAGCCAAACAGACAACAGCATGCTTCCCTGGCTCTGTCAGCACAGCAAACCCCTCTTACATCAACGTGTTTCAATACATTAGGCGCAGTCATAGCCGTGGGAAGTAGTTTGGGGGTGGGGGTGCTGCAATATTTTTTGGGTGTTGCTGCAGAGGAAGAGGTTTCGCTCTCGCCAAAATCACTACAAAATATATCGATCCTATTATTCTAAAAAACATGTATTACATATTTGTTTTATTCCTATTTTTTATGGTGTGCTGCAGCAACCTCAGCACTCCTACTTCCCACGGCTATAAGCGCAGTAACAACAAATTCCTTTTAATTCAGTTATTCTCTCATCTCCCATGGAAATGAGTTTATCACGCTCTCGAGCTTGCGATACAAGGGGTCTGCATTGGTTCATTATTCGTATGTATGAGGCACTCGTCAGAATGATTGTTGTTTTCTGTGGCTGTTATCTTCGCACACTGGGAGTCCTAGGGACTGGGAGTTCATGGAAAATGAAGAGTAGCCCAAGGATTAAATGGCTACCCGTGGTTTTTTGGCCTTTCTATCATGGTAAGAGCCAGCTAGGGGGTTAGATGTGATCAATAAAAGTCTGTACATTCTACAGTGAGTCCATTCATGCTATGCAATAACTGTTTTGCAAATTGCAGCTCAGCTCTGTAGGGTTCTGAGGTTTAGGAACAATCACAACTAACAGTGCTGCATATAGCCATGCTGTTATCGATCTGCTCTTTTTAGAGTCATTGATGGGTTGGCTATTCATGCATGAAAGAGCCCTCTTAGCAGTGAATAAACAGTGATGATCCATTTCTATGAGGTGTTATTTTCCTGCCAAATCTATGATATGGGGGATTTATCTTAGAGCAGCCTTCAATCGTAAGATGGTAGTATAATGTGTGAGTGTGAGACAACCTTTATCAAAAAGACAACTTTGGTAACTGAGCAAACAATAGCTAGAGAACCTACACTTTCTGTACATTCTATAGTTAGAATGAATGTTGTGTTTAGGGAGGAAAAGATAGCCTGGTCCTAGATCTGTTTGTGCTGTCTTGCCAACTTCTATGTCATTGTTCGCAAGACAGCACAAACTGATCTGGGGCCAGGCTAGTGTCTAGGGAGGAAAAGATAGGAATCAAAGGCAAACCTTTGTGGGTTGGGTTCATTGTGCTTGTCTCTTTCGTGTTTGATCATCCTGTAGCGGCCGATCCGGACGTCCGGTCGAACCACCTTCATCCCGTTGAGGGTGATCCTACAACAGAGGAGTCATGCTTTAGAAAGAATCAGTTAGAATGTGCATCCCAAATGGCAGCCTATTCCCTACATAGTGCACTACTTTTGCCCAGAGCCCTATGGGCCATGGTCAAAAGAAGTACACTACATAAGAAATACTGTCGGTTGCCAATTGGGAAGTCAGAACTGCTCCAAAGCAGCTGTAGCAATGCCAGCCATGACGAGACACTGTAATAGCAATCTCGAGTTAAGCTTCAGCTGTAATGCAACAAAAATGGGGTAAAGCAAGGCACTGACTGTAGACAACCAATCTGTACAAACTAAAGCCTATCCTAGACCTAGATGGAGGAAAATAAGAAATGATATTCATTCACGCAGCAACATGGAACCGTGTGTGTGTTTGGGTGTTTACAATGTTTGGTCCCCAAGATGGGATGAAATGGTTTTATTTCACTCTGTAATGCTCTGATTCATTCTAAATCTCCTGTGTTATTGGTGCAGCCAAGCCTGACAGTTTGTATCTGTGGGCCTCGCACTTACTGACTGACAAACAAACGGTAAAACACATTGCTTCTGCATCCCGCCATCAAAGCCTCATTAGCCCAGATGAAAAGAAAATGCCAAGCGAGTCAAAGAGAACATTTATGAAAACAAATTCAGTAGAACAGATTGAAGAGAATCCAGGCTCTTCCCATTAAGTGTCTCTTAGCTTTCCTGAAGAGACCAGCCTAAGCCTCCATGCTAACTGTCTTGGAAAACAAAGCCATTTGTTTGAGTAAAATGCTGCTTCCAGCTGCTTGATTGCTTGAAGAATGAGGTCATTATAATATCCCCCTTGCCTCTTTATCCGTGTGAAGCCCCTGGATAAAAGAAATGACCCTCCCTGCATTTGTCATTTGAGCATCACATTGCTCCAGCTGGGTCACTAAGCTAGCTTCTGCCTCTCTCTCTGAACCTCCCTCTTTCTCTGGAGTACTTGGAGATCAATAACATAAACACTGTGTGTTTGTGCGCACGTGAGTGCGTGTCTGTCTGTCTCTGTGTGTGTTTGTGTCCGTGTGTGTGTACAGTAAGGGTGTTTCTGTTGTGTTAGAGTTTGTGTGTTTTCTGCAAGTAACAACAGTGAGAAGGTTTGGTAATACATAATGCAGAGAGTGAATTCAAAATATTCCCCTTGTGTATTCTTGACCCAGAAACAATAGCACTAAGGATTGCCTGTTTAAAAAAATAGGTTCAAATCAAATGTTATTTGTCACATGCTTCAATAGGTGTAGACTAACAGTGAAATGCTAACTTACGGGTCTTTTTTCAACAACGCAGAGTTAAGATTTAAAAATAAATAAATAAAATAGATATAGTGAACCAGTGAATAACAAATAACAATGACGAGTAAAAATGACATGGATATTTACAGGGAGTACCAGTACCGAGTTGATGTATGAGGAATTTGAGGTAGTTATGTACATATAGTGGCGGCAGGTAGCCTAGTGGTTAGAGCGTTGGGCCAGTACCCGAAAGGTTGCTGGATCGAATCCCAGGTAAACATTTTGACAAGGTAAAAATCTGTCTTTCTGGCAGTTAACCCACTGTAGGGTTAAGACAGTAGCAGCAGTGGGTAGCTTGTTTAGAAGAACTGGATTGGGTGTCTGGGATGATGGTGATGGCCTTTTAAATAATTTAATGACTGTAGATGTGATTGCAACAGGGCAATAGTCATATAGGCAGGTTACCTAGGCGTTCTTGGGCACAGGGACTATGGTGGTAGGCTTGAAACAAGTTGGTATTACAGACCGGGTCAGGGATAGGTTGAAAATATCAGTGAAGTCACTTACCAGCTGGTCAGCGCATGCGCTTAGTACTCATTCTGGTATTCAGTCTGGCCCCCCGGCCTTGCAAATGTTAACCTGTTTAAAGGTCTTACTCACATACGCTACAGAGAGAGAGATCACACAGTCGTCCGGAACAGTTGGTGCTCTCATGCATGGTTCAGTGTTGCTTGTGCCACTGACTTAGTTTGGCCTTAATTCCAGTTTAGCTACAAATGAATAACTGATATGTTAGATTCACGTCTCCATCTCAATCAAAAATCTGAGTTAAAGAATAGCACTAAACCGATTCAAACTTTAAATGCACTTTAGATATTATTTAACTTATATTTTTGGTTGAGATGGAGACGTGCATCCAACTGGAATTAAAGGCACCTAAGTCAGTGGCACAGATGGAATTATCCAAGCAGAGGATACATCTCCTTCTAATGTTGATATTTGGTTGGGTTGACAAACACCATTCAATATCACTAAATATCATTACATTTGAAATCAACCAGAGCTTGAAACCCTAGGCATATTGTATTGTCTATTTTTAGTTGAATTCTGGGTTGATTTGAAACAATATTGATGACTTAGAAAATTCTATATAGGCCTAAATAGCATAATTTATGATATGAGTGATAAAATATGGTCACATTTAATGCTCTCTGTTAAACCTACCCTTTGGAATGACTTCGATAGAATCAGTGAATCTAATACATTTTTAAGTGGAGATCTCTCAACAATGATTCTCACGATAGCACAGTCAGGGACAAATATCATAGCTAAGCAGGGCTGGGTTTGGTTAAAACCCTGGATGAGAGACCAAAGGGTAGCTATAGATAGATCAATTCTCCAGTAAGAGGTGCTGCCCAGCCTATTGTATTTTGTTCTGATGGAGGATATAATGTTGAAGATCAGACATTGTTTTAAAGGTACAAATTCAACATATTTTAAACAAGGTTTGTTTATATTGAAATTTGGTTACCATGATGACATAATCCTGTGGTTGAAATTTCATCCTCAAAACAACCTGTTTACGTGGATTACTTTTTTTCAAATCCAATGTATTTTCCACGTAGATTCCATGTCACAATATGTTGACAAATTACATTAAAACAACATTGATTCAACCAGTTTGTGTCCAGTGGGATGGCTCTGGTCAAAATGAGTGTACTGTGTAGGGAATATGATGCCATTTGGGATGAAGCCTACTGTATGCAACAGGGTGGCATGTAGCCTAGTGGTTAGAGCGTTGTTCTGCCCTTGAACAAGGCAGTTAACCCACTGTTCCTAGGCAGTCATTGTAAATAAGAACTTGTTCTTAACTGACTTGCCTAGTCAAATAAAAATTCAACCAGAATAGGTATGTTTACCTTGCTCATTTAGTGCTTGGCAGAAGCTACTAAAACTAACTGGGTCTGTGTTAAATAACATATACCTACAGTACATGATGATCATTCAGTCCAGCTGGAAACTGAGCTATTCAGTGACTTATTTGGCTTCAGGACATTCTGTAGTGTTCACTGTGGTTTCAAGGTATCAGGTTGAAAAAGCTTCAACCATCTGCAATGATTTCAAGGAGATAAAGGGGCAGGCAGGGGGATGGGCACAGTCTCAGCTATATCTCCCAATCAATGGTTAGGCTTGGCTGGGTAATCCAGGTGTGAGTTAATCAATACTATGGTACTTAGTTTGCGGAGTAAGGTGAGAATGTTGGGTCCTTAAGGACCACCAAGTGTCTGAAAGAACTTTCAAAATAATTGATTTAACTAGATTATTTTCTACCAAAAGAAGAATGGACAGATCAGGAGGAGGTAAGGCATACATCCTTTTTTTTTTTAACCATTTCTTTACTTTAGTACAAGTTGAAGAGTAAATATTTGGACACGTTCTGGGAATAGTCTTCACCAGAGACCTTGAATGATTGCAAGATGTAGTGTCCATGACATGAGCTGTACTATATGAAACATGGGTCAACAACATGGGCCTCTGACAGGTCTTCTTTATAATTTACTGTTGTGTTTAGTCAAAAGCCATGGGGATCCATGTGCTGCTGCTGCACCCTTCGACTCATTAGCTTGACTTCTCTCCTCCATGCCTTCACATGCGGCTGTCTCAGCCCAGCGAGCACACAAAATTGGCTCAATCGTATTGAACAGCACTGTGCCAAGGATCTGTGGGCCCTTTCATTCTGAACCAGATTCCTTGAACTCCATCAAACCTTTTCAAAACTCTCAGAAGGGGCCATGATGAAGAGAGAGCATTGAGCGATATAATATAATAATATAATACAAAGCGTTTTTGGTAGAAAGGAAAAATGAAAGGAAAAACAACCTTTCAGGCACAATGGCATAAGATGTTCTTTGTTGAGAAGCAAAATATCTGTTTTCCTAAAATTAACATTGCCCTTGAAAGCAAAGTATTATTCAGGCTTAGAGAAAGGAGAAGAAACAGAAGTAGTAACATTATCAGTTGTGTGTATGGTTGATGTATGGTTGACATTCCTGCAAAATGGTTTCTCTCGCTCAACACATACACATTGCAATAGTTGTTCCTTTGTTGACTTCCTTTGTATTCTCACATTGCCACTGATATCATTCACTCTCTGTGTACCTGTTAAATATTGCAACAAAGAATAATTGTTTTCCTGAGGCACAGTGGTAATTTTGATACAGATGTCTGGACAGCTAATTTGGCCTTGCGTGCCCTTTTGATTGAATTAATGAAGAACTTCTCTAGCTTTTTTCCCATTTCTCTCCAGTCTTTCTTAAATGCATTAGACTCTTGGAGTCCGGGGGAATTAGAATCTGCGGCATTACCTCATCAGAACCGAAAGGAATGGAGTGCTGCAGAGAATGAAGCCATTGGGGAGAGATGAGGAGATGAGTGGAACGAACCTGAAATCGCTCATGTTGGATTGAGTGTGTGCTCTGTCTGTCTTGCTGACTGCGGTGGTTCAAGCTCTGCTGCCTGCCTGCCCACTCTCTATCCACTCCCTCCTGTCTCCCTCTAATTAGAAATAGCCACACAAGGGCAATCGAGAAATGAGAATCCTGCCAAAGCTGGCATTTTTCTCCTGTATCTCCCTCTCTCTATTAAAGACAGAACACAGTAGAGTGACACCGTGCACTATGTAAATGTAGAATAGATAGTGTCTGGACTGTTAGGTGTTTGTTAGGGAAAATCCTATGATAGTAAACGTATTAACGGACCACTTATGCCCATGAAATAGGCTATGACTTGTATATTTTTCAGTATCAGCCAGGTGTACGTCTAGGCCAGGGAGAGCACTTGCCACCAGACAGAGCCTGTCTGTCTGTCTGTCACAAGAGACAGTCGGAGCTCTGACAGTTAGTCACCTTGTAGTAGAAGTAAATATGAGGGAACTAACTGTCCCTCCAGGTCCCTGTTTCACTGCACAGATGCTGACAGCCAAGGAGTTGCCCATCCAAGACACTGGATGGATCTGCTGCTCTTCAGTTGTACGTACATGCCCAGGAGGGGTGATAGAGAGAGTTTTTTAAGTATCCTTCCATTCCAGTTGCTGGTCTCAGGGTGAATGGGCTCTACAGGAAGCAGGGAAAATAGTGTCATCTATCTGTTTCTCCAGTAATGCCACCATCACCTCCAGCTATTTCTGTCTACCCTTCCTTGCTTTACTGAATGAAACTGTATGGTGATGACGGAGCTCAGTGTCAACTATATCTCCCAATCAATGGTTAGCCTTGCATGGGTAATCCAGGTGTGAGATAATCAATACTATGGTACTTAGTAAACGGAGGATACTGGGCCCTTAAGGAACACCATAGAGTTCAATTAAGTGTCTGAATGTACATTCAAAATAATTTCATTATCTAGATTTTTTTCTAACAAAAGAAGGAGAATGGACAGACATCAGGAGGAGGTAAGCCCAAAACAGTCCATTAAAAAACGCCAGGAAAATAACCACCCTCTTCCCTTTAACTGTTTGTTTGAGTGGGGGTAAATCAACTCAGGCATTTTTCCTGAAGACCTATGATTATTTTTTTAAAGTTGGCACCGTCTGTAACATGAGGTATTCCCTCCAAGCAAATCATAAGGGATTTTCCCCTGCAGGTTCTGACAGCATGGCACAGTTCCAAAAAGCACTACAATAAACAAGGAACTCCCCACAATATTGTGCTACAGTTCACACAGCAAGGCTCTGAGTGCACTACCATGCATCACCACTAAGTGTGCTATGCTGTCACCGGAGTTACAGCACAGTATAGCCTCTGCAGTCTAACCAAGATATGATGTAAATAAATGACAAAATGGAAATGTCACAAAATGCACTTTGAGGTCTTAACACATGTTAATAGATTATGAATCATAGATTGGGGGCGGCAGGTAGCCTAGTGGTTGGAGTGTTGGGCCAGTAACCGAAAGGTTGCCAGATCAAATCCCTGAGCTGACAAGGTAAAAATCTTTCGTACTGCCCCTGAACAAGGCAGTTAACCCACTGTTCCTAGGCCGTCATAGAAAATAGAATGTGTTATTAACTGACTTGTCTAGTTAGATAAAGGTATGAAAAATCATGATTCATAAAATGTATGTTTTGTCTTTACTGCTCTAACATTAACTGTGGTTGTATTCTTGGTGACTGTGCTCTTCTGAACTACAATGTGTCAACACAGTAACACACTACTCCACTTAATCACACTAATCTGAGTTAGACTCTCTCATTGCTGGAAGATCTGTTGTGCTACATCACAGAGTGTGTGAGGCATCAGCTATTATTACAATACGGGATTGTGAGCCAGTATGCCAGTGCCACATAGTGCACTCCAGGCAGGTGCAGTCCCTGCTTTAGGCTGAACCCACTGAACCTTACTGTCACAAAGGAATCAATCACTCTCTCTCTTTCTCTACAAGTCATAGGAGTCATTCCATGTCATTTCAGCAAGCAATGACACCCACCATCTCAGATTGTTCTGAAATCATTTCTGTAGATACAAACAGGTAATATTGACATTCATTAAACATTATTTTGTTGAAATTTTATCTCATGGAAATGAAAGTTGCTACACATATTTTTAATATTTTTAATTTTAGCATTGTAATTTCAGATAATGTCCATAACATATCTAGCACTAATATTGGAATCATAGTGTTTCACAGTATTACTCACACGCCAGTGATTGTCTGTGATATTCGCCTATTGATTTCTCCCACCGGAGTGGCATTTGTTGCCAAATTGGGAAAGCTGTTATGACTTTGTGGCTGGGTTCTCTACATGACATGGTATGGAGAAGTAATACTACAAGCCATAGCTTCACACTACTTGTCAAACATAGAGAACTGGTATACTGGTTGTTGAGGTGGGATTGGCATAGGGTATGGGGTGGGTGGCTTTTGACATTTTGTTGCGATTCCTTCATGGCTTACTCATTGGTAGGAAGAAGTTAAGTCCAAATTGGATGTTGGGTACTATATTTATTGAATATTATCTGAATCCTACAAATTAAAATGGCAAATTTGGATGCAATCAATTAGTTTAATTTCTCAGAGATCAAATTATATTTAAACAAAATAATGTTTCAGGAATGCTAATTGTATCTGTCACTAACTACAAAAACGATTTCAGAACAATCTGAGATGGTAGGTGTCAAAATCCTCTTTCTTGTGTTTTTTTTTATGTGGAAGGACCCATATGCTAGCCTACAAAGAAGATGTGATTTTAAAGAGGGAAGAGTGCTGTCACTGACATCCCTTGGACCTCTGATCAACAGACTGTGGGCACGGCCTCAAAGCACTGAACAGGGACATGGATTCCCCCGAGCTGGGATTGTGTTGGCAGGCCCCAATTTGGGCTAGGATGCCATGTCCTGTAGCAGCTAGACCCAGGGAAAGGAGCCATCCCCACAGGGGCTGTAAGAGAGGGGGAGAGAAAGAGAGACACCAGCAACAGCCCAGGCCCCATCACTCACACATCACCATCTCGCTGAGTGCCTAGGGGAGAGACCAACAGCATCCCCCTAGGCACAGCACAGTCTGGGGCTGTATCCCAAATGGTACCCTATTCCCTATATAGTGCACTACTTTTAACCAGAGCCAAAAGTAGTACACTATATAGGGAATAGAGTGTCATTTGGGACGTAGCCTGAGTCTATTCACTCAGCTGCAAGCTAGCCTAACACCATCATCATCAGTCCCCTCTCTGCCTGGCCATGAGATCCAGTGTATATTCAAGGACATTTCAAATTGCTTTATATAAAATGATATTAAAACAAGTGAGCCCTGAAAATATTCTAGATTTCAATGAAAGACAACCTTTATGTTTTTTTTTATACATGCTTATTTTGGTGTCTACAACATTGAATGTAGCCTTTCACGCTCATGTATTGGCCTAAGCAGCAGCATGCAGGAGGATAACATCCCAGCGCATCCCACAACATCCACTGAAACAAAAATAGCTCTGTTGAAGGAAACATCTCAGGGGAAATCTTGATGCTTTAATGGATCAAATCTATTAAAGCTACTATCATGCTATTAAAGTTTTGACTGTCTGTGAGCTAGCAGCACTGCGAGAGAATGTGGTCGGGAAGGACAATGACATTCTATCTGGACATTCAGGAAAAAAGTATTTCAATGATAAAGTAAAGTGACAGGCCAGACATACATTTTGCGTTTAAAAAGACCTGTAGCTGTGCCTACTTCACTCTTTTAATACCTCATCTGTGCCTTTATCAGCGTTAAATCATTCAAAGCTGTTAAAGTACAGCTGTTAAAGTAGCAATGACTGATACTGCTCCCGAGTGGCGCAGCAGTCTAAGTCACTGCATCGCAGTGCAAGAGTGCATCATTACAGGCTGTATCACATCCGGCCGTGATTGTGAGTCCCACAGGGCGGCGCACAATTGGCCCAGCGTCGTCCAGGTGTGGCCAAAGTAGGCCGTCATTGTAAATAAGAATTTGTTCTTAATTAACTGACTTGCCTAGTTAAATAAAGGTTAAACTATTCTAACCAATATGCAAATTACTGTATCAGCTATGATCTAAGTGTCAAATAAAACGTCTGCACCATTCTTTTTCTGGTACTGTGCTGTGCTGGGATTGATGGGTGTTTTTTTAAATATTTCTGCCATGCAGTCCTACCTGTTATAGATATCGTCATCCTCTCCTCCCCAGCCCCAGTACTCGTTGGGGAAGCCATTGATCTTGAGAAACTGTTTTTTGCTCAGCCCAGAAACCCCGCCAAAGTACCCAGCGTAAGGAAGCCTGCAAGGGGAAAATAACTGTCAAAGCATTGAGGCGGTTGTCAGATTTGAGGTTCATTACAGATCCTGGCCTTTAAAAAAACAAGCCTGTCAAATATGGATACTCTACTGTATTGCATTCAAGACAACTGAAAATTACAACATAACACATACTATAAGAATGCGAGCAGAAGTAACAAAATAAAAATATATAAATGAACAATGTATTGTTTCTATAGCTACAGTAGCTCGGATTGCTTCAAAAGTTAAAGGGAAACAGTGTCACTTGATGTGAGGTGCTATTATTTATGCACATGACTTGAAGATATGGAGATGGAGAGAGAGCCTTTCTACAGAGCCCCATTGTAATGTTCCACGGTGCAGAAGGTTAGCCGAGTATCATGGCGGGTGCCTGGAGTCTGCCTCAGGCCAGTGGTGAGTGTGTGTGTGTTTGTGACGTCAGACAGACAGAGCCAGCGACAGGGAGCTTTATGTAAAAAGACAACAAGCAAAAAACTAATGAGGACATCTGCTGTAGCAGCAGCCTTCACACAAACAATATAGAGAAAATGTTGTGTGTGTGTGTGTCCTTGTATGCGTGCATCCGTGTCTGTGAGTGTGTGCTTGCGTGCATGTGTGTTTCTAAGCAGCCTATTTGCTGGAGGATGTGTGAGTCATTAGAGAAAGTAATGTTGTAGCCAGGAGAAAGCCCCTCTAGTGTGAATTCCATACAGTTTAGAAATGGGATTATCATCACAGTTTATTGATATTAGCAGTCAACGCTGGTGCATTGAGGGACTTGCATAAGATGTTTAGCAAAAAGGCTGCTTCGTCCACATGCACTGGATACAAAGCCTGGCTAGATGCTGAGGAATTGTGTTCAATCAATCTGTCACAAATTACACAGCAATTTTAATTGCATATCCAAGCAGGTAAAATGGCATTGGGGTGAATTTGTCTGTTAGGCATGAGTGTGTTCAGGGCTGTAACTATATTGCCAATTTGAAGGCTATCAAGTATGTGGATAGGGCTGAGTTAGATGTGAGAAAAAGCTCACTTTAACTGGCTGTGGGTGTCAGTGTACAGTAGGGGAAGGACACATTCACTGGATAAAGTTGTGGGTATTCAATTCGACATTAAAATGCTTGTGTTATCAACAGCAGGTAAAGTTATTCGTAAAATGATACCACCAAAAATATTTATTGACTGCTGACATTAACCAAAACGATATATAATAATGTGTTAGGATTGGGTTGCTCTTTGGCCCCATACAGAAAATTAAACATCAGAGAGCGCTGGGCGGATTCCAATGAAAGACAGAGGGAACGTTCATCTTAAAGTCAGTCAAATGAACTGGGGATGAGTCTCCAACAGTACTTTTGGTTACATCATCCTGTACAGATCACGTGTGCAGTCCCAAAACAATACATTCAAACTTCTATATGAGGACTATCCATTTCCAAATTAATAAGTTTAAGATGGTAGGAGAATAGGCTCAGAAAATGAATAACAGATTTATTTTAGAGTAAATATACATGGGAGTGAGAGTACACAATACAATTGACCTACCTAAAGCCAAACTTGTCCATAGCGATGGCAAAGTGTCGTGGCTGGTCGTAACAGTGGTAGAGGTTACGGTCGTCCATAGGGATGAGGTCCACGTCGCTGAAGATGAAGCAGTCATACTCTGCATCCTTCAGGGCCTCGGTGTAGCCCACGTTCAGGAGCTTGGCTCTGTTGAAGGTTTCCTCACCAAGCTGCAAGATAACACCGGGAAAAAAACTGGTCGGAAACTGATGGACACTGAGATTTAAGTGAATTCAGTTATATTTTTTGCCATTGTTCATAATGGGTTCTGAAGGATGAATTTGCAAGCCTCAATTGAACATGTTGATTGATGGTCCTGTCAGACCATGTTGTGCATAAGGACAGATTAGACAAAGGTCCATGTTGTGCATAAAGACAGATTAGACAAAGGTCCATGTTGTGCATAAGGACAGATTAGACAAAGGTCCATGTTGTGCATAAGGACAGTTTAGACAAAGGTCCATGTTGTGCATAAGGACAGATTAGACAAAGGTCCATGTTGTGCATAAAGACAGATTAGACAAAGGTCCATGTTGTGCATAAGGACAGATTAGACAAAGGTCCATGTTGTGCATAAGGACAGTTTAGACAAAGGTCCATGTTGTGCATAAGGACAGTTTAGACAAAGGTCCATGTTGTGCATAAGGACAGTTTAGAACCAGGTCCATGTTGTGCATAAGGACAGTTTAGACAAAGGTCCATGTTGTGCATAAGGACAGTTTAGACAAAGGTCCATGTTGTGCAGAAGGACAGTTTAGACAAAGGTCCATGTTGTGCATAAGGACAGATTAGACAAAGGTCCATGTTGTGCATAAGGACAGATTAGACAAAGATCCATGTTGTGCATAAAGACAGATTAGACAAAGGTCCATGTTGTGCATAAGGACAGATTAGACAAAGGTCCATGTTGTGCATAAGGACAGTTTAGACAAAGGTCCATGTTGTGCATAAGGACAGTTTAGACAAAGGTCCATGTTGTGCATAAGGACAGTTTAGACAAAGGTCCATGTTGTGCATAAGGACAGTTTAGACCAAGGTCCATGTTGTGCATAAGGACAGTTTGGACAAAGGTCCATGTTGTGCATAAGGACAGTTTAGACAAAGGTCCATGTTGTGCATAAGGACAGTTTAGACAAAGGTCCATGTTGTGCATAAGGACAGTTTAGACCAAGGTCCATGTTGTGCATAAGGACAGTTTAGAACCAGGTCCATGTTGTGCATAAGGACAGTTTAGACCAAGGTCCATGTTGTGCATAAGGACAGTTTAGACCAAGGTCCATGTTGTGCATAAGGACAGTTTAGACAAAGGTCCATGTTGTGCATAAGGACAGTTTAGACCAAGGTCCATGTTGTGCATAAGGACAGTTTAGAACCAGGTTCATGTTGTGCATAAGGACAGTTTAGACCAAGGTCCATGTTGTGCATAAGGACAGTTTAGACAAAGGTCCATGTTGTGCATAAGGACAGTTTAGACAAAGGTCCATGTTGTGCATAAGGACAGTTTAGACAAAGGTCCATGTTGTGCATAAGGACAGTTTAGACAAAGGTCCATGTTGTGCATAAGGACAGTTTAGACAAAGGTCCATGTTGTGCATAAGGACAGTTTAGACAAAGGTCCATGTTGTGCATAAGGACAGTTTAGACAAAGGTCCATGTTGTAAAGAACTCCACAGGAATAATGTCCGTCATTAAATGTCTGACAACTAAAAATAAACAATGTTAAGTAAAGAAAAATTACACATCACAACATGCTTCGCTTATTTTGATTACAGGTCCAATCAGAGTGTCGCAGGTCAAGTACCGTACCAGTTTGAACATTTGAACTCATAATCTAGTTCAACACATAATCCCTTGTAATCCTGTAATACCTGAGATGCAACCAAATAATCCTCAGGTAAAATCTATTGTTACAAATCCACTGGCACTGGCATTCCAAACACCGGGAGACATGAGGAGCACATTAACTTGGTACAAACATATCGCTGGGGACAGTTATCAGTAAAATGAGATCAACAAGGTCAACACCTTTGTTTATATATATTTGTTTGATAAGATTTCAACCTATATTGGCTTCATGAAAATCTGTTTTTAGATTTAACGTAGCTAAGAGCTGTATAATACATTAAAAACATATTGTACGTCATTAAAAAGTAGGAAACCTCCCAGGTGACGCAGTGGTCTAGGGCACTGCATCGCAGCGCAAGCTGTGCCACGGAGGACACATGGTTTTCGACCTTCGTCTCTCCCGAGCCCGTACGGGAGTTGTAGCGATGAGACAAGATAGTAATTACTAACAATTGGACACCACGAAATTGGGGAGAAAAGGGGGTAAATTAAAAAAATATATACATATATATATTTAAAGTAGGAAACAAAAACATTCTGTTACAAAAAGTTTATCCTCCCACTTCTTGCAGAGAAGATGATAGAGTGTCTCTCTTTTGCAGCCTCTGGTTCCAATCAATACTCATGTTCATTTTAATATTTTCAGTGGCACAAAAAATGGAACATTAGAGACTTGCGGCTTTATCCGACAGACAAAGACAGATAAGGTAATATATCTTTAAAATGCCAAATTGCCTTTTTTTCCCTCCAGTTGGTGAGCTCATTAAACATTATTGGAGTCATTTTTATTGCTTTAATAAGACACGTTCCCCCTGAACCACCAGGCATCGCAAACGGAGCTGTATATCTTATGTAATCACAAGGCTGTGAGGAACATTCACATCCATAACAGGGACGATAGGACTGCACACCCACCATTCTGCCACCACAGAAGAAGAGTGCTGGTGTTAGGATGATAGGGTCAGGAGACATGGGTTTTAAACAGATGGTTAGAGAGTCTGAATGGGACCTGCTAATCAAGCAAATCTCATCACTCAGCACAACAACAGAAAGTTCCTGACTAGGGTTATTCTGAAATATTAATTGTCCAATATTTCATGCATTTCAGCGTCAGATTCAGCTTCAGGTTGGAAAAGGTTTTCATGTTACTTCTTGTGCTTAAACTTCACCAGCAGACATGGATCTGTCTGTGTTGTCAATCTACAAAAAGTAACCTTCCTCGGATGAAAAGAGACTGGCAGCAGCCTTAAGGTGAGGGGATTCCTTAACTATTGACAGAACAAGGAGGAGGAGCTAGAAAATTATGTTGTTTTTTTATCATTCCAAAATTCTAACTATAGTACACCTAAATGACTGATGTTGGGGCATATGGTACTGTCCAATCCACCATTACCTTCAGCCCATACCGTAGAAACTCCACAACTTCCAAGAACAGGAGACAGAGAGATAACTTTCCCTTCCATCTTACAGTATTGTCCTGTCCTGCCTCTCTCTGGCAGCTCAATGGTGTTCTCTCTATACATGCCCTGTAAGAGGCAATCAACCCCATTATCTTTATCTGATAATCACCAGGATAACTCATCAGGGCTCTCCCTCTGTATCGCCACTGTGTTGCCACGTCGACGCTGTCTCCCACCAACTCTCCCAGCTGGCTGACCGACCGCAGTCACAGTCAGATGTACCTGGACAGTTGCTATGGAGATAGATTAGGTCCAACCCTCAGACCCAGCGATGCCTGGGTCATTCTTGAGTGATTGCATTCAGCGTTGTCGGACGGACTGCCGCTGTGCGCTGAGTTTATCAGTCCCCAGCAGACTGACCCTATCACCCATTGCTGCTATCAATGCAGGGTGAGGGAGGTCACCAGTGAGAACTAAACTAGATTGAGGGCCGTCGCTGACCGCGCGCGCGCTGTGTGTGTGTGTGTGTGTGTGTGTGTGTGTGTGTGTGTGTGTGTGTGTGTGTGTGTGTGTGTGTGTGTGTGTGTGTGTGTGTGTGTGTGTGTGTGTGTGTGTGTGTGTGTGTGTGTGTGTAAGGGAACAAGTGGCATAATAAGGTAAAGCATGACACTATCAGATAAAACTCAAATATGCACTCTGTTTTAAGATGATTCAATGTTCAATATCTAACAACTTGCTGATGTTGTTTTTGTAAACTACAGTATCTTTGATTTGGGGGCGTGATCTCCTCTTCACATCAACATCTAGAATTCTAGCACGCTCATTAAAGCCCCATTAGCATTTGCTTTCATAATAACCATATTCCACCATAGCATTGGCTTTATGAAAGGCTCTTACAAGGGAGAGGTGCTGGCTGGCGAAGGGCCAGGCTAACTCATTTCCAGTAATGAATCAGGGCTATTGAAGCAAAGACAATTCCCGTCATAATAAAGGCTACGCACTCCAGAGAATTCAATTGGAGGTTATCTTTGTCTCATCAATAGCTTTAGATCGCACATCACACTGGAGGAACATGACAAAACAGGCCATAAAATACTGTGCGAGACATAAGACATGGACAAGCACGCAATTATCTCACGAAGCCACTGAGGCACGCAGTACATGTACACACATCGATCCAACAGTATGCTCCACTCTGATGCTGTGCTGCTGCATAAGCTGCATAGCTGGTCGAATGTAAAGCAGAGAGATTAGAAGTAGCACCGGCATTCCAACATGAAAGTCAATATCAAATGGTTTGACATATTGGGCCTTTCTATCTTAAGATGAATGCATTAACTGCAAGTTGCTCTGGATAAGAGCATCTGCTAAATTACTCAAATGCAAAATGTAATTCAAAACCTCCCTTGAGGATTAAAGAGTTCATGGTACAAAACATAAAACATAGTGCATGCATTAAAGGAACTATGGCTAGGTACTGTGCAGCAGGAATGTACACTGATAAACAAGCAGACTGTAGCATTTGGAATGTTGTGACATGCCAGCATAGGTCACAGTAGCTTTATGGGAGGTTTGGTGGCATGTGTCACTCAGTGCAGATCAGCACACATCATCAGTCATCCAGGCAGCGACAGCCAACCAGGACTGTCCTTCACTCACTGTGTTGTTCTCAAATGGCTTCGGCCAACATGTCCCTGAATTAGACTGAGACAAGCAGCACTCAGGCCATGGGGAGCAGGTGGTAACTGCCACATCACAAAGGCAGGAGTCACAGGAGTCAGACGTGCCAAATGATCACGGAGGTGGAAAGAGAGGATTTACTGGACCACTCTCAACAGTTTGACAAGCTGAGCCAAGACATTCTACATTGTTGCATTATTAGGAGGATGTTCCATGTTAACTGGGCCAGGTGCCTGTGGATGACTCTCTGGGTGGGTGAGTCACGCATAGTGTTGATGGCTTCAAATCACTTTGTATTAGGAGCAATTGGGCACAAGCTGCCTCGCAATAATACTGACGGAGGCTCCTCAAATCCCCCTGTCACTGTGAGTTATACCCCCGTTCGTTGGTGTTATTGCTGCTAGGAGAAGAAAAAAACATTTGGGGCTTCTGCTGTGTAAGCATGCACGACAAGCCCTGCTAATTTGATTGCGATGTTCTCGTATCTGTCCGGATGCATTAAGCATACATGGCATGAAAAGACCGCTTATCCTGCCATTTACTTTTAAGGCAACTCTCTACATGCAACTAACTGGATCTCATGCGAGCATGCCACAAAACATTTGGAAATATCATTAACAACATCCCACAAAGAAGGACCTTTCTGCTGTAGTATTGATATACAAGAGATATTGAATGAAACAAACTACTAGCCTAGATGTGGTTCACATCAGCAAATAATTCATTTATTGGTTTTACTGTAGGTTTGTGTGAAAGCGCCTTTAATGACCTCGGATAGTCAACGAAACATGAAAAGGCTTCACCCCAATCAGAGAAACCAGCTAACATCTCTTTGATAGTTGATTAAAGAATAGATGTAACAGAACTGTAATCTCATATCCCTTTCCATTACCAACTGCAACATGATACACTAAGTATTATGAAAGAGCATATTCTACTCTTAGGGAAGAGAGAGAGAGAGAGAGAGAGAGAGAGAGAGAGAGAGAGAGAGAGAGAGACTGAGAAAGACTGAGAGAGAGAGAGAGAGAGAGAGAGAGAGAGAGAGAGAGAGAGTGGGAGACAGAGACAGACAGAGAGAGACAGAGAGAGACAGAGAGATAGAGAGAGAGAGAGAGAGAGAGAGAGAGAGAGAGAGAGAGAGAGAGAGAGAGACAGACAGACAGACAGACAGACAGACAGACAGAGAGACAGAGAGACAGAGAGACTGAGAGAGACTGAGAGAGAGAGAGAGAGAGAGAGAGAGAGTGGGAGACAGAGACAGACAGAGAGAGACAGAGAGAGACAGAGAGAGAGAGAGAGAGAGAGAGAGAGAGAGAGAGAGAGAGAGAGAGAGACAGACAGACAGACAGACAGACAGACAGACAGACAGACAGACAGAGAGAGAGACAGAGAGACTGAGAGAGACTGAGAGAGACTGTGAGAGACTGTGAGAGAGAGAGAGAGAGAGAGAGAGAGAGAGAGAGAGAGAGAGAGAGAGAGAGGGAGGGAAATTCTGTTTTGCATGGCCTCGTTGATCAACAGACACCATTATAGGATAAAGTATCTCATGGAAAAAAACTGGGGGAAAAAATGATCCAACAGGGAAAAACGACACAGGACAAGATACTCTTGAGAAGTACACAAGATGAGAGTTGTCAGGCGTTCCATTCCATTGGACATGTGATATGAATATCAATCCAAACTAATTAAACCTGTTAGTTATACATGGCCTGGTTTGAAATTGTAACAGACATTAGCAAAAAATGGAGCAGTCTCCAACTCATCGGCTGTAGTGTGATTAACACACCATGACTTCCACTTGGGCGTTCTCCCAAATGGCACCCTATTCCCTACAAAGTGCACTACTTTTGACCAGGGCCTATAAGGATCTGGTCAAAAGTAGTGCACTATATAGGGAATAGGATGCCATTTGGGACATACGCTTGGTTATTAACTGGTGCAGTGAGATACTGATAAGGCTTTTACTGGGCCGAGGGAACATAAATCACCTATTTGTAAATAAACGTGGTTGATAAAGAGATAGTGCCTGTATGATGTATTAGGAATTTTAAAACTGTTGTTTATTCATGACCATACATACAGGGTCAATACATTTTGAGACAGCAGCAGGGGCGTCATACACCCATGATTTTAGAGGGGTACAAAGTACGTAAGAACGAATGGGGTTGGAGAATTTTGCATTTTTCAAACACCTGAAACAGATTTTTCCTGCAATCTAGAGCCATAATCATAATACCTAATTGTATATAAAAAATATATGTATTTTACCTGTTCAAATGCCATTTTAATGAGGATGTCATTCTGACTGTTGTAAATCACACATTTCAATATAATGCACTAACATGCCTAGGATACTAGGCCAACCAAACAGGATGCTAGGCCAACCAAACAGGATGCTAGGCCAACCAAACAGGATGATAGGCCAACTACACAGGATACTAGGCCAACCAAACAGGATGATAGGCCAACCAAACAGGATGATAGGCCAACTACACAGGATACTAGGCCAACCAAACAGGATGATAGGCCAACCAAACAGGATGCTAGGCCAACCACACAGGATACTAGGCCAACCACACAGGATGCTAGGCGAACCAAACAGGATACTAGGCCAACCACACAGGATGCTAGGCCAACCACACAGGATACTAGGCCAACCACACAGGATGCTAGGCCAACCACACAGGATACTAGGCCAACCACACAGGATGCTAGGCCAACCACACAGGATGCTAGGCAAACCACACAGGATACTAGGCAAACCACACAGGATACTAGGCCAACCACACAGGATGCTAGGCCAACCACACAGGATGCTAGGCCAACCACACAGGATGCTAGGCCAACCACACAGGATGCTAGGCCAACCACACAGGATACTAGGCAAACCACACAGGATACTAGGCCAACCACACAGGATACTAGGCCAACCAAACAAGATACTAGGCAAACCACACATGATTTGTTTCTCTTCCAGGATGGAAGGTGGAGAGAGTTGATGGACTCCTCTCTCTGTGGTGGATGGATGGCTTGCTGTTAAACGACTGGATGGTTTACTTTCAACCATGTCCCCTGAGCCGGAAACAACTACTATGTTTTACTGTAGCATGTAGACTTGATCTATCTATCTGATGACATGCAAGTGTCTCTCTACTGTCTCTGTTTGACGAAGATGTCGGCAAAGGGATTTCCTCCCTATCTTTTCCATTTCCATTTTAGAGCATATTTTAACTATAACGTAGCTCCTCATGATACATGCATAACTCTGGATCAACTACAGTACAGTTGGTATTTTCAATTGTAATCTGTATCCCAAATGGCACCATATTCCCTAAATAGTGTACTACTTTTGATCAAGCTTTGGTAGCGCACTATGTAAGGAATATGGTGACATTTCTGACACAACCCTACTGCTAGTACTGTAGTATTCCATTTGTTAATTAAAATACTGTCCACAAGAGCTTTTATAAGAACTGCCTATTCATTCCCCTTCACAGAGATAGGAGAAATGGAATAGGGATGCCACTCTCTTAAATGAACATGTTAACTGGATAAAAAAAGGATGTTGTTATCCCCCACATTGACCACATTCACTCCCCCCCAAAAATATACAAATAGATATGTTTTGTCGTCACATAGGTGGAGTAAAATGTGTTGTTTTACAGGGTCAGCCTCCTTGCTCAAGGGCACATTGGCAGATTGAATAACTGTAGCACTCTTTTCACGTCAGTAAACCGGAGACTTGACTTTACAAATGAAACGTGGTTGGAAGATGTGTAACTATCCTCCTAGTACCTAGGGTTGCAAAGGGTCGGAAACTTTACGATACATTTCTGACATTTTTCATGGGAAGTTAAACCCTGGAATTTGGGGAATTCTGCTTAAATTCATCAGAAATGTTAGCTTACAACATTCAATCTTTTTTTGTGGGATACACATAAGGCAATTCTAGGTCTTGTGGCATATTTTGGATAAACTATCCCCAATTCAATGGAACTGCAACCCTCTGCATGCACAGTGCATTCTTCCATCACATGTACAGCTGATTCTCAAGATCTTGCAAACTAATGAGATGCTATTTAGCCCACACTACTACACTGTCTGAGCCAAGGACCACATGCTTTCTGGTAAGTTTTGATTACAATACTGGGTGGGGTGATTATACAGTGGGGCAAAAAAGTATTTCGTCAGCCACCAATTTGGCAAGTTCTCTCACTTAAAAAGATGAGAGAGGCCTGTAATTTCCATCATAGGTACACTTCAACTATGACAGACAAAATAAGAAAACAAATTCCAGAAAATCACATTGTAGGATTTTTAAATTATGGTGGATTTCTGGCTCTCACAGACCTGTAACTTCTTCTTTAAGAGGCTCCTCTGTCCTCCACTCGTTACCTGTATTAATGGCACCTGTTTGAACTTGTTATCAGTATAAAAGACACCTATCCACAACCTCAAACAGTCACACTCCAAACTCCACTATGGCCAAGACCAAAGAGCTGTCAAAGGACATCAGAAATAAAATTGTAGACCTGCACCAGGCTGGGAAGACTGAATCTGCAATAGGTAAGCAGCTTGGTTTGAAGAAATCAACTGTGGGAGCAATTATTAGGAAATGGAAGACATACAAGACCACTGATAATCTCCCTCGATCTGGGGCTCCACGTAAGATCTCACCCCGTGGGGTCAAAATGATCACAAGAACGGTGAGCAAAAATCCCAGAACCACACGGGGGGACCTAGTGAATGACCTGCAGAGACCTGGGACCAAAGTAACAAAGCCTAGCATCAGTAACACACTACGCTGCCAGGGACTCAAATCCTGCAGTGCCAGATGTGTCCCCCTGCTTAAGCCAGTACATGTCCAGGCCCGTCTGAAGTTTGCTAGAGAGCATTTGGATGATCCAGAAGAAGATTGGGAGAATGTCATATGGTCATATGGTAAAAAACTCAACTTGTCGTGTTTGGAGGACAAATAATGCTGAGTTGCATCCAAAGAACACCATACCTACTGTGAAGCATGGGGGTGGAAACATCATGCTTTGGGGCTGTTTTTTTTTTGCAAAGGGACCAGGACGACTGATCTGTGTAAAGGAAAGAATGAATGGGGCCATGTATCGTGAGATGTTGAGTGAAAACCTCCTTCCATCAGCAAGGGCATTGAAGATGAAACATGGCTGGGTCTTTCAGCATGACAATGATCCCAAACACACCGCCCAGGCAACAAAGGAGTGGTTTCATAAGAAGCATTTCAAGGTCCTGGAGTGGCCTAGCCAGTCTCCAGATCTCAACCCCATAGAAAATCTTTGGAGGGAGTTGAAAGTCCGTGTTGCCCAGCAACGGCCCCAAAACTTCACTGCTCTAGAGGAGATCTGCATGGAGGAATGGGCCAAAATACCAGCAACAGTGTGTGAAAACCTTGTGAAGACTTACAGAAAACGTTTGACCTCTGTCATTGCCAACAAAGGGTATATAACAAAGTATTGAGATAAACTTTTGTTATTGACCAAATACTTATTTTCCACCATAATTTGCAAATAAATTCATAAAAAATCCTACAATGTGATTTTCTGGATTTTTTTTCTCATTTTGTCTGTCATAGTTGAAGTGTACCTATGATGAAAATTACAGGCCTCTCTCATCTTTTTAAGTGGGAGAACTTGCACAATTGGTGGCTGACTAAATACTTTTTTGCCCCACTGTATTTTATATGACATACATTATATTTTGTTAACTAGTAAATAGTAGCCTACAGCAAAGTGTGTTTAAATCATTTCTAATTTGTTAACAATTTCTGATAGTTAGTTTTTGCTACCATGTGGGTTTTAGCTTACTTGAGCCTGCTAACTGAGGAGTGTTAATTCACCTGTTTCCATACATGTTTCATTTAAAAAAAAAACATCTTACAAAGGAGTTGTTTAGTTTAACCATTTAACTCGATCTGTACATGGAATTGTATTTGGGTTTTTTGAGACAAATTTTTCTCTAATCTTTACAGGAAAATGCCACAGGCACTATCTGATGTGTGGAGACATTTCACTGCAGCTAATGTAGAAGGAAAAGCTGTATACATTTGCAAATGCTGTGCAAAATCATATGTGAAGAATGCAAGAAAGATGTAGAATCATCTGGCCATGTGCATAAAGTTCCCTCAGTGCTCACAACAAGCAACCTCAATGGAGGAATGTAGTCAGAGAAATGCTGGTGAATGTCTTGCTCAAGCTGTGTATGGAACTGGTTCACCTCTGATGCTCACAGGCAATGTGTATTGGAAGAGATTTCTGAATGTTTTTTGCCCAGCATACACCCTTCCAACCAGACATGCTTTATCTACTCATTTGCTAGATGCAAAGTTCAATCAATTTAAAGTGAAGGTCAAGCAAATCATAGAGAAATCAGAATGTATTGCAATCATCTCTGTTGGGTGGTTGAATGTTTGTGGGCAAGGAATAATTAACTACATCATCTCCACCCCTCAACAAGTATTCTACAAGAGCACAGACACAAGGGACAACAGACACATCGGTCTCTACATTGCAGATGAGCTGAAGGTAGTCATCAATGACCTTGGATCACAGAAGGTATTTGCACTGGTGACAGACAATGCTGCAAACATGAAGGCTGCTTGGTCTAAAGTGAAGGAGTCCTACCCTCACATCACACCCATTGGCTGTGCTGCTCATGCATTGAATCTGCTCCTCAAGGACATCATGGCACTGAAAACAATGGATACACTCTACAAGAGAGCCAAGGAAATGGTTAGGTATGTGAAGGCTCATCAAGTTATAGCAGCAATCTACCTCACCAAGCAAAGTGAGAAGAATAAGAGCATCACATTGAAGCTGCCCAGCAACACCCGTTGGGGTGATGTTGTCATCATGTTTGACAGTCTCCTGGAGGGGAAGGAGTCTCTCCAAGAAAAGGCCATATCAGTCTGCCGATATGAACAGCCCCATCAAGAGGATCCCCTTGGATTATGCATTTCGGGAGAGAGTGGTAAACAGCCTGAAACTCCTGAAACCTATAGCAGTAGCCATTGCATGGATTGTGGGAGACAAATCCATCCTGTCTGATGTTCAGACTCTGCTTTCAGATGTAAGAGAAGAAATCCGTATTGCCCTGCCCACTTCACTGTTGCTCCAAGCAGAGGAAACTGCAGTTCTGAAATACATTAAAAAACCGTGAAGACTTCTGCTTGAAGCCCATACATGCCCCAGTGTACATGTTGGACCCCAAGTACTGTCTGCTTGCAAGAGCATCCTGTCTGGTGCAGAGATCAACAAGGCCTATGGTGTCATCACTACCGTGTCTCGCCACCTTGGCCTGGATGAGGGCAAGGTTCTTGGCAGTCTGGCGAAGTACACTTCTAAGCTAGGGCTTTGGGATGGATATGCAATATGGCAGTCTTGCCAACATATTTCTTCAGCCACCTGGTGGAAGAGACTTTGTGGATCTGAGGCTCTTTCCCCTGTTGCCTCCATCATCCTCCAAATCCCACCAACAATCAGCCGCCTCAGAGCGCAACTGGTCCTTGTTTGGGAACACACACACACACCAAAGCACGCAACAGGTTGACCAATACAAGGGTTGAAAAATTGGTGGGCACCCAGGCGAATTTGAGGCTTTTTGAGCCTGACAACGAGCCATCCTCAACAAGGTTGGGAAGTGACAGTGAAGATGAGGCCTCAGAGTCTGATGTTCAAGAGGTGGACATTGGTTCACAGAAGGTATTTGCACTGGTGACAGACAATGCTGCAAACATGAAGGCTGCTTGGTCTAAAGTGGAGGAGTCCTACCCTCACATCACACCCATTGGCTGTGCTGCTCATGCATTGAATCTGCTCCTCAAGGACATCATGGCACTGAAAACAATGGATACACTCTACAAGAGAGCCAAGGAAATGGTTAGGTATGTAAAGGCTCATCAAGTTATAGCAGCAATCTACCTCACCAAGCAAAGTGAGAAGAATAAAAGCACCCCATTAATTCTATTAACGACTAGAGAGAACATTGTATGAAATCATGTTCCTCATGATGTGTTCCAAGCACAAATCATCTCAATGTAGTCCAGGAAGAGAGTCCAGGGAGAGAGGAAGACAACCAAAGCTTTAGTTTCTAGATTATCATTTTACAGATGTATATTGAAAACGTTTTTGGGAGATGTGATGGATCTTTGGGGACCATTCAATATTCCTTTTATTTTGTTGTTCAGTGAAATCATCCCATGTGAAAAGTCAACTCATTTAATTAAAGTTAAATTCGTAACAAAATAGTAATTTTTTTATTTCTATTAGAAGGATTTAATCATTTGCAATTATGTCTACTTATGATAAGGTAAAATGTTTATGTTTCTGTCTCCATATGATATGGTAAATATATCCAATGCAAAAAAACATCTACATTTAATTGGTATTATTATTAATTTGCATATATTTCTGTTAATTCCCATATATTCCCATTAATTCCCATGGAAAGATTCCACCTCTGAATATTCCCCAAAATGTGCAACCCTACTAGTACCTTCAGGCCTATGCACAGATACATAATTAGAAATGCAGCTACATGTCTGTGAAAATCCTCACATTAGTCAAGATGAGAGCGTCTACACCTGGCGAGCAGCAGTCTTTGCAGGAGCACATGTAGCAGTACTATCAGAATGATACGAATGTAAATGAATACTGTACTTGGTCCCAGTGGTGAGCATTGGAACATGATCAAGAGCCTTCAGAATGCTCTCTTTCATTATTCCAAGAGCATCTGTCTCATGATGTCTTGTGTTGCTTTACACCATGTGTTGAGAATCATTGAAATAGAGAATCATCATTCTATTAACGACTAGAGAGAACATTGTATGAAATCATGTTCCTCATGATGTGTTCCAAGCACAAATCATCTCAATGTAGTCAAATGGTGTGCTGGTAAATATATCCTACCTGGGAAAATCTAAACACATTCTGTAAACTATATCATAATTGCTGTATGTTATTACTGTAAATCCAATATCGTACTGTTTATTGAATGTTTGAGCCTGGGTATTTAAACATTTTTTTTTTAATGGATTTACTCAGACTGGCAAAATATGTTTTGGTAAGGGTACAGAGTGGTGTATATAAAACAGAAACATTCTGTACTGAGTATTCTGGCTTCATACAGCACCCGTCATAAAATATTGGACATGTGAACATGAAGCTATTGATGCATTTGCTGGGTGGTTGAAGGGGGATCCTTGCATGGCAGGATTTGATTCCATTTCCTTTCTTTGTAAATTGATTCCACCTGAACTGTGTCAATTCTCAGTGCCCTGGCCAACAATGTGATTGGATGGGGGTAGCCTAAATCCTTTTATATATTTATCTCAGGTCAATCTATAATTAAAGCACGACAAAAGCTGACCAATTTACCACTGCTTTAAAGGTCAGCAATATGGAGAACAAACAATGGCTACGTCTCACATGTCATCCCAGTGCCTTTAAAGTGCACTACGTTTGACGAATCGAATGCGAAAGTGCACTTAAAGCTTCTTGTCTATGTCAACTTTGTAGTGCACTATAAAGGGAATAGGATGCCATTTGGGACACAGATCTCCTGCTGTGGCCCCTGCTGTCTATAGCAACTCTCAGTATGGACAGTTTAGATAGGTTAACCCCCAGTTCCATAGCCGCAGGAGCCCAGAGCAGTCTGCTGCCTGTGTGTCCACCTCGACAACCTCAGTGTCAGAATGGTAATAACGCAACGCCATTCTGTCCACCTACAGTAGACAAACTCACCGTCAGAATGGAGAGGCAACGGCCCTGCAGCCAAACATACTGCAGTATGGACACTTTACTACAAGCAATGGAAGGAGATGCCATCCATGGTTGGTGTTAACCCTTGTCAAATGTTATCACTTTGTTGGCATCATCATGTATGCTGCGTTTGCAGGATTTTCCTACTGATTTGTGTTTGACCAATCAAATATTTAAATACTAAATCCACTCTCTTCAGTTTAGCAGACCCCAGACATTTTTAGATGGTTCATTATTAATATCTTGCACATGAAAAAGACAAATAAACTGCATCCAACATGTGCATTAGACATTATTAACAACATCAATACATGTTCCAATAAACATGAGTGAATAAAGCTGTCTCACAATCTAAAATGTAATTTTGTAAATGTCAAAAGAAGCAACTTGATCATTCCCACATAATTGCTGTCAAACAATCACAAAAAATGGGGCACATACACTGAGTGCACAAAACATTAAGAACACTTTCCTATGTATGATTTGTCCCCCCCACTTCACTTTCAGAACAGCCTCAATTTGTCAGAGCATGGACTCTACAAGGTGTCGGAAGCCTTCGAAAAGTGATGCTGGCCACTGTTGACTCAAATGCTTTCCACAGTTTTGTCAAGTTGGCTGGATGTCCTTTGGGTGGTGGACCATTCTTGATACACACAGGAAAATGTTGAGCACAAAAAACCCAGCAGCGTGGCAGTTCTTGACACAAACCGGTGCACCTGGCATCTACTACCATACCCCATTCAAAGGCACTTCAATATTTATACTATCCATGTCTCAATTGTCTCAAGGCTTAACAATCCTTCTTTAACCTGTCTCCTCCCCTTCATCTACACTGATTGAAGTGGATTTATCAAGTGACATCAATAAGGGATCATAGCTTTCACCTAGATTCAGCTGGTCAGTCTATAACATGGTGTTCTTAATGTTTTGTACACTCAGTGTATAAAGAGAGAGGACATTAGGCAATTAAATAATTAGTCTTTGATTTCTAAATGGACCTCATTCTGCTCCAACCACCAGTAATAGGATTGTGTATTTAAACCCTGGTGTGTGTGTGTGTGTGTGTGTGTGTGTGTGTGTGTGTGTGTGTGTGTGTGTGTGTGTGTGTGTGTGTGTGTGTGTGTGTGTGTGTGTGTGTGTGTGTGTGTGTGTGTGAGAGAGAGAGAGAGAGTGTGAATAGCAGGATTTACAGTTAGATGACACTGCTTTTACACTTTAATTACCCATCCAATTACACTGAATAAAACAGGGAAGTGCACACACACAATTTAATAAATTGATGGCATGACTCCACTTCTATCCATAAATGACATGGATTCAAGAATGGCAAATGCCATTAGAAAAATCTAACAAATAAGACCCAAAGTAGTACTTAGGAGATAGAAGGATAGAAGATCCATCCGTTACAATGACACTAGGATTTCATTAATTACATGAATATGACGTAACTAGACCATTTTAGGTTTGAGCTAGTTAGATGTGTCCTTTGTTGTGGAAAAGAAACAGATCCTGATGAATTCAATGCTTAACATGGCTCCCCTTGGAGAGTATTGGAGCTCCAGATCAAATTGCTACTTCAAATCTAACATCAAACAACAAAGCATGTCAGGTATATCATAAAATACGTCTAGAAACTTGAATCATTAGTGCAGCTGTCTAGACAGAGACTATTGAAAACAAATTCATGGTCTAGGTTGTTTTGGGTTGTTTTGTATTCATCTCTGCCTTTAAAATAAGTATCTGGTGAGTTGTATTGGAAATACAGTCGTTATTTGTAGCTCATTGAGTGTGCAGACAACTGTCCTTGATATAGAGAGTGCATGGGTGATGTAAATACAAGCAGGTATGAGTAGACCCAAGTAGCCAATACTACATGAGGATACAATGCCTTGCGAAAGTATTCACCCCCTTGGCATTTTGTTGCCTTACAACCTGGAATTAAAACAGATTTTTTGGGGGTTTGTATCATTTGATTTACACAACATGGCTACCACTTTGAAGATGCAAAATATTTTATATTGTGAAACAAACAAGAAATATTAGAAAAAAACGGAAAACCCGAGAGTGCATAACTATTTACCCCCACAAAGTCAATACTTTGTAGAGCCACCTTTTGCAGCAACTACAGCTGCAAGTCTCTATAAGCTTGGCACATCTAGCCACTGGGATTTTTGCCCATTCTTCAAGGCAAAACTGCTCCAGCTCCTTCAAGTTGGATGGGTTCCTGCTGGTGTACAGCAATCTTTAAGTCATACCACAGATTCTCATTTGGATTGAGGTCTGGGCTATGACTAGGCCATTCCAAGACATTTAAATGTTTCCCCTTAAACCACTCGAGTGTTGCTTTAGCAGGATGCTTAGGATCATTGTCCTGCTGGAAGGTGAACCTCCGTCCCAGTCTCAAATCTCTGGAAGACTGAAACAGGTTTCCCTTAAGAATTTCCCTGTATTTAGCGCATTCCATCATTCCTTAAATTCTGACCAGTTTCCCAGTCCCTGCCGATGAAAAACATCCCCACAGCAAGATGCTGCCACCACCATGTTTCACTGTGGGGATGGTATTCTCGGGGGGATGAGAGGTGTTGGGTTGGTGCCAGACATAGTGTTTTCCTTGGTTGCCAAAAAGCTCAATTTAGTCTCATCTGACCAGAGTACCTTCTTCCATATGTTTGGGGAGTCTCCCACAAGCCTTTTGGAGAACACCAAACATGTGTGCTTATTTTTTTCTTTAAGCAATAGCTTTTTTCTGGCCACTCTTCCATAAAGCCCAGCTCTGTGGAGTGTACGGCTTAAAGTGGTTCTATGGACAGTGTCACATTCTGACCATAGTTCTTGTGTGTTTTCATTGTTTTAGTGTTGGTCAGGACGTGAGCTGGGTGGGCATTCTATGTTGTGTGTCTAGTTTGTCTGTTTCTGTGTTTGGCCTGATATGGTTCTCAATCAGAGGCAGGTGTTAGTCTTTGTATCTGATTGGGAACCATATTTAGGTAGCTTGTTTTGTGTTGGGGTTTGTGGGTGATTGTTTCCGTGTCAGTGTTTGTTTTCACCACACAGGACTGTTTCGGTTTTCACATTTATTGTTTTGTATTTTGTGTAGTGTTCTCGGTTATCGTCTTTATTAAAGATGTTTAACACTAATCACGCTGCGCTTTTGTCCTCTCCTTCCCAGGAAGAAAGCCGTTACAGACAGATCCTCCAATCTCCGCTGTGGAGCTTTGCAGCTCCTTCAGGGTTATCTTTGGTCTCTTTGTTGCCTCTCTGATTAATGCCCTTGCCTGGTCTGTGAGTTTTGGTGGGCGGCCCTCTCTTGGCAGTTTTGTTAGGGTGCCATATTCTTTCCATTTTTTAATAATGGATTTAATGGTGCTCCGTGGGATGTTCAAAGTTTCGGATATTTTTCTATAACCCAACCCTGATATGTACATCTCCACAACCTGTTTGAAGAGCTCCTTGGTCTTCATGGTGCCACTTGCTTGGTGGTGCCTCTTGCTTAGTGGTGTTGCAGAATCTGGGGCCTTTGACAACAGGTGCTGAGATCATGTGACACTTAGATTGCACACAGGTGGAGTTTATTTAATTAATTATGTGATTTCTGAAGGTAATTGTTTGCACCAGATCTTATTTAGGGGCTTCATAGCAAAGGGGGTGAATATACACTGCTCAAAAAAATAAAGGGAACACTTCAACAACACAATGTAACTCCAAGTCAATCACACTTCTGTGAAATCAAACTGTCCACTTAGGAAGCAACACTGATTGACAATACATTTCACATGCTGTTGTGCAAATGGAATAGACAGGTGGAAACTATAGGCAATTAGCAAGACACCCCCAATAAAGGAGTGGTTCTGCAGGTGGTGACCAGACCACTTCTCAGTTCCTATGCTTCCTGGCTGATGTTTTGGTCACTTTTGAATGCTGGCGGTGCTTTCACTCTAGTGGTAGCATGAGACGGAGTCTACAACCCACACAAGTGGCTCAGGTAGTGCAGCTCATCCAGGATGGCACGTCAATGCGAGCTGTGGCAAGAAGGTTTGCTGTGTCTGTCAGCGTAGTGTCCAGAGCATGGAGGCGCTACCAGGAGACAGGCCAGTACATCAGGAGACGTGGAGGAGGCCGTAGGAGGGCAACAACCCAGCAGAAGGACCGCTACCTCCGCCTTTGTGCAAGGAGGAGCAGGAGGAGCACTGCCAGAGCCCTGCAAAATGACCTCCAGCAGGCCACAAACGTGCATGTGTCTGCTCAAACGGTCAGAAACAGACTCCATGAGGGTGGTATGAGGGCCCGACGTCCACAGGTGGGGGTTGTGCTTACAGCCCAACACCATGCAGGACGTTTGGCATTTGCCAGAGAACACCAAGATTGGCAAATTCGCCACTGGCGCCCTGTGCTCTTCACAGATGAAAACAGGTTCACACTGAGCACGTGACAGACTTGACAGTCTGGAGACGCCGTGGAGAACGTTCTGCTGCCTGCAACATCCTCCAGCATGACCGGTTTGGCGGTGGGTCAGTCATGGTGTGGGGTGGCATTTCTTTGGGGGGCCGCACAGCCCATGTGCTCGCCAGAGGTAGCCTGACTGCCATTAGGTACCGAGATGAGATCCTCAGACCCCTTGTGAGACCATATGCTGGTGCGGTTGGCCCTGGGTTCCTCCTAATGCAAGACAATGCTAGACCTCATGTGGCTGGAGTGTGTCAGCAGTTCCTGCAAGAGGAAGGCATTGATGCTATGGACTGGCCCGCCCGTTCCCCAGACCTGAATCCAATTGAGCACATCTGGGACATCATGTCTCGCTCCATCCACCAATGCCACGTTGCACCACAGACTGTCCAGGAGTTGGCGGATGCTTTAGTCCAGGTCTGGGAGGAGATCCCTCAGGAGACCATCCGCCACCTCATCAGGAGCATGCACAGGCATTGTAGGGAGGTCATACAGGCACGTGGAGGCCACACACACTACTGAGCCTCATTTTGACTTGTTTTAAGGACATTACATCAAAGTTGGATCAGCCTGTAGTGTGGTTTTTCACTCAAAATTAGAGTGTGACTCCAAATTCAGACCTCCCTGGGTTGATAAATTTGATTTCCATTGATAATTTTTGTGTGATTTTGTTGTCAGCACATTCAACTATGTAAAGAAAAAAGTATTTAATAAGAATATTTCATTCATTCAGATCTAGGATGTGTTATTTTAGTGTATATGCACGCACCACTTTTCTGTAAAAAATAATATTTTTTATTAAACAAGTAGTTTTTTTAAATTTCACTTCACCTATTTGGACTATTTTGTGTATGTACATTACATGAAATCCAAATAAAAATCAATTTAAATTACAGGTTGTAATGCAACAAAACAGGAAAAATGCCAAGGGCGTGAAAACTTTTGCAAGGCACTGTATGCAATGGTTCCACTGAGGTTAGAGTCGGCATTTGAAAAGAGATGCTATTCTATTCTGCAGTAAAGCAAACAAGCTATTGAACTGATCTACCAAACAGTCAAGAGCAAATTCAGCCAATTCTGAGATCACATCTGAGTTCCAACCGTATCATCATCCTCATTCTCAATATCCACAAAGTCCAACAGACACCCTACAATCACAGTCAGTCATTGGTTATTCCTGACAGTCGTTTTCCATTACTGCTTGATATTTGTGACTCATGTTCTCATTTCAGGACTACCGACCATCAAGACAACAGCTGTGGCATAGCAGGCCAGATCCTGCTTCTGTCCCAAATAGCACCCTATTCCATACATAGTGCACTACTTTCGACCAGATCCCTATGGGTCCTGGTCAAAAGTAGTGCACTATAAAAGGAAATAGGGTGTCATTTGGGGGCACAGTCCCTGAGACCCTGAGAGTGTGATGAGTGAATAGAGTAAAGGGCTCTCCTCCTCTCTTCTGCTCTCCTCTCCCTTTCACCTCTGCTGGTGCATGATGGATTAGGAAGGCTGTGTTGGATCCAGGGGGCGAGTAGCCTTGTCCGTCCCTGATTGGCACTCCGATAAGCTCGGAGGCTGGCGCGGTGGAGAGGGAGAGGAGAGGGAGAGGAGGGAAAGAGAGAGGAGAGGAGGGAAACAGAGAGGAGAGGGAGATTAGGAGAGAGGAGAGAAAGGGGGACAAAGGGGGAGAGACACACCCACGGGACCTTTCTTCTTTGAAGGACAGCCCATTACATGGTCAGGGTTGAGCACTGCCGACTGGACCAGCCCTGCATACACAGTGATGTGATTGTGCTAACGCCCATAGCTCATCTCACCCCCACCCCCCTTGGTTGCATGGCGTGGACTAGCGTTAGCACCTAGCGGCTGATTGAACTGGCTTCAGGGGGTCAAGGTGCCAGACGTCCGTTACTCACGATTAGCCGTGTTCCACTCCAGCGGCTTGTAATTGCAGAGTCAGGTTTCATTGGGTTTGCAGGAGGCAGGCTCTCTATACCCCAGTGGTGAAGCCTCTAGACTGTCGTGGAAGTACAGTATATAGGTTGTGACCTGACACTCCCTCCATATTAAGAACATGTCAAGGAAGAGGATATTTGATAGAAACTTTAACACACTACTGCTCTACTAAGTTCTAGGTAGGTATGTCAAAGCCTGTTCAGGCTATGTTTTTAAAATGTAATCAATGAGGTGTAGTGGTCGAGGACAAATTGAGTTTCTCTACTGTATCTGTCTCCTGATGAAATGATTTAGATTTTATTGCCCAGAAACAAACTGTGTAATTTAGTATTAAGAGACCAGAGAGGTCACAGGGGTGTGAGGGAAGAAAGCTGAAAGGCATTGAGATTGAAGGACGTGTCGAACATCTTGACAAGATGCACTTCCCGGTGGTCTATTTAATTTTTCATGAGAGCCACATAGAGCTTCAGCCCTGAAAACAGAAACGCCAGGCTAGGGAGTCCTTGAGAATAACAATATCTGATACTACACCAATCAATGATATGAATCATTTCAGCTGAGAACTGAAAAGCTCTATTGACAGGAGAGCTTTTTCTCACAGATTAGATGTGGAGTTTTCTTTACCACTTCTACCATGAATTTAATTGTCTAACTCCACCGCTATACTGTACATTCTGTATATTATAACAAGAAGTGTTTGTTCAACACATGTGTTGATTTGAATGGAGGTTGTTTGGATGTTATTTATTTAAGGGCGCTGATAATGCACTGTATACAGGACATAGTTCTGACACTGCATTTGGCCTAGTTCCTTCCATGGAGTGTTTAACATATTATATGGGCTTTCTGCTGTTGGCAGGTCATTATTTCATCTCACTGTCGCTGCGATTCTAGAGTCCTCAAGCTTTAGCAGTGGTGCAGAAATACAATCCCGCACCACACCAGAGAGTGAGAGAGACGTCCTCCCAGCAAAGCACGCTGTGCTAAGGATTATTTTAGACATTCTCAGATAGAGGTGGGAGGGAAATACGGGAGAGAAAGAGAAAGAGAGGACGAGTCCCCTTCCAACAATACAAAGACAGCAGGAGTACCAGCCAGTATGCAATGTTTAATCTTGCCTATCCTTGGAATTACACTCCACAACCATTGGCATTACAGGGACGTAATATAATATGTTTCCTTCCATTATGTTTTATTTATGACAGGCTTAATACATTAACAATTGAGGAGGGATTGATTCAAGGCCTCGTCGTTGAAAGAGTGAGAGAATTGTTGGAAGGTTTATTACAGAATCAATTAAGTTTACCCCCGGCTTACACAAAGCCCCAGCACCATCAGCATGCTATGGTTTGCTGTCACTCCGAGTGGCTCCTATCCTGCCTCTGATAAGGATTGCTGGCTTGGCAGAGAACAACAGGCAACACAAATAATATTAATATTAGAAATTGGAGGCAGGAAGAATGAATCACCTTGGAATATGAATGACATTTTCACTAAGGTTTTACGGTGATTTGTCAATGTCATGGGAATTGGGCAGGATTTCCCTTGTCTCTTGAATAGCAAGGCTGTCAGACACAGAGAGAAGGGTGAGAGTATATAACAAAGGAGGCACTGTATAAATATCATGACATTTCAACCCAAAAGAGAGAAAGAGAGAACCTGAAATTCATAGTGCGAAGCGACAGGATTCGTTAAGAAATGTATGTAGTTAGCTAAATGGAAAACTCTAATACTTAGGCTGTCACACCCTGATCTGTTTCACCTGTCTGGTGCTTGTCTCTGCCCACCAGGTGTCTCACATTTCCCCCCATTATCCCCTGTGTCCTTATACCTGCGTTTTCTGTTGGTCTGTTGCCAGTTTGTCTCGTCTTGTCTTACCAGCGTGTTCTCCCATTTGCCATTTTTTCAAGTTTCTGTTTTCTAATCCTCCCGGTTCTGACCTCTGCCTGCCCTGACCCTGAGCCTGCCTGCCGTTCTGTCCCTTGTTGACGCTGTCTTGGATTACCGGCCTCTGCCTGTCCTGGACCTGCCGTTTGCCTGCCCCCTGTTCCTGCCTCCACTACCACTTTATGATCATCTACCATGTTCATTGAGCTCTAAGTCCATTTATTTTATGGTTGTCGACTAAACCTTGAGGACTGTTTTTCTTTCTCTCTGCGTTCTGCCTTTAATGGGACGAAGTGGTAAATAACACTCGGAGTCCTAATGGACACCTAAGAGAAAGGGAAAGGAAAGGGGGACACCTAGTCAGTTGCACAACTGAATGAATACAACTGAAATGTGTCTTCCGCATTTAACCCAACCGCACCGAATCAGAGAGTTTGGGACCTAAGTGCTCAGCCAATAAAATAAAACCTCAATTGCCTCTTTATTAATGCAGCATATGACAATAGTGTACATCAGCTCTCTTTGGGACTTTTTACAAGCAAATAAGTACCAACGTACATCATCATCAAGTCATTGGCCTTTTCTCTTCTTCTATACTAAAAGACTGATAGACATCCTCGGTCTTCAGTGTAGTAATATTGTGCTTGCTCCTACTCCAAGCCCACCAATCATTCCAAATGTTCGTTCCCTGTCATCTTTGAGAATGATTCACCTCTTTCCCCTCTCCTTCCTCTCTACTCTGAACAGAGACTTCTGTGTAATACTCTGCACTTCACTTATGAACAGCCCAGTTCAGAGTCAGACTGGCTGCTTGTTTCGCTGGGTCGGAGGGTGTAACGCAAGTAGCTTTACACTGTCTGCTCTCCGCTCTGCAAAACAGTACGAGTGGTTCTTAGAACACACAGTCACAGAGGGCCCGAAAGAGTTGCTCATAGGATCAATATCCTATTCCTTGGTCAATTGCACAAACCTCCTTTTCTGCTTTTTCAACCAGTGTGGGTTATTAGACCTGAGGAGGAAAACACACCAATAAAGAGAGGGGATAAGCCTTTCTTTAGTCTGAGCAGTTTATCAGGAGATTTCTTAAGTCTGCCTGAAGATAATGGTTACCTCTTATGGGGGTGGGGAAAAGATAAAAAGATATCTAAAAAGATATCTAAAGGCTCGTCAAATCAAATCAAATAACATTTTATTGGTCACATACACATGGTTAGCAGATTTTAATGTGATTTTTTGTGCTTCTAGTTCTGACCATGCAGTAATATCTAAAAAGTAATCTAACAATTTCACATCAACTACCTTATACTACAAGTCTAAAGGAATGAATAGGAATATGTACATGTAAATATATGGATGAGCGATGGCCGAACGGCATAGGCAAGATCCAGTAGATGGTATAGAGTACAGTATATACATACTGTACATATGATATGAGTAATGTAGGGTATGTAAACATTATATAAAGTGGCATTGTTTAAAGTGACTAGTGATACATTTATTACATCCTATTTTTAATTATTGAAGTGGCCAGAGATTTGAGTCAGTATGTTGGTAGCAGCCACTCAATGTTAGTAATGGCTGTTTAACATTCTGATGGCCTTGAGATAGAAGCTGTTTTTCAGTCTCTCGGTCCCAGCTTCGATGCACCTATACTGACCTCGCCTTCTGGATGATAGTGGGGTGAACAGGCAGTGGCTCGGGTGGTTGTTGTCCTTGATGATCTTTTTGGCCTTCCTGTGACATCGGGTGGTGTAGGTGTCATGGAGGGCAGGTAGTTTGCCCCCGGTGATGCGTTGTGCAGACCTCACTACCCTCTGGAGAGCCTTATGGTTGTGGACAGAGCAGTTGCCGTACCAGGCGGTGATACAGCCCGACAGGATGCTCTCGATTGTGCATCTGTAAAAGTTTGTGAGTGATTTTGGTGACAAGCCAAATTTCTTCAGCCTCCTGGCGTTGCCCCTTCTTCACCACGCTGTCTGTGTGGGTGGACCATTTCAGTTAGTCCGTGATGTGTACGCCGAGGAACTTAAAACTTTCCACCTTCTCCACTACTGTCCCGTCGATGGATAAGGGGGTGCTCCGTCTGCTGTTTCCTGAAGTCCACGATAATCTCCTTTGCTTTGTTGACGTTGAGTGTGAGGTTATTTTCCTGACACCACACTCCGAGGGCCCTCACCTCCTCCCTGTAGGCCGTCTTGTCGTTGTTGGTAATCAAGCCTACCACTGTAGTGTCGTCTACACAGTTGATGATTGAGTTGGAGGTGTGCATGGCCACGCAGACATGGGTGAACAGGGAATACAGGAGAGGGCTGAGAACGCACCCTTGTGGGGCCCCAGTGTTGAGGATCAGCGGGGTGAAGAAGTTGCCTCACCACCTGGGGGTGGCCCGTCAGAAAGTCCAGGACCCAGTTGCACATGGCGGGGTCGAGACCCAGGGTCTCCATCTTAATGACGAGTTTGGAGGGTACTATGGTGTTAAATGCTGAGCTGTAGTCGATGAACATCATTCTTACATAGGTATTCCTCTTGTCCAGATGGGTTAGGGCAGTGTGCAGTGTGATTGCGATTGCGTCTGTGGACCTATTGGGGCGGTAAGCAAATTGAAGTGGGTCTAGGGTGTCAGGTAGGGTGGAGGTGATATGATCCTTGACTAGTCTCTCAAAGCACTTCATGATGATGGAAGTGAGTGCTACAGGGTGATAGAGACTAGAGACAAAATAACTGACACTTTTTGTAATAGATGAGTTAGCTGACAATGCCACAAAAATGATGTGCAAGCTTCAATGGGTCAGCAGTCGTGTGTTGTGGTGATTCTGTGTGGCCAGATAGCTAGTGAAAATGACAAGAAGCTTCCGTGTGAGGAATCGTAGTTGGCTTGTTTCAGTTAGTTTCATATTGTTCTTGATACCATGACTTGTTTAGAGATGTTTTGACTGATGCCAGGTCTATGCTAATATGGCAAAAAAATCACTAGCTATCTAACCAACAACTGTAATGATGTATTTGCTCATTGTGCAAATCTATTTATGTTTTCAATAAACAATGAAGACCAAATATAATTTACATGTTGTCAACACTAAGCCAAACATGTCTGTTTTGCCACATAGTTGCGTGAACATGGGCTTTGATGCTAAACAACCTACCCGTTAATAAGGTTCCATTCTTTTGAAATGCTAAAAGTGTCAAGATCCATTCCATTAGGATACTGATATGAAGTAATCTGCCTCCAATGACCTCACCATCTCAGGGGGGAGAGATAACCATGTCATGTGTTGATAATCACAAGGAGTTCAGCCTATATCATCAGCTTATAACATAGAGGGCAGCAAACATAAAGCCCTCAGCAATTTGCAGTACTTGTAAATTGTAATTACTATGAATAATTTCCAAATCATGCAGGTAGTTAAAGCATACTTTGATTGTTCTAGCATGGGCACCATACTGTGTTTGTGGAAACGGGGATTTAAATGATATCATTCAAGTGACTATGCATGTCTTCTGATACAAGTATTGAAATGAATCCAAGGCTCTAAGCAATCTCCATGTCACCACTAGGACAAGCAGCACCCTCTGTGACTGCAGGCTTTAGTCTGTGTGACTAACACACACGTCCCAGCCAGCCAGCTAGTGCTGATCACGGAGGCATCAGATGAGACAGCACAGAATCAATCACTCCATCGCTGCTTTGTAGATCAGCTTTCACACTCTGTTCTGTCACGCATGTCGGTGATACTTAAAGACTATGATTAAACACTAATTATGATGTCATTATGTTACATCATATGGTATTGTTTCTAATCATCTAGTTGAAAATGGAATCTAACCTAACATATATTCTCCAGTGACTGTAGATAGCATCTTCCTTTCCTCTTGTCAACAGCATGTTAACAGCACCGCCAGCAATATTAAGTGTTCCTTTTTTAGTCCCTCAATCTGGGCCTCCTTCCAGTGAACATGATGAGCATCATGGGGGCGACAGGCAAACGTTGGCGTTGGTTCCTGGCAGGTGTTACAGCTCTGCAGTAGCTAGACTCAGACCCCACCAGAACCACGGACACCCCGTTCAGCCGCCCACGCAGAACATACTGTTATAACAGTAGCTATGGCTGTCCAATGGCTGGCTGTGCTTAGTGTCCTTGGTAAGTATGAATACACTGCTGAGTCTCTATCTGAGATCAGGTAGGAGTCCACTGGGTGAACAGAGAGGGTTATGTATCTGTCTGCCCGGCTTTCCCCCATTTGTTTTCCCACTGGTCATGTGACGTGTGATGCCATGTCATGTGATGTGTGATGCCATGATGTGATGCCTAAGCTCACTGCACAGTAACAGGGTTGAAGCTCTTCGCTGCACCACCTGTGTCTGTGCATCTCCTGGAAGAGTTCACATGTTCAGAATCAGATTAGGAGCAGAGCAGAGTAGACCCTCTCTTCTGCTGAGTGACAGAGCTGGTACTGAATCAGCACTAAGGCTGCTGGCCCGGGGTGTGGCAGCTGGAGAATATATCTCTCTGTCTCTGGTGAATTTCCCTCAAACAACTGTTTTGACTCATAGGACATGGCAGAAATGATCTGCAAGCATGATAAACTGGGAAATTATCCAATTTTCCTCCCTACTGTTCTGCTTCCTCCCCACCGCTCTGAGTAAAAGGCTCCGACTTACAATCATTTAACACTCTGGTGCGCGTGATGGATAAAGTGTCCTCCTACGAGAGAGGAGGATAAGAAATGGCAGCAGCAGAACGGTGTGGATGCGATTAGTGAGTCAAAATCCCTTGTATCCTTGGTCTCTGGTTGCCTTGTGATTGTCAAGGCTTCTCTCCCTCCTCCTCTGGTTGCGTTGTTGTGGGAGGGAGTAGATCCCAGTGCAGCCATGGTGTGAAGCCCCTATTATAGTAACAATTCTAGAGCAGCACTCACTATCTGACTGAGCCATATGTTGGGAGTTAACCTAGGAAATAAAACTGCCATGATGTGTATATTGGTTCCTCGTTTAAAAGTTGCGTCATACTACATATAGTGTGCGGTTTGATGCGTCAGCGAGTCGCCGTGCTTGACGTTAATGCTCATTTGAAGCACTAGAGGCATTTTCAGCACATCTACTTCACCTAGTCTTTTTATCATTATTTTATAAACAAAAACACAAAGATGTTGCTGAAAAAATTGTGTATATATGCTTCTTTCTACTGGCTATACTACTGGCTATACAGTATATAAATCATGACTTATTATAAGGTTGTTTTGAATATTATGCGGATTATAATAACTTGACATATTTGTAGGGGGTTGATGCATTTTCTTTAGGGCAAATCAGGTCTGTGATATTCAGTTAGATATTTCAAATGTTAGTATTGTGTCAGGTGAACCAGGTACCATAGTGTACCATTTTCTTTTTTTTAAACAATACGCTTTTACCATCAGTTGTCGTCAGTATTTACAGCATTCCCACACCTTGTTAGTGAAATGTGAACTGCTATTAGACTATCCTTTTGTAAATGAATGGAGGTGTGAATGTTTCTGTCTGAGTCTCTCTCCTCTTGCGCTATAGAGTCCAGCATCGGGCAAGAAAATCAGCTGGCAGGTGGTCCCAGAGTTGAGAGAGAACATGGGTAAATACAATGGCTCAATAAAACTTTATTTTCGAAAAACAAGATACTTCTGCCTTTACAGCCCTACGTTGTTTTAGCTTTTTTGGTTGGCTAATTGAGGCTTTCGTTCAAGTGATGAACGGAACATTTTTGCAAATGAAATCAAATGTAGGATTTTTGCAGCCTATATATGATTCTGGGAACTGTTTATTTGAGTTTCACTTAAACAATTGTATTATCAAAACAATATTGATTGTAAACATCTTGTTTGTTATGACGGCTATAGGCTTTCATTGGGTTATTAGAAGACTCTTTTAAAGGGATTTGAGTTGCAACCAACATAATAACCAATCACGACGAGGCGTCGCCAGCTGTGAACTCTACAGCATGTTTCAGACGACCAAGGTGAATGTGACTGTACATCAAATGTTACAATGGTAAAACATTTGAGAACTATTCTTTCGCCTGACACCATAACTTTGCCTACTCTTAATTCTAGCCTTATATGTTGACATGCATAACGTTATTTAACCAATTCTGATATTTTGAATGTTGTGATAGGTATTGCACTGAATCATACATCTATGTCGATTGAAAGCAGAATTCTGATAATATTACCATTATATCAACACACTCGTTACTCCCATTCAAAATCTCTTCTGCATGCGCTCCAAAGGAATAACTTGAAATAACATGATATAGGTTAATGAAATAATCGAAAGGAAAATGTGATTACTTCTTAGCCTAGTGGTTCTAAGTATTTTAGTACATGGTACACAGACACCATTTCCTAGCTCTCTCAGGCTCAATACTGAGCTTAGTCACATTGGTAATTGTGTTGCACAAAAACAAAAGTCAGATATGTCACAAAACACTCATTTGGAGGGACAGGTCATTTTAGGCTTTATTTAAAAAACACATAAAGTCACAAACCAGAGATGCAACTACACTCTTAGAAAAAAAGAGTTCCAAAAGGGTTCTTCGGCTGTCCCCATAGTAGAACCCTTTTTGGTTCCAGACCGAACCCTTTTGGGTTCCATGTAGGAACCTCTGTAGAAAGGAACCCAAAAGTGTTTTACCTGCAACCAAAAATGGTTCTTCAAATGGTTCCCCTATGGGGACAGCCGAAGAACCTTCTAGATAGCACGTTTTATTTAAGAGTGTACCAATAAATGAGTCTACAAAAATGTAATCAACAGAAAATGTAAAAAAGAATCAAAGCTTTTCCCTGCAGCTGCTGGTTGGTGTCTTGGTGAGTCAATCCTCTGGGAGTCAGGGACTTTACTTTGTCACTGTTGCTAATGGAAATGAACTCTATATGAAACTGATTACATTATATTTAATATACATATGCTGCTTGGATAATGTTATGTGCTTCCAGCATCTGACAGCTCAAATGGTGATCTGCACTTGATCTGCCACTTATTAGGCTAGATAAGAATTCCCACAATGCCTAAAACTAGTCCAAAACCAAACAGGCAGGTTACCCTTAATTATAGGTCAACAAACACAAGACTGTGAAAAGAACTCTGTTCTGCTCATCATCCAAACATTTGCATAGCCTAAATAATAGCCTTGCTTTTGAACAGTACAATAGCTACAGCTACAGTAGATGTTCAGGGAGAATAGACCGGATGGAAATGAAAGGGGAAACAAATGCATTGCATGCACGCACATACTCCTCGTTTCTACTTCTCTGTTCCCAGTGCAGAAGAAGAACCAGCGCAGCATTAATGATAGAGAAGATGAGGCCTCTGACATGGATAATAACGGAGATATGAGAGCCTGGGACATAAATCAAGAGACACGCTGGGCTGAGCTGAGCATGCGGAACCAAACCGCCTGTTCCACAGAGGGAGTAACTAGGGTGCTGCACCCACTGGAAGGACTGACGGAGGACATCAGAGCACATTACCCAACATCCTCCCCTGAATGGTGGAATTGTACGACACTTCTATTGTCTCATGGTGAACAGGGGTGGACATGGAGGGGCTGGGGCACTTGAAGTTGAACGATCCTGCCCCTACATGAATAAGAAGCTCCTTTGACCTCTCTTGAAGTGTTTTGGGAATGAAATGTGTCACTCAGTGGACGGACAAGGATAAAACAGCAGCGTATATTGGATTATCATTTATCTCGTACTGGAAAAGGTAGTGAGGCACAGCATTATAATTCCATAATATCTACGGTTCAATGGCCCACTTTGTTGTGTGGCTAATATCTATTGATAGTTAAAGTTACAGTAGGTCCAGGGTAGAAGAAGTGGATCCTAAATCAGTTGATCCTAAACACTAACCTGGGTTATGATATAGATGCCGTAGTCGATCTTCTGCCGTCGTAGGATGGGGTGCAGGTAGTGCAGCCAGTACTTGAGGTGGTTGTCTCTGTGTCTGAACGGGATAATGATAGCCACCTTCTGTTTGGCGCGGCAGTCCGGTGGGGTGTACTTGCCCCCCTCCGTCACGTTGGGGTTCTCCTTCTGCACTCGTTCCATCGTCATCTGGGAGGCAAACTCGATGAGGAGGCGGCCCACTGGAGAAAGAAAGAGGGGATGCATTGTCGACATCAAAGCCAACTGGAATGTGCAAATACGGGTAAATGCCTGTGGGAACGCAATGTTTACAGAATTCATGAGAAGGTTGCGTCTGAAAAGCAGTAGTACCAATAGCTTGAAATAAAAACACCTAAGACTTAACCTTCAAGTATTCTCTCCCTGGAGATGAAAATACATGGAAAGCAATTACAGAGCTGCAATGCCCATCTAGAGCCACAACAACAAACACTAAACTCTTAGCATTCTAATGATCAGTCTACTCCACAACAAACCATTCCTTTGTCTCTGGCCACCAAAGGGAGTGCTGCCTACCACAACTCCACCATATCATGAGGTAATCCACTTATAATTGATGTACAGGTAACTGCCCAAATAATGGAAACACTTGAGTAAATGAGGGATACTGAAAGCAGGTGCTTCAACACAGGTGTGGTTCCTGAGTTAAGGAAGATACATCCCATCATGCTTAGGGTCATGTATCAAAATGCTTGGCAGGCCATTATTTTGGTTACCATGGCTATGCCCCTATAGGATGACAATGCCCTCATCCACAGCACACGAGTGGTCACTGAATGGTTTGATAAGCATGACAATTATGTATTGGAGATTCTGGAGGGCTGCTTGAGACAGTTTTCCACCACCATCAACAAACACCAAATTATGGAATTTCTTGTGGAGGAACGGTGTCGCATCCCTCCAATAGAGTTCCAGACACTTGTAGAATCTATGCCAAGGTGCATTGAAGCTGTTCTGGGTTGTGGTGGCCAAACGCCCAATTAAGACACTTTATGTTGGTGTTTCCTTTATTTTGGAAGTTACCTGTATGTACTACGCGCTGAAAAGCATGATGCATTTGTTGAGAGCGTGAACAAAACTAACGGAATGTGGCTCCATATTATCTGAGTCATCGACAACGCAGGGTGAGTCAGATACCAAACTGTATCATTCTAGAGTGTAGCCTGTTATGCCTGAATCCACTGAACAAACATACAACTTGTATCTCAAATGGCACCCTGTCCCCTATATAGTGCACTACTCCATAGGCCTCTGGCCAAAAGTAGTGCACTACATAGGGAATAGGATGCAATTTAAGACACATGCCACAACAAGCCCTCATACCAGGTATGCTCCCTCTCCCTCCTCATATTTCCCACTGGGTGCCCTCCCTTCATCTACTCGTTAATGTTAGAGAACGATTCATTAATGTGTATAGTGGACATCGCAGGAGAGGACCTGAACCTCACTAATGGGATGATAATTGGAACACACACGGTGCGCACACACACATGGCACACTCTCTCCCTCGCTGCTAGCTAGGAGACTATTAAAAACAGGCATAAACAAAAACTAAGCGGAAACGCAGAGAGCAACACATCATCATCCTGCAACACTGAGCAACGGGTCTGTTTTTATTGGCCATGTTAGTTGTTGAATTATTGATGATGGTGATATCCCCACTGTTATCATCAACAGCATCAGTATTAGTGTAACATCACCGGTATCCTCTGTAAATGCTTGGTTAGATACTATTGTAACCATACCAGCATACAGCATAAACCACAACAATACTGTAACTGACAAAAAGAGTAGTTATTGTTGCATCACACCCCGCTACCATGCATTACATAGAGCACAAGGGACAGGTCAAATCAGTAATACAGTACAAGCTTAAAGAAACCTCCACATCTTCAGTGAATGGAAGCACTTGGACATTGGGATTTGCAACAGTACTTGCTAATTATGTGATTTAAAAAAGTTGTAAATTATAATCACAGTATATGATTCTGCTATCTGGGACATGGTCCAAACGTTGGAAGATCACTTGGTCTCAGAACAATATGGAAGTAGTAAGGGCACAAACTAGTATCAACACTGACCCAAAGCTGGTAGCATGCAGGCTATAGTTAGCCACAAACCACTATATAGTAGCCAATATAGCCACATTTGATGAGGATGCATGCTGTGCACAAATTGGACTTTGTAATTGGAAAGAAATGAGGTCAAGATTGTTTACAGGAGTTGAATGTGTGGCATCTATTTGCGGCAGTAGTCCTTTGCTGTTTCCTCCTCTCTAGCCTGTATTATTGAAATAACAAAATCTGCAGCCCCTGGGTCAGTTTGTGGGAAGCATATTTGGCTGTAATTGAGTTTTCTGCCTGGCCTTAGGATAATACCCATTTAATGAAGAAAGGTCTCATGTTCTCTGGCCATGCTCATTTCTCTGTCTTTCTCCATCTCCATTTACACCCATAGTACTATAGTCTCCATGACAATATACACATTTAGATGTTTGAATGTCATTACTCCTCCTTGACGATCCCACTAACAGTGCCCCCTCAGATCAGTTCCGTACACCCCGTCCTGTAATGGCCTATTCTTCAGACAGAGAGCAGAGCAGCGGCAGAGAGAGCAAAGGGTGCTTGTGTCCACTTTTTAGAAGATGCAGAGGCCAGCCACCTAATTACCAACCCTCTCGGCCTTCACCACACCACCGCTGTTCTCTGCTGTTCTCCCCACTGTGTCCCCATTCATTCTCTATCTCTCCAACTGGCGGCCCCTTTTGAAGAGATCCCACTACAAAGGCAGATTGGGATCCAGCAACTTTTAATTAGCTGCTTAATGTGGGAAAAAAGGCATGCTGTCAATGAGGCCACTGGCTGCTGCTGGAAAGGAATCAGTGCTCTCCCGCCTCCTGTTCCTCAGCTTGTGTGTGTGTGTGTGTGTTGTATTAGGAGCTGCCAGGGCAGTGTTAGTAAGCATTTTATTTTCCTCTGTGTGCTGCTGGGGGTAAATCTAATGCAGTGAAGTGAAGACTCTATAGCTACAGTAGATAAGGGTTTGGAGTGACTGTAACCTTCAGGCTGGTAAATCCCTATTCCAGACTACAGTTACAGTAAATTGATGTGACTGAAACCTGCATGCTGGTAAATCTCTGTACAGGCTTGATACAGTTACATTACAGTAGATTGATAGGGTTTGAAGTGACTGTAACCTGCAGCCTGGTACACCTTTATACAGGCTCTGTAAGTCTCTGTCTATACAGTTACTGTAGATATGGGTTCAGAGTGAGTACAGTCTGGTATAACTCTATACAGTTACTGTAGATATGGGTTCAGAGTGAGTACAGTCTGGTATAACTCTATACAGTTACTGTAGATATGGGTTCAGAGTGAGTACAGTCTGGTATAACTCTATACAGGCTCTATAAGTATCTGTCTATACAGTTACTGTAGATATGGGTTCAGAGTGAGTACAGTCTGGTATAACTCTATACAGGCTCTGTACAGGGTCTATCTATACAGTTACTGTAGATATGGGTTCAAAGTGAGTACAGTCTGGTATAACTCTATACAGGGTCTATCTATACAGTTACTGTAGATATGGGTTGAGAGTGAGTACAGTCTGGTATAACTCTATACAGGCTCTATACAGGGTCTATCTATACAGTTACTGTAGATATGGGTTCAGAGTGAGTACAGTCTGGTATAACTCTATACAGTTACTGTAGATATGGGTTCAGAGTGAGTACAGTCTGGTATAACTCTATACAGTTACTGTAGATATGGGTTCAGAGTGAGTACAGTCTGGTATAACTCCATACAGATACTGTAAATATGGGTTCAGAGTGAGTACAGTCTGGTATAGCTTTATACAGATACTGTAGATATGGGTTCAGAGTGAGTACAGTCTGGTATAACTCTAAACAGATACTGTAGATATGGGTTCAGAGTGAGTACAGTCTGGTATAACTCTATACAGATACTGTAGATATGGGTTGAGAGTGAGTACAGTCTGGTATAACTCTATACAGATACTGTAGATATGGGTTGAGAGTGAGTACAGCGTGGTGGCAGTGTGCTGCTCCTCCTGTGGTGCAGAGTACAGACCCCATCTCCTGAAAGCCAGCCAGGCAATAAGCACCAGCACCACCATGACTGTTCTGTTGTTAAGGCTCTAAGAGTGGGCTGATAGATTCCCAGCAGATCTGGATGGAGGGAGCAGCAGATAATAGTATCCTCTCCGGCCACCTGGGGAAAAGCCTCGACCCCAGTTAATAGATATCATGACATCAACTCAGGACTTAGTATCAGCAGAATTTAGGCTAGCGTGAAAGTGTTCAGTATTGTATTGTACTGTGATGTTTTGTACAGTATTGTTTTGCACTATATTGCACTATACATTAAAGTAGTGTACTTAACTGCACTGTAAGGTAATGTATTGTACTGTACCTGCCCTCTCCCTGTGCCCACAGCTCTTTCCCCCTCCCTGTGCCGTGCCGTGCTGGGGGTTGTGTTGGTCTGTTAGCCAGGAGCCATGCTGTTATATAACACCCACACAAATAATGCAGTGTGAGAGACAACACGCTGCGTGAGCAGAGGGAGACAAATCCTGCCTGAACACTACTGTGCTGCTGCTGAGAGCATGGCTCCTACCACTACTACTGTATCAGGGAAAGGTGCCGTGGCTGGGGCTGGGGAGAGGGACAAGGACAGGGACAGAGAAAGGTGCTGTGGCTGGGGCTGGGGAGAGGGACAAGGACAGGGACAGAGAAAGGTACTGTGGTTGGGGCTGGGGAGAGGGACAAGGACAAGGACAGAGAAAGGTGCCGTGGCTGGGGCTGGGGAGAGGGACAAGGACAGGGACAGAGAAAGGTACTGTGGTTGGGGCTGGGGAGAGGGACAAGGACAGGGACAGAGAAAGGTACTGTGGTTGGGGCTGGGGAGAGGGACAAGGACAAGGACAGAGAAAGGTGCCGTGGCTGGGGCTGGGGAGAGGGACAAGGACAAGGACAGAGAAAGGTACTGTGGTTGGGGCTGGGGAGAGGGACAAGGACAAGGACAGAGAAAGGTGCCGTGGCTGGGGCTGGGGAGAAGGACAAGGACAAGGACAGAGAAAGGTACTGTGGCTGGGGCTGGGGAGAGGGACAAGGACAAGGACAGAGAAAGGTACTGTGGTTGGGGCTGAGGAGAGGGACAAGGACAGGGACAGAGAAAGGTACTGTGGTTGGGGCTGGGGAGAGGGACAAGGACACGGACAGAGAAAGGTACTGTGGCTGGGGCTGGGGAGAGGGACAAGGACAGAGAAAGGTGCTGTGGCTGGGGCTGGGGAGAGGGACAAGGACAAGGACAGAGAAAGGTGCTGTGGCTGGGGCTGGGGAGAGGGACAAGGACAGGGACAGAGAAAGGTGCTGTGGCTGGGGCTGGGGAGAGGGACAAGGACAAGGACAGAGAAAGGTGCTGTGGCTGGGGCTGGGGAGAGGGACAAGGACAGGGACAGAGAAAGGTGCTGTGGCTGGGGCTGGGGAGACGGACAAGGACAAGGACAGATAAAGGTGCTGTTGCTGGGGCTGGGGAGAGGGACAAGGACAGAGAAAGGTGCCGTGGCTGGGGCTGGGGAGAGGGACAAGGACAAGGACAAGGACAGAGAAAGGTGCTGTGGCTGTGGCTGGGGAGAGGGACAAGGACAAGGACAGAGACAGAGAAAGGTGCTGTGGCTGGGGAGAGGGACAAGGACAAGGACAGAGAAAGGTGCTGTGGCTGGGGCTGGGGAGAGGGACAAGGACAGAGAAGGGTGCTGTGGCTGGGGAGAGGGACAATGGCAAGGACAGAGAAAGGTGCTGGGGAGAGGGACAGGGACAAGGACAGAGAAAGGTGCTGGGGCTGGGGAGAGGGACAAGAACAAGGACAGAGAAAGGTGTTGTGGCTGGGGCTGGGGAGAGGGACAAGGACAAGGACAAGGACAGAGAAAGGTGTTGTGGCTGGGGCTGGGGAGAGGGACAAGGACAAGGACAGAGAAAGGTGCTGTGGCTGGGAATGGGGAGAGGGACAAGGACAAGGACAGAGAAAGGTGCTGTGGCTGGGGCTGGGGATAGGTACAAGGACAGAGAAATGTGCTGTGGCTGGGATTGGGGAGAGGGACAAGGACAAGGAGAGAGAAAGGTGCTGTGGCTGGGGAGAGGGACAAGGACAAGGACATAGAAAGGTGCTGTGGCTGGGGCTGGGGAGAGGAATAAGGACAAGGACAGAGAAGGGTGCTATGGCTGGGGAGAGGGACAAGGACAAGGACAAGGACAGAGAAAGGTGCTGTGGCTGTGGCTGGGGAGAGGGACAAGGACAAGGACAGAGAAAGGTGATGTGGCTGGGGAGAGGGACAAGGACAAGGACAGAGAAAGGTGCTGTGGCTGGGGCTGGGGAGAGGGACAAGGACAAGGACAGAGAAGGGTGCTGTGGCTGGGGAGAGGGACAATGACAAGGACAGAGAAAGGTGCTGGTGCTGGGGAGAGGGACAGGGACAAGGACAGAGAAAGGTGCTGTGGCTGGGGCTGGGGAGAGGGACAAGAACAAGGACAGAGAAAGGTGTTGTGGCTGGGGCTGGGGAGAGGGACAAGGACAAGGACAGAGAAAGGTGCTGTGTCTGGGGCTGGGGAGAGGGACAAGGACAAGGACAAGGACAGAGAAAGGTGCTGTGGCTGGGAATGGGGAGAGGGACAAGGACAAGGACAGAGACAGGTGCTGTGTCTGGGGCTGGGGATAGGGACAAGGACAGAGAAAGGTGCTGTGGCTGGGATTGGGGAGAGGGACAAGGATAAGGAGAGGGAAAGATGCTGTGGCTGGGGAGAGGGACAAGGACAAGGACATAGAAAGGTGCTGTGGCTGGGGCTGGGGAGAGGAATAAGGACAAGGACAGAGAAGGGTGCTGTGGCTGGGGAGAGGGACAAGGACAAGGACAGAGAAAGGTGCTGGGGATGGGGATGGGGCTGGGGAGAGGGACAAGTACAAGGACAGAGAAAGGTGCTGTGGCTGGGGCTGGGGAGAGGGACAAGGACAAGGACATAGAAAGGTGCTGTGGCTGGGGCTGGGGAGAGGAATAAGGACAAGGACAGAGAAGGGTGCTGTGGCTGGGGAGAGGGACAAGGACAAGGACAGAGAAAGGTGCTGGGACTGGGGATAGGGACAAGGACAGGGAAAGGTGCTGGGGAGAGGGAGAGGGACAAGGACAGAGAAAGGTGCTGTGGCTGGGGCTGGGGAGAGGGACAAGGACAAGGACAGAGAAAGGTGCTGTGGCTGGGGCTGGGAGAGGGACAAGGACAAGGACAGGGAAAGGTGCTGGGCCTGGGGAGAGGGACACAGACAGGGAAAGGTGCTGTGGCTGGGGCAAGGGACAAGGACATGGAAAGGTGCTGGGGCCGGGGAGCGAGACAAGGACGGGGACAGAGAAAGGTGCTGTGGCTGGGGCTGGGGAGAGGGACAAGGACAAGGACAGAGAAAGGTGCTGTGCCTGGGGCTGGGGAGAGGGACAAGAACAGGGAAAGGTGCTGGGGTAGGGGACAAGGACGGGGAAAGGTACTGGGGAGAGAGACAAGGACGGGGAAAGGTGCTGGGGATGGGGAGAGGGACAAGGACAAGGACAGAGAAAGGTGCTGTGGCTGGGGAGAGGGATAAGGACAGGGAAAGGTGCTGGGACTGGGGAGAGGGACAAGGTCAGAGAAAGGTGCTGGGACTGGGGAGAGGGATAAGGACATGGAAAGGTGCTGGGGAAGGGGAGCGAGACAAGGACGGGGAAAGGTACTGGGGCTGGGGAGAGGGACATGGACAGGGAAAGGTACTGGGGCTGGGGAGAGGGACAAGGACAGGGAAAGGTGCTGGGGCTGGGAAACGGGACAAGGGCAGGGAATGGTACTGGGGCTAGGGAGAGGGACATGGACAGGGAAAGGTACTGGGGTTTGGGAGAGGGACAAGGACAGGGAAAGGTGCTGGTGCTAGGGAAAGAGACAAGGACATGGAAAGGTGCTGGGGCTGGGGAGCGAGACAAGGACGGGGAAAGGTAAGGACATGGAAAGGTAAGAACATGAAAAGGTGCTGGGGCTGGGGATAGAGACAAGGACATGGAAAGGTACTGGGGCTGGGGAGCGAGACAAGGACGGGGAAAGGTACTGGGGAAAGGGACAAGGACATGGAAAGGTACTGGGGTTGGGGAGCGAGACAAGAACGGGGAAAGGTACTGGGGAGAGGGACAAGGACATGGAAAGGTGTTGGGGCTGGGGAGAGGGACAAGGACAGGGAAAGGTGCTGTGGATGGGAAAACGGACAAGGACAGGGAACGGTACTGGGGATGGGGAGAGGGACAAGGACAGGGAAAGGTGCTGTGGATGGGAAAAGGGACAAGGACATGGAAAGGTGCTGTGGATGAGAAAAGGGACAAGGACAGGGAACGGTACTGGGGATGGGGAGAGATACAAGAACAGAGAAAGGTGCTGGGGCTGGGAAAAGGGACAAGGACAGGGAACGGTACTGGGGATGGGGAGAGATACAAGAACAGAGAAAGGTGCTGGGGCTGGGAAAAGGGACAAGGACATGGAAAGGTGCTGTGGATGGGAAAAGGGACAAGGACAGGGAACGGTACTGGGGATGGGGAGAGATACAAGAACAGAGAAAGGTGCTGGGGCTGGGAAAAGGGACAAGGACATGGAAAGGTGCTGGGATGGGAAAAGGGACAAGAACACGGAAAGGTGCTGTGGCTGGTGAGCGAGACAAGGACGGGGAAATGTGTTGGGGCTGGGGAGAGGGACAAGGACATGGAAAGGTGCTGGGATGGGAAAAGGGACAAGGACAGGGAACGGTACTGGGGATGGGGAGAGATACAAGAACAGAGAAAGGTGCTGGGGCTGGGAAAAGGGACAAGGACAGGGAACGGTACTGGGGATGGGGAGAGATACAAGAACAGAGAAAGGTGCTGGGGCTGGGAAAAGGGACAAGGACATGGAAAGGTGCTGTGGATGGGAAAAGGGACAAGGACAGGGAACGGTACTGGGGATGGGGAGAGATACAAGAACAGAGAAAGGTGCTGGGGCTGGGAAAAGGGACAAGGACATGGAAAGGTGCTGTGGCTGGTGAGCGAGACAAGGACGGGGAAAGGCACTAGGGAGATGGACAAGGATGGGTAAAGATACTGGGGAGAGGGACAAGGACATGGAAATGTGTTGGGGCTGGGGAGAGGGACAAGGACAGTGAAAGGTGCTGGGGCTGAGCAGAGGGACAAGGACAGGGAAAGGTGCTGTGGATGGGAAAAGGGACAAGGACAGGGAACGGTACTGGGGATGGGGAGAGATACAAGAACAGAGAAAGGTGCTGGGGCTGGGAAAAGGGACAAGGACATGGAAAGGTGCTGGGATGGGAAAAGGGACAAGAACACGGAAAGGTGCTGGGATGGGAAAAGGGACAAGAACACGGAAAGGTGCTGTGGTTGGTGAGCGAGACAAGGACGGGGAAAGGTACTAGGGAGATGGACAAGGATAGGTAAAGATACTGGGGAGAGGGACAAGGACATGGAAATGTGCTGGGGCTGGGGAGCGAGACAAGGACAGGGAAAGGTGCTGGGGCTGGGAAGAGAGACAAGGACAGGAAAGAGGCTGGAGCTGGGAAGAGGGCCTGGGACGGGTGAAGGAGAGGGGCAGGGATAGAGAAAGGGACAGGGGATGCTGGAAGCTGTTCTCTCTCTCCCCCTCTCTCTCTCTCTCTCTCTCTCTCTCTCTCTCTCTCTCTCTATCTCTCTCTCTCAAGGAGATTAGTAGTATCTGAAAATCTCCTTTACCCAGATCAAGATACAAGCAGGACAATCCAATCCTCCCTCCAAATATTTGGCACCCAGGGTGTTGTAGAAACCCAAACGGGGCCAGGAGACCCAATCCCTTCATCTACCTCCAAATGCAAATTAGATTTTTGTGCAGTACCAGAAGGGGGGGGGGGTTCATGGGTAGTGATTCTCCCTACTGAGGCAGTTCACAAGCCCAGAGCTGAGACCACTAGGCTTAGACTACCCGTTCCCCAGGTCGATAGTACACTGGTAAACAGTGCCCACAATGGCCCTTTTGGGGATAGTGCTACACTATTCTCACTAGGGTAGATATGTGCTGTGTACAGGGACATCCTGTAGGTACGGTGCAGGGTGGGACAGATAGAGCATGGCAGAGGGAGGAGGGACAGGAGGGAGGGATGGATGGATGGAAGGAGAACCAGATGGAGGAAGGGTGTAACACAATGCTGCACTCTGGCAGCCGGGGAACCAGAGGATAGACAGAACGAGAAAGAGAGGGGGGAGGACAGAGAGGAGTGTGTGATAAATCTGTTGTTTTGGCTACGCCTGATTAGACAGCTGAACTGTGACCTGTGGCGGGCAGAACTGGCCATGCCAGGCAGTACCCCTGGGAAAGGCTTTTCACGTTCTAATCTGCCCTGACCCCAAGGCCCAGGCAGGGCCAATGACAGGCGGGCAGCAGGGCACAGTGGCCAATAGCTAACCCCCAACAGTAGCTGCCATCCTAACACCACCCATGGTCACACCAGGGCACTACATGTGGAGTGAAGCTGGGGGTTAGACAGGCAGGGGTCTACTGGGATGATGGTTGTCTGCACTGACTACATTACAACCACCATCCAAATGATACTCATGAAAGTGGAGGTTGATACATTGGATTCTGACAATATGAGTTGAACCCTCTTTATCCCGACCAGAAAAAAAGGTGCCATTCCCATGATGTAATCTGTCTCTGCCCTGTGTCACCTCAATCCAAGGCAAATTATTCTCACACTCTTCTTTAATCCCCTCCTCCAACCAACCAACCAACCAACCAACCACTTAGACAGTGTTTTTTAATGCAAGGCTGTGCTTAAAGTTATTCAAAGTTTGAATTTCAACACACATCTAGTCCCCAAATGACTGACTACTTCAAAGGCTTGTGTTTAAGAACAAACTCCCATGGCAGTGGACCTGGAGTATTGGGTTATGGAGAGCTCGATAGATATCACATTGTTTAATTGAGCTGCTCTTTGAAAGAGGTGATGAGGCAGAGGTGAATGCAGCTCAGCTCATGCTGGATCTGATGTTTATAGCATTTCACTGAGTGCCTGCCTGGCAACCGGAACAGAGGACACTGTGTGCGTCCCAAATGGCACATTGTTCCCTATTTAGTGCACTACTTTAGACCAGGGCCCATAGGGAATAGGGTGCCATTTGGAATTCAGACACTGTGTCAGGACAGGACAGACAGTTATCTAAGAGGTTAGATGACATTTGAGAGTGTTAAGAGCCTTTGCTATGCCATAGACTGGGGCTAGATAGAATGAGGTGAGGTTACAGCCTTTGTCATCGTCAGCAGCATGACTCAAACCCATAGCCAACCGTAACCGACAGCACAGAGAGCACCGCAATCACTGCCAACATAGTATTGGCCTGAAGGGCATTGCCATTCAAGTAAAAGTGTGTGCTTATGCTTATTCTTAGCCCAATGTGGGATGCAGTAAAATATCAGGACACAGTACTCTACCAGAAAATCAGCAATGATGAGAGACAGAACAGCTGATCCCATTGACCAGAGAGAGAGAGAGAGAGAGAGAGAGAGAGTGAGCGAGAGAGAGAGACAGAGAGAAAGACAGAGAGAGAGACAGAAAGAGAGAGAGAGAGAGAGAGCGTGGCAGACAGACAGGTCTGAGAAACGAGGCGATATCCACCTGCTCACCAGGGGGTAAACTGACAGACTGGCTCTTCCATGGGAGAGTCTTCTGCACCTGGGGATCTACCACCACCACCTCCCTCATCATCCAGTACAGAGCAAACGATGCCTGAACCACTCCAATACTGCAACAGCAGGGGCAATTTCATCAAAATTATTCAATAACTGTCAGCATCATGGCAAATGATGATGTCCATCTGTTAATTACAGTGTGTGTTATTTATTTAGCGTTGGAATTGATTGTGGCACTTTTGAGGTAAACACTATCATTACATGTCTGATCATTTCTTTCAGCGTTTGTTGGAAAGACTCATGCCAAGGCAATGAAGGTACTTTTTCATTCCTAAAACAACCAGGGAAAAAGTGACTTGGCCTTAGAGAAAGTAGCATCAGCCGAGTGTCTGAGTCATAAAGATCCTATTACATATGTAATTCTATGGTCTGTGTAATGTAATTTACTAAAAAGAGAGAGGATGAGAGGAAGTGATAGCGGACTGGGCAGTAACAGTCATTAATGGCTGACCTGCTCATGCTGCTGTTGTTCCATGCTGAATTGATGTCTATCTGGAGTAATACGAACAGACACAACGTTGTGATTCGCTTCCACTCCGAGACAGCACGCATGCACGCACACACACATTCCGAAGACTTAAATTACAGAACAAACCACCTTATAAAAACACTGCCTTATGGGAAATATACCTATTCAAATATAGAACTCAAAATTAATCTAGGCCTACGTTTCAGGAGAAACATTGCTCTCATTAACACATGAATACAACTCAGCCTGGAAGAAAGCTAATTGAAAAACTTAACAGCTAATGTTTTCATGGTTTTGCATACCTACAAACAATTATTGTACTGTTTACTTTGATCATGTAGTGTACTGTGTAAGAGCACGCCATTCACAATCAATACTGAATGCAAAAGACTAAATAATTATTTTCGGTCTCCAATTTTCGGTCTACAAAACCAGCTTTTACATTTAATCTGAACACATTCCAGCCTGTATTGATGTAGATGGTGGTGATGATCGTGATGATGATGGTGACGGTCATGATGATGACAACAATAATGATAATGGTACTGATGTCTATGTTCATATCCGACAAACATCAGTCCCCGAACCACATATGTGGTTTTGAGAATACTGTACATTGGCATAAAATGTGTCAGTAAGCAGAAATATAAAGAGGTGATGTTGATGTTGAGGACAATGACAATAATGATGAAGATTTGACAAGCAGTGAATCTGGCCATCACAAATACATATTTGTCTTAGATAGAATAGAACTACATATGCCATCTTGAGAATACTGTATGTAAGCATAAATGTGACACATCGGGCCAAACAAGCTGTAGCTAGCTACAAACAAAATTGAAAAGACCCCGGACGTCTTACTTAGTTAAAGCCGTGAATCGTTCATGCATGTACGCGGGCCAGAGTCTACATAGCTACATTTGCAGATATTATAGGTTTATAATTTTGTCAGAAAGTCGTTTCATTGCAAGTTAAAGTGTACTGTTAGTTAGCTGGCGAACATTAGCTTGCTGACTCGCTAGCTAATGTTACGGGTATAATCTGTGTCGTAATATTATTTGTATCTCAGAAAGCAATTTGCATTGCTAGTTATAGCCTAATGTTAGCTACTTAACATTGAACCTAGTTGCTTAGCTTTAGCTACCTGCAGATTCATACCACAGTATTTCATGCACGGTGGCTAGCTATGACAATCTGTTTATACTGTAGCTATGGGTTAGGATTATGGTTCATTGTTTAGCTAGCTAGCTACATGTCCATCAAAATAATCCACTTTGCCAAAAAATTACATGACCCATCAAATAAATCAGGTGTATCTGGGGTTGATTACGGCCATCTATTGTATTTCATGAACATGTTTACATGTCTAGACAACAGTGACCCATCCACTTAGCTAGATGTGGCTGGGGGGTGGTTATTGCATTTCTTTCACAACCCATCAATTTTGACAAGTTTGTCTGGGTAAGCATCACCTAATTATATAATATTCATAAAATATTTTAATCTGGACATTTTCTATTTTGGATATTGCTACTATGCAAATATGCAAGTAACCATTTCACTGTACCGTTTACATCTTCTGTATTGGCCAAGGACTTGATCAAGTGTATATTTACCTGATTTTTTTCCTTATTGTAGGCTACTACTTTTACCACTTCCAGTCTTGAAATCTTTTGTTGTTTACTAAACTACTCATTCTGTTTAAGCACATGGCCTCACATGAATCCTTAAAGAGATGGGTGGGGCTTACGAGGGTGTGAATGAATTTTTATTAGTAAAACTTAGTATAATTAGTGTAATATCTTATGTTTGGCTGAACGACGACATTAAGAACACACAGCTGATGAGTTATACACTCTATCGGCATGACACGAATAGTAGCCTCTGGTAAGACATGGGGCGGGGGCCTATGCATTTATGTAAACAACAGCTGGTGCACGATATCTAAGGAAGTCTCAAGGTTTTTCTCGCCTGAGGTAGAGTATCTCATGATAAGCTGTAGACAATACTATCTACCTAGAGAGTTTTCATCTGTATTTTTCGTAGCTGACTACATACCACCACAGACCGCACTCAATGAGCTGTATACCGCCATAAGCAAACAGGAAAATGCTCAACCAGAGGCAGCGCTCCTAATGGCCGGGCACTTTAATGCAGGGAAACTTAAATCAGTTTTACCTCATTTCTATCAGCATATTAAATGTGCAACCAGTGGGGAAAAAAATTCTAGTTCACCTTTACTCTACACACAGAGGTGTACAAAGCTCTCCCTTGCCCTCCATTTGGCAAATCTGACCACAATGCTATCCTCCGGATTCCTGCTTACAAGCTAAAATTGAAGCAGGAAGGACCAGTGACTTGGTCAATAAAAAAAGTGGTAAGATGAAGCAGATGCTAAACTATAGGACTGTTTTGCTAGCACAGACTGGAATATGTTCCGGGATTCTTCCGATGGCATTGAGGAGTACACCACATCAGTCACTGGCTTTATCAATAAGTGCATCAAGGACGTCGTCCCCACAGTGACTGTACATATCCCAACCAGAATCCATGGATTACAGGCAACATTCACACTTAGCTAAATGGTAGAGTTGCCGCTTTCAAGGAGCGGGACTCTAACCCGGAAGCTTATAAGAAATCCCAATATGCCCTCCGACGAACCATTAAACAGGCGTCAATACAGGACTAAGATCGAAATGTACTACACCGGCTCCTACACTCGTCAGATGTGGCAGGGCCTGCGAACTATTACAGACTACAAGAGAAAGCACAGCCGAGAGCTTCCTAGCGACACGGGCCTACCAGACGAGCTAAACAACTTCTATGCTCGCTTCGAGGCAAGTAACACTGAAACATGCATGAGAGCACCAGCTGTTCCGGACAAAATGTAAACAGGTCAACAACATTTACAAGGCCACAGGGCCAGACAGATTACCAGGACGGGTACTCTGAACATGCGCTGACCAACTGGCTAGTGTCTTCACTGACATTTTCAACCTCTCCCTGACTGAGTCTGTACTACCTACATGTTTCAAGCAGACCACCATAGTCCCTGTGCCCAAGAACACTAAATGACTACCGACCCGTAGCACTCAGGTCTCAAGCCACTCACGCCATGAAATGCTTTGAAAGGCTGGTCATCGCTCACATCAACACCATTATCCCGGAAACCCTAGACCCAGTCCAATTTGCATACTGCACCAACAGATCCACAGATGATGCAATATCTATTGCACTCCACACTGCCCTTCCACACCTGGACAAAAGGAACACCTATGTGAGAATGATGTTCATTGACTACAGCTTAGCATTCAACACCATAGTGCCCTTAAAGCTCATCACTAAGCTAAGGACCCTGGGACTAAACACCTCACTCTGCAACTGGATCCTGGACTTCCTGAAGGGCTGCCCACAGGTGGTAAGGGAAGGTAACAACACATCCGCCATGCTGACCCCCCCTCAGGGGTGTGTGCTCAGTCCCCTCCTGTACTCCATGTTCACTCATGACTGCAAGGCCAGACACGACTCCAACACCATCATTAAGTTTGCTGATGACACAACAGTGGTAGGCCTGATCACCGACAACGATGAGACAGCCTATAGGGAGGAGGTTAGAGACCTGACCGTGTGGTGCAAGGACAACCTCAATGTGATCAAGACAAAGGACATGATTGTGGACTATTGGAAAAGGAGGACCGAGCACGCCCCTATTTTCATCAACAGGGCTGTAGTGGAGCAGATTGAGAGCTTCAAGTTCCGTGGCGTCCACATCACCAACGAACTAACATGGTCCAAGCACACCAAGACAGTCGTGAAGAGGGCAGGACAAAACCTACCTCAAGAGACTGAAAAGATTTGTCATGGGTCCTCAGACCCTCAAAAGGTTTTACAGCTGCACCATCGAGAGCATCCTGGCAGGTTGCATCACTGCCTGGTATGGCAACTGCTCGGCCTCCGACCACAAGGCACTACAGAGGGTAGTGCGTATGGCCCAGTACATCAGTGGGGCCAAGCTTCCTGCCATCCAGGACCTCTATACCAGGCGGTGTCAGAGGAAGGCCCTAAAAATTGTCAAAGACTCCAGCGATCCTAGTCATAGATTGTTCTCTCTACTACCGCACCCAAGCGGTACTGGAGCACCAAGTCTATGTACAAGAGGCTCCTAAATAGCTTCTACCCCCAAGCCATAAGACTCTTGAACAGCTAATCAAATGACTACCCAGACTATTTGCATTGCCCCCGCCCCCCCAGAACGTTGCTGCTCTCTGTTATTATCTATGCATAGTCACTTTAATAACTCTACCTACATGTACATATAACCTCAATTACCTCGACAACGGTGTCCCCCGCACATTGACTCTGTACCGGTACCCTCTGTATATACCCCCGCTATTGTTATTTATTGCCGCTCTTTAATAATTTGTTATTCTTATCTCTTACTTTTTTTTAGGTATTTTCTTAAAACTGCATTGTTGGTTAAGGGCTTGTAAGTAAGCATTTCACTGTAATCGGCGCATGCGATTAGATTTTTTTCTACCCCTTTTTCATGATATCAAATTTGTAGTTACAGTCTTGTCCCATCGCTGCAACTCCCGTACAGACATGGGAGAGGTGAAGGTTGAGAGCCATGCATCCTACGAAACACGTCCTTGCCAAGCCGCACTGCTTCTTGACACACTGCTCGCTTAACCCTGGAGCCAGCCGCACCAATGTGTCGGAGGAAACACTGTCCAACTGGTGACCGTGTCAGTGTGCATGCGCCCGGCATGCCACAGGATTAGCTACAGCGCGATGGGACAACGACATCCCGGTCGGCCAAACCCTCCCCTAACCCAGATGATGCTAGGCCAATTGTACGCTGCCTCATGGATCTCCTGGGCCCGAGATCAAAACTGGATCTGTAGTGACGCCTCTACCACTGCGATGCAGTGCCTTAGACCGCTGCGCCACTCGGGAGGCCCAAGGGTGTGAAAGATGCTCAATGGGTGGTGACAACGAAGAGCTCCCCAGTAGTTGTACCATTGCACCATTTTCTCAAAAGTGGTTTAGCAACTTTCAAAGCAGAATTACTTTCCCATTGTTCCTCAACAGCAGTGTATGATATATCATTTTCTAGCTCTGATTCTCTACATTTATCCAACACCATTTCAAATTTCTTTGCTACATAAGACCGATTTGAGGTCGATCGGTCACAAATGTGGATTCGGCTACAGACGGCGATTCGAATAAAGAAGCAGGAGACGGATGTCAGTCCAGGTGCATTGTGGGATTGAACTTTTGCCATGGGCCCTGATTCAGCTCCATCCTGCTTTAACTGAGTTTTTGCATTTTTCTACGATAAAACCTAGGCAACCGGATTCCATCTTCTCTATGGCCAGTAAGACAGATTTGATTTACAAACAGGCCGGAGCCCGGGCTATAAAAGAGACAGCTGAAAGAGAGACTAAGAGCAGCTAGAAGGCTCCTTTTGTTTCAGACCGCCAGCTGCCCTCTCTCCAGTCAACATGCTCTTTCATGTGGAGCCACAGACAGAGGGGTAGAGAGAATGTGTGAGAGAGATTTGGAGAGAGAGAGAGGTTTGGCAAGAGAGAGAGGGAAGGATAGAGAGAGAGGGATGGATGGATGGAAAGAGAGCGAGAGAGAAAAAGAAAGAGACAAAGAGAGACAAAGATAGAGGATAGAGATAAATCCACCTCTATAAGTAACATATCTGGATCTCATTCATCCTTGTCAAAAGTGTTTTTTTCCTTAATGAAAATGGCCTTTGACCATCTGCAGTTAAATCTCTCACAATAAGGCAACAATTCTGTTGCAAACATCTTAAAGTGGCAATATGTAACTTTTGGGGGCGACTCGACCACATTCACATAGAAATGTGAGTTATAGATCTATCATTCTACTTGAAAGCAAGTCTAAGAAGCGGTATATCTGTACTATCTAAGTGTGCTATTTCTATGCTTCCCGTTCTTCATTTTTGTTTTTGCATCTTTTCCTTCAGCTTCAAACAGCTGAAACAACAATATTTTTGGTTATAGAAATTATTTTCCACAGCGGTTTAAATGCTACAATGATTTTCTACACTATGCTAGCTTATCTTTATGTCACATAAACTGAAATTAAATAAACCATTAGAGATTTGGCCACCAGGAAATGACAGAGCGATTTCTGCAAAGTGCAACTTTGACACATGTGAGGTTGTCACGCCCTGAACTTAGTTATCTTTGTTTTCTTTATTATTTTGGTTAGGTCAGGGTGTGACGAGGGTGGTTTGTTTAGTTTTTATATTGTCTAGGGGTTTTTGTATGTCCAGGGGTTTATATGTCTATGGTTGCCTAGATTGGTTCTCAATCAGAGGCAGCTGTTTATCGTTGTCTCTGATTGGGGACCATATTTAGGTAGCCATGTTCATTGGGTATTTTGTGGGTTATTGTCTATGTGTAGTTGCCTGTCAGTACTCGTGTCTCATAGCGTCACGTTTGTTTTGTATAGTTTGTTCAGTGTTTATTCTTCATTAAAAGAAGTACGTATTCTTATCACGCTGCGCCTTGGTCTCCTCCATATGACGAATGTGACAGAATAACCCACCAAACCAGGACCAAGCAGCGTGAAAAGGAGGAACAGCAATTAATGGGGAAATGGACCTGGGAGGAGATATTAGATGGAGCAGGACCCTGGACACAGCCAGGAGAGTATCGCTGTCCTAAGGAGGAGATAGAGGCAGCGAAAGTGGAACGGCGATACTACGAGGAGAAATACAGGAGAATAGAGGAACAGCGATGATATGAAGGTACACGGCTAGCATGGAGGCCCGAGAGGCAGCCCCAAGATTTGTTTTGGCGGGGGCACACGAGGAGATTGGCTGAGTCAGGTAGGAGACCTGAGCCAACTCCTCGTGCTTACCGTGGGGAGCGTGTTACTGGTCAAGCACGTGTTATGCAGAGATGCTAGCGCACTGAAGACACCGGGGCATCCAGCCAGGACGTCCAGCCGGGACGTATTGAGCCAGCTCTATGTTCTGGATCTCCAATGCGTCTCCTAGGTCCAGTGTATCCTGTGCCTCCTCCCCGCACTCGCCCTGAGGTGAGTGTCACCAGCCCAGTAACACCAGTGCCAACACCACGCACCAGGCCTCCAGTGTGCCTCTAGGGTCCAGTACGCCCTGCTCCCCGCACTCGCCCTGAGGTGCGTATCCCCAGCCCGGTACCACCAGTGCCGGCACCACGCACCAGGCCTATAGTACGCCTCGGCAGTCCAGTACGCCCTGTTCCTGCTACTCGCACTCGCCCTGAGGTGCGTGTCCCCAGCCCGGTACCACCAGTGCCGGCACCACGCATCAGGCCTACAGTGCGCCTCGGCAGTCCAGAGCGTCCGGCTTCAGTACCCAGTCCAGAGCGTCCGGCGACAGTACCCAGTCCAGAGCGTCCGCTGACAGTACCCAGTCCGGAACCTCCAGCAACGGTCCCCAGCCCGGGGTCTCCAGTGACAATCCTCAGCCCGGGGCCTCCGGTGATGATCCATGCAGTGATGGTCCCCAGCCCGGGGTCTCCAGCGACGGTCCGGGGTCGCCAGCGATGATCCGCAGTAATGAGCCTCTGGCGATGATCCACGGGTCAGTGCTACAAGGGCGGAGGGCTAAATGTAAAGAAGGGGGGGCGGCGTCCAGAGCCAGAGCCGCCACCAAAGTTAGATGCCCACCCAGACCCTCCCATATATGTTTAGGTTTGCGGCCGGGAGTCCGCACCTTTAGGGGGGGGGGGGGTACTGTCACGCCCTGACCTTAGTTATCTTTGTTTTCTTTATTATTTTGGTTAGGTCAGGGTGTGACAAGGGTGGTTTATTTAGTTTTTGTATGTCTAGGGGTTTTTGTATGTCCAGGGGTTTATATGTCTATGGTTGCCTAGATTGGTTCTCAATCAGAGGCAGCTGTTTATCGTTGTCTCTGATTGGGGACCATATTTAGGTAGCCATGTTCATTGGGTATTTTGTGGGTTATTGTCTATGTGTAGTTGCCTGTCAGTACTCGTGTCTCATATCTTCACGGTCGTTTTGTATAGTTTGTTCAGTGTTTATTCTTCGTTAGAAGAAGTATGTATTCTTATCACGCTGCGCCTTGGTCTCCTCCATATGACGAATGTGACAGAGGTAGACTAGTCTTTCAGGTGGCCAACATGTCTGTGTTTTAAAAAGGATGAAAACATTCTGGTTAAGATGCAGTGTTCAGTTGGTAAATAAATCCCAAACTGGCTCATACTAGCTTGAAATAAAGTTCATAACAGAACTAAGATGCTGACTCAAGTTAGGGTGATATGGCCTAAAACTCTAAATGTTTTAAATTTTTTTCAAGCAATTCACAATATATCTAATTTTAAAAAAAAAGTTTTCTCTAAATTAAGATTGTTCTACAATTGAAGGTCAAATCCACTGCATTTAAAACAGTCATAAATAATCGAATGAATTCAAAGTTTGTGTAATTATACTTCGGCTGAATATATTCCTTCCACAACCATAAGACCCACTAATTAAGTACATTATTTTATCAAAATAGTTGTAACTGCTTTTTTGCAATCACTTTCAGGTCGGTCTATAAAAATGCCCTTTTAATTACAAATGTAACCAGAACCATGCAAAATGCACATTCACCAATAATGTAGCAGGCATTACAATCTCTCAAGCACAAGCCTAAGTGCTTTTCAAATCAAATCAAATTTTATTTGTCACATACACATGGTTAGCAGATGTTAATGCGAGTGTAGCGAAATGCTTGTGCTTCTAGTTCCGACAATGCAGTAATAACCAGCGAGTAATCTAACCTAACAATTCCACAACTACTACCATATACACACAAGTGTAAGGGGATAAATAATATGTACATAAAGATATATGAATGAGTGATGGTACAGAACGGCATAGGCAAGATGCAGTAGATGGTATCGAGTACAGTATATACATATGAGATGAGTTATGTAGGGTATGTAAACAAAGTGACTAGTGATACATGTATTACATAAAGATGCAGTCGATGATCTAGAGTACAGTATATACATATACATATGAGATTAGTAATGTAGGGTATGTAAACATTAAATTAAGTGGCATTGTTTAAAGTGGCTAGTGATACATTTTTACATCAATTTCCATTATTAAAGTGGCTGGAGTTGAGTCAGTATGTTGGCAGCAGCCACTTAATGTTAGTGGTGGCTGTTTAACAGTCTGATGGCCTTGAGATAGAAGCTGTTTTTCAGTCTCTCGGTCCCTGCTTTGATGCACCTGTACTGACCTCGCCTTCTGGATGATAGCGTGGTGAACAGGCAGTGGCTCGGGTGGTTGTTGTCCATGATGATCTTTTTGGCCTTCCTGTGGCATCGGGTGTGTAGGTGTCCTGGAGGGCAGGTAGTTTGCCCCCGGTGATGCGTTGTGCAGACCTCACTACCCTCTGGAGAGCCTTACGGTTGTGGGCAGAGCAGTTTCCGTACCAGGCGGTGATACAGCAAGACAGGATGCTCTCGATTGTGCATCTGTAGGAGTCTGTGAGTGCTTTTGGTGACAAGCCAAATTTCTTCAGCCTCCGGAGGTTGAAGAGGCCACCTTCACAACGCTGTCTGTGTGGGTGGACCAATTCAGTTTGTCCGTGATGTGTACGCCGAGGAACTTAAAACTTACTACCCCTTCCACTACTGTCCCGTCGATGTGGATAGGGAGGTGCTCTCTCTGCTGTTTCCTGAAGTCCACAATCATCTCCTTTGACACCACACTCCGAGGGCCCTCACCTCCTCCCTGTAGGCCGTCTCGTCGTTTTTGGTAATCAAGCCTACCACTGTAGTGTCATCCGCAAACTTGATGATTGAGTTGGAGGCGTGCGTGGCCACGCAGTCGTGGGTGAACAGGGAGTACAGGAGAGGGCTGAGAACGCACCCTTGTGGAGCCCCAGTGTTGAGGATAAGCGGGTTGGAGATGTTGTTACCTACCCTCACCACCTGGGGGCGGCCCGTCAGGAAGTCCAGTACCCAGTTGCACAGGGCGGGGTCGAGATCCAGGGTCTCAAGCTTGATGACGAGTTTGGAGGGAACTATGGTGTTAAATGCTGAGCTGTAGTCGATGAACAGCATTCTCACATAGGTATTCCTCTTGTCCAGATGGGTTAGGGCAGTGTGCATTGTGGTTGCGATTGCGTCGTCTGTGGACCTATTGGGGCGGTAAGCAGATTGGAGTGGGTCTAGGGTGTCAGGTAGGGTGGAGGTGATATGGTCCTTGACTAGTCTCTCAAAGCACTTCATGATGACGGAAGTGAGTGCTCGTTTAGCTCAGTTACCTTCGCTTTCTTGGGAACCGGAACAATGGTGGCCCTCTTGAAGCATGTGGGAACAGCAGACTGGGATAAGTTTTGATTGAATATGTCCGTAAACACACCAGCCAGCTGGTCTGCACATTCTCTGAGGACGCGGCTGGGGATGCCGTCTGGGCCTGCAGCCTTGCGAGGGTTAACACGTTTAAATGTTTTACTCACGTCGGCTGCAGTGAAGGAGAGTCCGCAGGTTTTGGTAGCGGACCATGTCAGTGGCACTGTATTGTCCTCAAAGCGAGCAAAAAAGTTATTAAGTCTGTCTGGGAGCAAGACATCCTGGTCCGCGACAGGGCTGGTTTTCTTTTTGTAATCCGTGATTGACTGTAGACCCTACCACATACCTCTTGTGTCTGAGCTGTTGAATTGCGACTCTACTTTGTCTCTATACTGACACTTAGCTTGTTTGATTGCCTTGCGGAGGGAATAGCTACACTGTTTGTATTCGGTCATGTTTCCGGTCACCTTGCACTGGTTAAAAGCAGTGGTTTGCGCTTTCAGTTTTGCGCAAATGTTGCCATCAATCCACGGTTTCTGGTTTGGGAATGTTTTAATAGTTTCTGTGGGTATAACATCGTCAATGCACTTTCTAATACGCTCACCGAATCAGCGTATTCATCAATGTTGTTGTTGGACACAATGCGGAACATATCCCAATCCGAGTGATCGAAGCAGTCTTGAAGCGTGGAATTAGATTGGTCGGACCAGCGTTGAACAGACCTGAACGCGGAAGCTTCTTGTCATAGTCTCTGTCTGTAGGCTGGAAGCAACAAACTGGAGTCGTGGTCGAGTTTGGAGGGCCTTATATGCGTCGCGGAAGTTAGAATAACAATGATCCAGGGTTTTACCAGCCCTGGTTACGCAATCGATATGCTGATAGAATTTAGGGAGTCTTGTTTTCAGATTATCCTTGTTAAAATCCCCAGCTACATTAATGCAGCATCAGGATATGTGGTTTCCAGTTTACAAAGAGTCAAATAAAGTTTGTTCAGGGCCATCGATGTGTCTGCTTGGGGGGAATATATATGGCTGTGATTATAATCAAAGAGAATTGCCTTGGTAGATAATGCAGTCGACATTTGATTGTGAGGAATTCTACGTCAGGTGAACAGAAGGACTTGAGTTCCTGTATGTTGTTATGATCCCACCACGTCTCATTAATCATAAGGCCTACCCCCCGCCCCTCTTCTTACCAGAAAGATGCTTGTTTCTGTCGGCGCGATACGTGAAGAAACCAGCTGGCTGCACCGACTCCGATAGAGTCTCTCGAGTGAGCCATGTTTCCGTGAAGCAAAGAACGTTACAGTATCTGATGTCTCTCTGGAATGCTACCCTTGCTCCGATTTCATCAACCTTGTTGTCAAGAGACTGGACATTGGCGCGTACTATGCTAGGGAGTGGTGCGCGATGTGCCCGTCTCCGGAGCCTGACCAGAAGACCGCTTTGTTTGCCCCTTTTACGACGTCGTTGTTTTGGGTCGCCGGCTGGGATCCGGTCCATTGTCCTGGGTGGAAGGCAGAACACAGGATCCGCTTCGGGAAAGTCATATTCTTGGTCGTACTGATGGTGAGTTGACGCTGCTCTTATATTCAGTAGTTCCTCCCGACTGTATGTAATGAAACCTAAGATGACCTGGGGTACCAATGTAAGAAATAACACGTAAAAAAACTAAAAACTGCATAGTTTCCTTGGAACGCGAAGCGAGGCGGCCATCTCTGCCGGCGCTGGAAGTTAGTGCTAGTGAGTAGTCAGCTAATATTCATATTTCAAGTTTAGCCAACTTGTATCTAGGTATAATTTCACTATCTCTTAATTCAGCTAATAAGGCAAAACAGTTGAATTGTTATGAACACAACCTTCTGTTCGTCTCCATCTGTTTGAACAGCATACAAACCTGTCCACTTTGTTCAGTGGCCTACCTTATTTCTTAGAACGAGAACGAGTTGCTATTTCCTTATATAATAGTTTTATGCTTATCACACATACATAAAACGCAGACTAAACAGCTTGAATAACAATCTTTATTTTACTAAAATGCTGCTTGCGATACGTGGTACCGTAATGCGCACGCGACAAACTGAGCATACATTTTCCAGAATTAATGCTCATTGGTACAGTACATCAGTTTTAGAAGTGTCTGCTCTGCTCAAAAGGTGAGAAGTTGAAACATAAACAGGGTATAGTTTGAAAGGATAATTTCTCCCCTATTACAGTAAAATAATGTCTCCATGTGTTTTGGTGTCCATATGACCGATTCTGTTGGGCCAAGCCTCAAATGCAAATAGCAAGTTGAAATCTCTTCAGAGAGGAAGAAGTGACCTCTGATCTTTGTTGTTGTGAGTGGTAGGGGGAGGGGCTTGGGAGAAAGAGGCAAAGCGAGAGGATTCACTCTCACCAAAATCTGTCCAAAATAAGCCCAATGTGTTTCTATGCGCTTATTTTGAACCTAATCTTCTCCTGCCTTCCCTTCTCCAGTCTCCTGCCTTCCCGCCTTTGAGATAACAACTCCCATTGTTAAGGCGGAGACATGAGCACCTCGTCATTATATACAGATCTTTGGTGTACATGGGAAGGTGCACAGCACAGAAGGAGTGAACGATACAAGACCAAAAAGACAACATGAGCTCAAGCGGACATAAACGCTCATAAAAATGAAAAATACAAAAAACCTACAATCTGTGATACTGGCATTTGGAATATCACGCAAAAACATCAATTCAAATTAATCAAATGAATTTGATATATCAGCCAGCCCTAACTCAGGTAATATACAGTATATAAAACAGTATTAAAATGGCATCTCATGCAAATACGCCTGGAAATTATTATAGTAAGAGAGGGGGCGGACAATGAAAGAAGTAGAAAATGCAGGATATAAAGACATCAGTTCCTGTTCCATATTTCAGGTGAGTGACAATCAAACAATTGCCATCCGCAATAAAACTAGACATACAATAACAACAATGGAGTTATTAACTGGTGGTGAGACTATTATGATTATATAGACTTTTAATCAAAGGTCTGACGTGTGTCAGGGTACTAGGCAAAGAACCATTTTTCTGCCAAGCCCTGGAAATAGTGAACTCTGACAGTGCTTATATTAGCATAACCGAAGCATTTATGAGGCCCCACATTGGAAATCTGCATGGGTGTATAGATTGATGAACAGCAGGGCAAACATTCTCGGTGATGGATTGACACAAAATGAGAGCAGCAGACTGGAAAGAAGAGGGGAGTAAGAGGAAAAACACAGGAAGTGATCCCATGTGTTTGTACACTCATCTCCTCCTCTCAGCACTGCCTTTCCTCTGGCCAGATAGGTACTTCTCTCGCAGGGCTGACTGTGAAACTATACAGCTTCCTTCTTGTGATCTCTCCCCCCTTTCCCCTCAATCTGTAGACTGTGTCTAGAGCATCACAGAGTGAATGCTCCCTACAACACCCCTAACGTTCACACAATTTTACATTCACACTTTAGTCATTTAGCAGAAGCTCTAATCCGGAGCGACGTACAGAACTGAGTGGACACATGTTCACACTTTTTCATACTGATCCGTGGGAATCAAACCCACATACATGCCGTTGCAAGCGCCATGCTCTACCAATTGCACCACACGGGACAATTCAATTGTTTGTGTTCCAAATGGCCCCCTATTCCCTATTCAGTGCAGGTGCCATAGGGCTCAGGTCAAAAGTAGTGCACTATACTGTTAGTATACTGTTTAGGGAATATGATGCCATTTGGGACACACACAATGACTGTACAGAGTGGACCAAGGACAGGCAAAACTAATAAAGAGAGTGATTATGACTGACTACTAGGCTGTTTGATTAAAACATATTTCACAACTGTGACAAACTTAGCTATAACCTATAGCCAATATTGGCTTAATATGATAGGACTATAGCAGGGTTCCCCAACTAACAGCCAGGGTTTCCCAATTTGTGATTTTATTTGGCTACCCTCCCAAAAAAATTTGGGGGGGGGGCTGTAAAAACACCAGAAAACCAGCTCCAAATTATATTTATTTTAGAAATCTGGTCCAAAGTATTCCCAAGCATAACAGAGAGATACACTACCACACCAAATGTATGTGGACACCTACTTATCAAACATCTCATTCCAAAACCATGGGTATTAATATGGAGTTGGTCCCCCTTTTGCTGCTATGACAGCCTCCACACTTCTTGGAAGGCTTTCCGCTAGATGTTGGAACATTGCTGTGGGGACTTACTTCCATTCAGCCACAAGAGCATGACTAGGGGGCAGTATTTTCATTTTTGGAAAAATAACGTTCCCGTAGTAAACAGGATATTTTGTCAGGACAAGATGCTAGAATATGCATATAATTGACAGCTTAGGATAGAAAACACTCTAAAGTTTCCAAAACTGTAAAAATATTGTCTGTGAGTATAACAGAACTGATGTTGCAGGCAAAACCCTGAGAAAAATCCAATCCGGAAGTGCCTCATGTTTTGAAAGCGCTGCGTTCCAATGCGTCCCTATTGAGCAGTGAATGTGCTATCAACCAGATTACTTTTTCTCCGTATTCCCCAAGGTGTCTACAGCATTGTGACGTAGTTTTACGCATTTATGTTGAAGAATACCAAGTTACCTGCTACTAGCTGGACAAAATGCTATGCTAGGCTATCGATAAACTTACACAAATGCTTGTCTAGCTTTGGCTGTAAAGCATATTTTGAAAATCTGAGATGACAGGGTAATTAACAAAAGGCTAAGCTGTGTCTCAATATATTTCACTTGTGATTTTCATGAATAGGAATATTTCCTAGGAATATTTATGTCCGTTGCGTTATGCTAATTAGTGTCAGTCGATGATTATGCTCCCTCATGCGGGATGGGGAGTCACTAGAGGTTAATGAGGTCGAGCACTGATGTTGGGCGATTAGACCTGGCTCACAGTCAGCATTCCAATTAATTCCAAAGGTGTTCGATAGGGTTTAGGTAAGGGCTCTGTGCAGACCAGTCAAGTTCTTCCACATCGGTTTCGACAAACCATTTCTGTACTGACCTTGCTTGTGTATCGTGGCATTGGCATGTTGAAACAGGAAAGGGCCTTCCCCAAACTGTTTCCACAAGCTGTTTGCAAGCACAGAATTGCCTAGAATGTCATTGTATGCTGTAGCGAACTTCTTATGGCTGGGGGCAGTATTGAGTAGCTTGGAGGAATAAGGTGCCCAGAGTAAACTGCCTGCTACTCAGTCCCAGAATATATGCATATTATTAGTATATTTGGATGGAAAACACTCTGAAGTTTCTAAAACTGTTTGAATGATGTCTGTGAGTATAACATAACTCATGTGGCAGGCAAAAACCTGAGAAAAAATCCAACCAGGAAGTGGGAAATCTGAGTTGTTGTTTTTCAACTCATTCCCTATTGAAGATACAGTGGGATATTGGTCATGTTGCACTTCCTAAGGCTTCCACTAGATGTCAACAGTCTTTAGAATCTTGTTTGATGCTTCTACTGTGAAGTGGGGGCTCATAAGGGCTGTTTGAGCCAGGTGTCTGGCAGAGTGCCATGAGCTCGTGACGCTCGTTCACGTGAGAGCGAGCTCTGTTCCATTGCATTTCTACAGACAAAGGAATTCTTCAGTTGGAACATTATTGAAGATTTAGGTTAAAAACATCCTAAAGATTGATTCTATACTTCGTTTGACATGTTTCTACGGACTGTAATGGAACGTTTTGACTTTTCGTCTGCTCGTGCGTCATGAATTTGGATTTGTGAACTGAACGCTGTCAGGATTTGGCCAGGATTGTTCTGGTTTTGGCCACTAGATGCCCCCATTGTGCTTTTTGACCCTTTTGTTTTCCTTTGTTTCCAGTTATTATTTGCACCTGTGCCTCGTTTCCCTTGAATGTATTTAAACCCTTAGTTTTTGTCAGTTCTTTGCTCTGTGTTTGAATTTTAGCACCCAGCCCCAACGATGCTGTGAACATTTGTTGCTCCAGTTGGACTCTCTTGTGGTACTCTGTTTTTGTTCTCGTTTATTTATTTTTGATTATCTTTTGAGGCTTTTTCCTGCTGTACCTACCACCTTGTGGATTTAACTTTTGACTTGGAGGATTACCTTTTTCTCTTGGAATTACTTTTGACGTTGTGGATTTATATTTTTGCCTGAAGAACTTTCCTTTTTACTTTATTAAAACACTGTCTCAAGTACTGCTGTGTCAGCCTCATCTTCTGGGTTCTGCCGACTATTAGTGGCTCAGTTTGCTAAGTGACTTTCTCACACCGGAGACCCAAGTTTGTACCGGGTCTTGACAGAAACACAGAGCCAAATTTACCCAGAGGCAGCCAGTTCCCAGGACCTTTTGCCCCGCTGTTCCACAACGAGGGGACTGTCCAACGCCACGAAGCCGCTCTGGTTCAGCAAGATGCCTTAATGGTTAAACATTCTCAACTTCTGTCGGAGATGCTGACAACCGCTCCCGCCCCAGTACCTCAGATTCAAGTGCCTGTTGCAGTTAACCCCCTGGCTGAACCTCGTCTTCCGCCTCCCCAACGGTTCTCAGATGCTTGTAAGGGGTTTTCCACACAATGTTCTCTCTCCTTCGAGCTGCAACCCTCGTCGTTTCCCACCAACCGGTCCAAGATCGCATATATGATCACCCTGCTGTCGGAAAAAGCCCTGGCCTGGGCTACTGCTATGTGGGCTGCCCAAAGTCCCTGCTGTGCCAGCTACTCTGCCTTTGCTGAGGAATTCAAGCGAGTGTTTCAAGGTCCTACCAGCGGCCCTGACTCAGCCAAACATATCCTGACTCTCCAACCAAGGTCAGCGCTGCGTAACGGACTATGCCATCCAGTTCCGCAGCAGCGAGTGGCTGGAGCGACGAGGCGCTCACAGTGTGCTTTCTGAAGGGTCTTTCCGACACCATCCAAGATGAACTGGCCACTCGGGAACCACCGGACAACCTCAAGTCCCTGATCAAGTTGGCCTCTCGCATAGACCAGCGTCTGAGAGAGAGAGAGAGCTCAACCATAGACCTCTCGCCCTAGCTCCTATCGGTCCCAGCTCCGAGGCCCCACCTTTATCCTCGCTCCTCTGGCTCCACCGGAACCCATACAGATTGGACGCATCTCCCAGGCTGAAAGAGACCGCCGGATGAGGGAGCGATGCTGTCTACATTGCGTCAAACCGGGCCATTTCCGCTCCACGTGTCCCGGGCTCCAGGGAAACGCACTTGGCCCTGTGCAGGCCTGGGGGGACTGTAACGGAAAACATAACCTCCTCCCATCCGTCCAACTCCCGTCTGCTCATTCCAGTCAACCTTTCCTGGGACAACCCCGAGCTTCCCCTTCAAGCCTTGGTAGACTCTGGAGCCGCAGGAAACTTCATGGATGGTATCTGGGTGAAGGAGAATGGCGTCCCCTCTGAACCTCTAAGGGACTCTATGAGGGTTACTACGTTGGATGGAAGCCCTCTGGGATCTGGACATGTCACTCACGTCACTACCCCCTTGCGACTTTCAGTTTCCCAACACCAGGAAGTGATGAACTTTCATCTGATCTCCTGTTCCGAGTTCCCTCTCGTCCTTGGCTACCCCTGGCTTCACAGCCATAACCCTCACATCGACTGGTCTGTGGGCACTGTCAAGCAGTGTGGTCCTACGTGCCAAGCCACTTGTATCTTCCAGAGTTCCCCGAGTTCTCCTCCCGAGTCTCTAGAATCCATCGATCTGTCTCGAGTTCCCGAGTGTTACCATGACCTCAAACCGGTATTTAGCAAACAGAGGGCCACAATGCTACCACCCCTTAGACCTTACGATTGCTCCATCGACCCGTTTCCGGGCACCTGTCCCCCCAGGGGTCGGATCTTTCCCTATCTCCCCCCGAACGAGCTGCTATGAATACCTATATCAAGGACGCTCTAGCAGCAGGCCTCATTCGTCCGTCCACCTCGCCCGAGCAGGGTTTTTCTTCATGGCCAAAAAAAGACGGTGGATTATGTCCTTGCATCCACTACCGGGGACTCAATGCCATAACCGTCCGTAACCGCTACCCCGCCAGATGGTGAAGCAAGATTCACTACTCCAGAGAACGCGTTTCCACGGCTTCAGAGTGCAATGGCGGCGAGCTTTACACCACTCCAGCCGACGTTTAGCATTATGCATGCTGATCTTAGGCATGACGCTCCCGACGAATAGTTATTGTGCAGACGTTGCTTCCAGAGGCAGTTTGGAACTCGCTAGTGAGTGTTGCAACCGAGGATAGATGATTTATATGCACTACCTGCTTCAGCACTCGCCGGTCCCATTCTGTGAGCTTGTGTGGCCTACCACTTTACGGTTGAGCCATTGTTGCTCCTAGACCTTTCCACTTTACAATAACAGCACTTACAGTTGACCGGGGCAGCTCTAGCAGGGCAGAAATTTTAAGAACTGACTTGTTAGAAAGGTGGCATCCTATGACGATGCCACTTTGAAAGTCATTGAGCTATTCAGTAAGGCCATTCTACTGCCAATGTTCGTCTACGGAGATTGCATGGCATTATTCTAAAATTGATTAAATAAATACAAATTCCTCATCAATCTACACACAATACCTCATAATGACAAAGCAAAAATAGTTTTTATTATATATTTGAAAAAAATCTGTAAATACCATATTCACATAAGTTTTCAGACCTTTAGCTAAAGACTCGAGCTCAGGTGCATCCTTTTTATCCATTGATCATCCTTGAGATGTTTCCGGCCAAACTGCGCAATCGGGGGAGAAGGGCCTTGGTCAAGGAGGTGATGAAGAACCCGATGGTCACTCTGACAGAGCTCCAGAGTTCCTCTGCGGAGATGGGAGAACCTTCCAGAAGGACAACCATCACTGCAGCACTCCACCAATCAGACCTTTATGGTAGAGTGGCCACTCTTCAGTAAAAGGCACATGACAGCGTGACCAAAAGGCACCTAAAGGATGCTGTGTGGATGTTTTTCCGTGGCAGGGTCTGGGAGGCAGGGATCAGGACAACGACCCTAAGCAGACAGCCAAGACATTGCAAGAGTGGCTTTGGGACAAGTCTCTGAATGTCCTTCAGTGGCCCAGCCAGAACCCGGACTTGAACCCAATCGGACATCTCTGGAAAGACCTGAAAATAGCTGTGCAGCGATAATCCCCATCCAACCTGACAGAGCTTGAGAGGATCTGCAGAGAAGAATGTGAGAAACTCTCCAAATACAGGTGTGCCAATCTTGTAGTGTCAAACCCAAGAAGACTCAAGGCTGTAATCGCTGCCAAAGGTGCTTCAACAAAGTACTGAGTAAAGGATCTGAATACTTATGTACATGTGATATCAGTTTTTATTTTAATAAATTAGCAAAAATGTCTAAACAGTTTTTGCTTTGTCATTATGAGGTATTGTATGTAGATTGATGAGGGGAAAAAAACATTTTAATACATTTTAGAATAAGGGTATAACGTAACAAAACGTGGAAAAAGTCAAGGGGTCTGAATACTTTCCAAATGCACTGTATATCTGTTTGGGCTTCTTGCAGGAAATTTGCAGTCTACAAATGATTTGTAATTATGTTCCGGCCCCCTGACCATCCGCGTAATAAAATAAATCGTCCCGCGGCTGAGTCTAGTTGATGATCCCTGGACTATAGTATTACTGTTCCAGTGATAGGTCAGTGTGGTTAAGTGTGTTTTTTCTGTTCTTTCCATATAAACGCCTTAATGGTAGCTGAGTGAGTTGGATGTCGTGCATCATTTTACTGCATTTCCCTCCTCCACTCTGAAATGTAGCTCCCTTGGTGTAGGTACGGCAGTCAAATGGTAAATTGGCACCAGAGGCAAAGATTAAGACAAGCCATTAGCTACGCGTACAACTTTGTCAGCTATTTGAGACTTTTCATCTCCTCCCAGCCCTTATCACAAGTGACAAAAAAGTAAGTTGGCGGGGAAACATCAAGTTTTCTTGGGAAGAGTTTTGTCATTAGTGGTTAGTTAGAAGGCCAGCACCAGTACTACAGCAGTGACATGGGGGTTTATGGCATGCTGTAGTACTGTATCTCTCATTCCGGAATATTCAGAGCCATATTGCCATACCTCGAAGCTAAAACTCTAGAGCACTTCTAATTAATACTTAGTGAGGCAACATTTGTCAGTTTAAAACATAATCCCAATTCCTCAGAGGAGGAAAAGGCCTTCCAAACTTCTGCTGTTCTATTTTGTATTGCATGTTATTTTTGTCTACCACCTATAATGTTTAAAGAAAAGCTAGGAGTTAAACCAAAAAAAGTCAGAAGGCAAACCTTTACTGCCTTACTATAGCAGACTGCTTCTTCAGTGGACAGCAGGCCTAATACTTGAGCAATCAGGAGTAATTTCATTAACATAGTGTAACACTTCAATATCTGCAAGTGTTTTGAATCGTAGAGCAATAAGTAGCCAATACAGACTCATTGTAGGGCACCCTAGTGAAAAATAGAAGCGAAACACTCAAATCCAATAAAAGTGAAAAGCACAGCCTTGATTAGCTTACATTTTTTGCCATCACACCGCACAGTATGCTAATCAGTAGCTGGTAGCTACAATGAAAAACCACTACCTCTTCATTAACTTCAAGAGCCTCTCTCTCAGAAACTATGAGTCAAACATTAGCATTGCAAAAAGGACAAATATGGCCAGGTGTGGTTTGGAAGCAAGGTGGATCGCTGCATCTACAGCAGAGTCAAAGGGAGAGAGAGACAGAGAAACAGAGAGAGCGAGAGAGAGAAAGACAGAGACAGAGAGACACAAAGAGAGACACAGAGAGAGAGAGAGAGAGAGAGAGAGAGAGAGAGAGAGAGAGAGAGAGAATATATATTTCCACCAGATTTGATAATGGCCTGACAGTGATAGAGGAGACTGTGGTCCCATCCCAAAGACGGGTGGCAGAACCAACCAGCCAGTCTCAGTCTAATTAGGTCAGAGGACATAAGGTTTGGGCCCTCAGTGGGCCAATCCCTATAAGCATGGCCATGGCAGACACGCAGGCAGACCAGGCAGCGCCAAATGTAGAACGGGGCCAAGTACAATCCCTGTACCTTACCAGCAGGATGGTTATCTGAGCAGAAAGGCATGTACAAGCAAATAGCTTGACTACCACCCCCAAACTGGACGCCTGGTACCAGCAGCAAATGAATCCAAAGCAGTATGTTTTACACAGAAGACTAAGGAGAGAGTGGGCTGTATGTCATTGAGTGACGCTAGAAAATGTACTGTAAGACTATCTATCCCTGAGTGTGATTGAAGTATACGGCCATAGACTAATGGATTAATTTCCAGTATACACTGAGTGTAATAAGCATTATGAACACCTTCTCTTTCCATGACATAGACTGACCAGGTGAAAGCTATGATCCCTTACTGATGTCACTTGTTAAATCCACCTCAATCAGTGTAGATGAAGGGGAGGAGACAGGTTAAAGAAGGATTTTTAAGCTTCTAGACAATTGAGACATGGATTGTGTATGTGTGCCATTGAGGGTGAATGGCCAAGACAAAATATTTAAGTGCCTTTGAACGGGATATGGTAGTAGGTGCCAGGTGCACCGATTTGTGTCAAGAACCGCAACGCTGCTAGTTTTTTTATGCTCAACAGTTTCCTGTGTGTATCAAGAACGGTCCACCACCCAAAGGACATCCAGTCAACTTGACAACTGTGGGAAGCATTAGTCAACATGGGCCCTTTCGACACCTTGTAGAGTCCATGCCCCGATGAATTGAGGCTGTTCTGAGGGCAAGAGGGGGGTTGCAACTCAATATTAGGAAGGTGTTCTTAATGTTTTGTACACTCAGTGTATACTATACATGTCCAATAGCAACAGTTGTATTCTGTTTCTGCAAATCAACTTTCATGTCAGATATCTAATTTCTAATATCTGACACTCAATGTATTCAGATGAATTCGATGGACGATGTCAGGAGCACTCAATAACATGATTACAGTAGTAAGATTAAGAAACCTCAACTTAACTTTTTTTCATTTCGTAAGTGCCTTGACAGATAGTATTTTTTTTTGTCTGGCACCTGCCAGCAGGAATTCTCAAACTAGTGCATCACCAAAAATTACTATAGGTCTATTAATTTATTGTGTGGAAGCAGAGTCTGCCACTGCCAGTGCAGTCTGTACAGAGTGTAGGCTAGCCTTACCACTGTGTGAGCATGATCAATACCATGGATACTGCTACTGCTGCTGGCTTTCTCTAAATCCAGCAGCGTTGGATGCTTCTCAAACGGCACCCTATTTTTTATTTTTTTATTTGAACTTTATTTAACTAGGCAAGTCAGTTAAGAACAAATTCTTATTTACAATGATGGCCTACCAAAAGGCAAAAGGCCTCCTTCGGGGATGGGGGCTGGGATTAAACATTTAAAATAAATACAATAGAAATATAGGACAAAACACACATCACAACAAGAGAGACAACACAACACTACATAAAGAGAGACCTAAGACAACATAGCAAGGCAGCAAAACAACATAACAACAACATGGTAGCAACACAACATGGTAGCAGCACAAAACATGGTACAAACATTATTGGGCACAGACAACAGCACAAAGGGCAAGAAGGTAGAGACAACAATACACCACGCAAAGCAGCCACAACTGTCAGTGATTGAGTGTCCATGATTGAGTCTTTGAATGAAGAGACTGAGATGAAACTGTCCAGTTTGAGTGTTTGTTGCAGCCCTATGTGCCCTCGTCAAAAGTAGTGCAGTAAAGATGGAATAGGGTGCCATTAGAGATGCAACTGTTGCCCTATTTCTACCTGGATATAGCCTAATGCTTGGTGGATCTGCCTCCACCCTTCTCTCTACGCAGGTGGACTATTGAGCTAGCCTCTCGTCACAAGACTGCTGGAGATTTGGTTGTGTGTTCCCGAGATCAACAACAATTAACAATTAAGTCACAATTTGTTACTGCCATTGTTTTAAGTCAATTCGTTTGTTAGTTATTGGATAGTATTGCCAACTTTGTTAGCAATACTGGGTCTTCTTTAAAAAAAAAAAGACAGTTAATGCTAAAAACATATATAATGTAATCTGCCAATACTTGTTGCCAACTGAATATATTTAGTAACAGCCTCCCAAATCTCTTGACCAAAAAGCAGGAGGTAGAGAAGGCACTTCGCGGGCAGGCAGAAGAGACGTGGGACATGTGTCGAACTGCTTTGCTTTATCTTGGCCAGGTCGCAATTGTAAATGAGAACTTGTTCTCAACTTGCCTACCTGGTTAAATAAAGGTGAAATCAATAAATAAATGGTGGTGAAGAGACGTGGGATCTGCTATATATATTGTACACTGAACAAAATATAAACACAACATTTAACAATTTCTAAGATTTTACTGAGTTACAGTTCATATAAGGAAATCAGTCAATTGAAGTAAATTCCTTAGGCCCTAATCTATTGATTTCACTGACTGGAGATACAGATATTCATCTGTTGGGCACGAATACCTTAAAAAAAAGGTAGGTGTGTGGATTAGAATACCAGTCAGCACAATTTGCCTCATCCAGCCCGACACATCTCCTTCTCATAGAGTTGATCAGGCTGTTGATTGTGGCCTGTGGAATGTTGTCCCACTCCTCTTCAATGGCTGTGCGAAGTTGCTGGATATTGGCGGGAACTGGAATACACTGTCGTACACGTCGATCCAAAGTATCCCAAACATACTCATTGGGTGACATGTCTGGTGAATATGCAGGCCATGGAAGAACTGGTACATTTTCAGCTTCCAGGAATTGTGTACAGACCCTTGTGACATGGGGCCGTGCATTATCATGCTGAAACATGAGGTGATGGCGGCGGAAGAATGGCATGACAATGGGCCTCAGGATTTCGTAATGGTATATATGTGCATTGAAATTGCCATAAATTAAATGCAATTGTGTTTGTTGTCCGTAGCTTATGCCTGCCCATAACATAACCTCACTGCCACCATAGGGCACTCAGCAAACCACTGGCACTCAGCAAAACGCTTGCCCACACGACGCCATTCACAACGCCATAGACACTGTCTGCCATCTACAAGATGAAACTGGGATTAATCCGCGAAGAGCATAAATCTCCAGTGTGCCAGTGGCCATCGAAGGTGAGCACTTGCCCACTGAAGTCGGTTACAACACCAAACTGCAGTCAGGTCAAGACCCTGGTGAGGATGACGAGCACGCAGATGAGCTTCCTTTAGACGGAGTCTGACAGTTTGTGCAGAAATTCTTCAGTTGTGCAAAGCCACAGTTTCATCAACTGTCTGGGTGGCTGGTCTCAGACGATCCCGCAGGTGAAGAAGCCCGGATGTGGAGGTCCTGGGCTGGCATGGTTACACTTGGTCTGCGGTTGTGAGGTCGGTTGGACGTACTGCCAAATTCTCTAAAACTATGTTGGACGTGGCTTATGGTAGAGAAATTAACATTAAATTATCTGGCAATAGTTCGTGGGCATTCCTACAGTCAGCATTCCAAACCTGGACATTTTAGAGTGGCCTTATTTTCCCCAGGTGCACCTGTTTAATGATCATGCTGTTTAATGGCTTCTTGACATGCCACTCCTGTATGGTGGATGGATTATTTTAGCAAAGGAGAAATGCTCACTAACAGGGATGTACACAAATTTGTGCACAAAACTTAAGAGAAATACACTTTTTGGGATTTCTGGGATGTTTTATTTCAGCTCACGACACATAGGACCAACACTTTACATGTTGTGTTTGTATATTCTTTCAGTATACATGTTTATTTATGTAGTTCTGTCCTTGAGCTGTTCTGTCCTTGAGCTGTTCGTGTCTATTATTGTTCAGTATGGCGTCCTGCATGATGTTTTTTTGTGGACCCTAGGAAGGGACAGCTAATGGGGATACCAAATATATAATGCACCACAATCAGAGAGAGCGAGAGAGAGAGAATATTTCTGTCACTAATGAGAAAGAAAAGTCAAGCCAACTCTCTGGCACATATAGCCAGGATGAATGGCTGTGTCGTCTACAGTTCAATACCAGCTGTAGGGAAAAATATGCATTAACCTTCATAACAGCTTGTCACGATGTTGCAGTTCCGGGAGTTCGGACACTCTTTGGCCACTTATTACAGAGCCGAAACCAATTGATCAATCCAAGGATACATCCATAGATATTGAGCATATTGATTTAGAAATATAATTGTATCTCTATGGATATACATCTTTGGCTTTTCCTGCTTTCTGGCAATCATTTCAGCGTAAAACGAATTGATCTATGTAAGTTATTTAGACACACCCAGAGCCATGATCAGTATATCTCTATCTATGCTCTGGATACACCACAAAAGATCATGCTTCCGCAGTGATTTTCTGCTAGGTTTTTGACTTTCGTCTTGGAATTACCCATTCTGTCCACATTCTGCTGTGCTATTCTAATGCCCAGCCTTAACAACCTTCCTCCCAGTCGACCAAAAGTCCAGATGATGTATGAGCTGGCTTGCTAACCGGTGGATGTCTTTCACTAGACTCTAAAGCGAATTACCGTAAACTGTTCAGCTGGAGCTGAAATTAACAAGCCCTGGCAATATTGCAGCCTGAGCACCCAGATAAAGCAACCAGTACAATAAAACATTCCCCTATTACTTTGATTGTGACCAAGGCAATACAGAGAGAGAATCACTTGTATAAGCTATTTTCTTATGCTTAACATTGAAGAAATGGCAAATCACAACAGCAGTGACAATCAGCTAAATTGTGCTGCTGCTACGATTGACAGGTGCAAAAATCAAATGGAGCAGCGAGGAATGGAAGGTATGTCAACAGCATCTGTATGGTTTTTGTTGGTTTCATTAGTCTCTAGATTTACGACTCTCGACAGCCCACTCAGAAATTCAGCCACATAATGAACAGAAGATATTCTCCAGATTCAACCTTCAACAATATTCAGTCTTTATCAGAAAGAAAAGGTAGCCCGTCACAAAATGAACTCAAAAGGTTAAAAAAGCATTTAATTATTCAGTTTCAAATGGCCCTAAATTTAATCGAATCTAAAGTTGATATTGAGCGATGTTGTTGTAATCCTTAAGCAGCTAATTAAGTGTTGTTACATGTTTTAGCTTGCATTAATTCTAATCAAATGAATGCTCCACAGCCTGGGTCCCCCACAAATATTGCTCATGATTACAGAAACAGTGTTTTAAATGTCAACACCATCTGTCAAACATATTAAGGACTAATTTCCAGATTAAACAATGTTCCAAATGTCAAAGGCAACTGTCAAGCAACTGTCAGTGATTATCCGTTGTGAAAACGTTGGATTATCCAAGACATGAGTCACAGCAGGGGCAGAGTAGAATTTTGGCATGCATGGGGTACTGAACATTTTGGGGCAGTTGGTACAGTATGCCTGCCTGCTCCATTCGTTACCTTTGGTCCATTCACTCTGGGCTAATGGTTCACATACACGCACACTGCTGTCAAGGCAAGATGGCGCCGCAACGAGGATAAATAATGACAGATTTGATACAGGATGAGATGTGGGATTAAAGCTACATTTAGATTTTGATTGAAAAAGACCACTAGCATCAGTAAATAGCCTTACATGACTCATCACATCTACAGTAAATGCACAATGTAGCCTATGCATTTAAAATAAACACTGTACTTCACTATTACATGGCCAATTGGGAAAACTTCAACAAAGAACCCAAATTTAATCAGCATCAAAATGTATATTTTCTGTGATTTATGGAACTGCTAAACATGAAATCCTTACAACTACTGGTGTTACACCACAGATAGTTTTTTACCCACTAGTGTCCCATGTGGTCACGTCAGAACGTAATTGAAGGAGCTAAGGAGTTGTAAGTGGGACTCTGGACCCATGAGTGAAGGAGTCAGAGGTTGTAGTCTCAGGTGGGTCTTTGCAACACTAGACACTTTATAGATGGAATGGCTCAGCTGTGGTTGAACCACTGATTGTACGGTAAATGAGACTGTCTTTCAACGAGGTTCGTCTGAGGCACTGTAATCACTGTATAGAAAGTGTTCTTTTAGATAGTCTTGCAGTCGGAATTCTGACTTTATCCAATACATATTACTGTACCACCCTTCCGCCCTACACACACTACACAACCTTATAAATCAATCATGCCATTTATTTTCTTTCAAAGGAGAAAACTGTTTACATTTCTGCTAGAACTGAGTAGATCTGTCTGTAAGACATGCCCATGATAGACAACCCCCCGTAGAGCATAGCATATTGAATATTCATTACTGTATTAAATCAGTAAAATGTTTACCTAATACATAATCTCTCATCAGCCCGGCAAAAAAAAACATTTCAAGAAGACAACTGGCTTTGGGGATATAATCAGATACAAACAATTCCACATTCCAAATAACATCCACATCATTGGTCTGTGTTGTCCACTACAGTTTACTACATAAAGCAGATACTAGATGATGTACATAGATGTAAATTCAAGATATGTAGATATGCTCCACCCAGATGTTCTACTCAGGCCCTGTGTCTGCGTTGCTCCATATTACCTTCTAAATGCTGCCATTTCCCCACAGGGCCTGAGACTCACCACTGATATACAGGCATTCTTCCTTTTCTCACATTAGGGCTGCTTCCCTCCCTCGCCCACTCCCACTCCCATCAAGCCCAAATTGCACCCTATTCCCTTTATAGTGCATTACTGTTAACCAGAGCCATATACACTATAAAGGGAAAAGGTCAAAAGGAGTGCACTATAAAGGGAATAGGGTGCTATTTGGGATTTATGTAGCCTCTGGCCTATATTTTAACAAACCTAACGCAATGATAAATCTAGCGGTAGAGTTATGTATTAAGGGGTGTGTGAGAAATATTTTTACTATTTTCATAACCGGAATTATGAGCGCAGAGGCTGGTGGTGGAACGAAAAGGACAGGTTTTGAAGAATAAACATGTTGTAGGTGTGTCGAGGCTCCCCCCTCACTGGCCAATCAGAACGTGCTCCATGGCTAAATACAGTGCCTTGCGAAAGTATTCGGCCCCCTTGAACTTTGCGACCTTTTGCCACATTTCAGGCTTCAAACATAAAGATATAAAACTGTATTTTTTTGTGAAGAATCAACAACAAGTGGGACACAATCATGAAGTGGAACAACATTTATTGGATATTTCAAACTTTTTTAACAAATCAAAAACTGAAAAATTGGGCGTGCAAAATTATTCAGCCCCTTTACTTTCAGTGCAGCAAACTCTCTCCAGAAGTTCAGTGAGGATCTCTGAATGATCCAATGTTGACCTAAATGACTAATGATGATAAATACAATCCACCTGTGTGTAATCAAGTCTCCGTATAAATGCACCTGCACTGTGATAGTCTCAGAGGTCCGTTAAAAGCGCAGAGAGCATCATGAAGAACAAGGAACACACCAGGCAGGTCCGAGATACTGTTGTGAAGAAGTTTAAAGCCGGATTTGGATACAAAAATATTTCCCAAGCTTTAAACATCCCAAGGAGCCCTGTGCAAGCGATAATATTGAAATGGAAGGAGTATCAGACCACTACAAATCTACCAAGACCTGGCCGTCCCTCTAAACGTTCAGCTCATACAAGGAGAAGACTGATCAGAGATGCAGCCAAGAGGCCCATGATCACTCTGGATGAACTGCAGAGATCTACAGCTGAGGTGGGAGACTCTGTCCATAGGACAACAATCAGTCTTATATTGCACAAATCTGGCCTTTATGGAAGAGTGGCAAGAAGAAAGCCATTTCTTAAAGATATCCATAAAAAGTGTCATTTAAAGTTTGCCACAAGCCACCTGGGAGACACACCAAACATGTGGAAGAAGGTGCTCTGGTCAGATGAAACCAAAATTGAACTTTTTGGCAACAATGCAAAACGTTATGTTTGGTGTAAAAGCAACACAGCTGAACACACCACCCCCACTGTCAAACATGGTGGTGGCAGCATCATGGTTTGGGCCTGCTTTTCTTCAGCAGGGACAGGGAAGATGGTTAAAATTGATGGGAAGATGGATGGAGCCAAATACAGGACCATTCTGGAAGAAAACCTGATGGAGTCTGCAAAAGACCTGAGACTGGGACGGAGATTTGTCTTCCAACAAGACAATGATCCAAAACATAAAGAAAAATCTACAATGGAATGGTTCAAAAATAAACATATCCAGGTGTTAGAATGGCCAAGTCAAAGTCCAGACCTGAATCCAATCGAGAATCTGTGGAAAGAACTGAAAACTGCTGTTCACAAATGCTCTCCATCCAACCTCACTGAGCTCGAGCTGTTTTGCAAGGAGGAATGGGAAAAAATTTCAGTCTCTCGATGTGCAAAACTGATAGAGACATACCCCAAGCGACTTACAGCTGTAATCGCAGCAAAAGGTGGCGCTACAAAGTATTAACTTAAGGGGGCTGAATAATTTTGCACGCCCAATTTTTCAGTTTTAGATTTGTTAAAAAGGTTTGAAATATCCTAAATGTCGTTCCACTTCATGATTGTGTCCCACTTGTTGTTGATTCTTCACAAAAAAAATACAGTTTTATATCTTTATGTTTGAAGCCTGAAATGTGGCAAAAGGTCGCAAAGTTCAAGGGGGCCGAATACTTTCGCAAGGCACTGTAGGTGGTTGCTTCAATTTTAGTATTTTATGTATTGTGTTGCAATCAACTCTAATTCTACCCAATTCTACCCAAGAATAGTAAAGCCCCCTTTACTGGATCAAATAGCCGACCAATCAGCCTGTTACCAACACTTAGTAAACTTCTGGAAAAAATTGTGTTTGACTAGAAACAATGCCATTTCACAGTAAACAAATTGACAGTGCAGCAGAAGCCTATCAAATATAATCCAGTTAGAATCAGGAATTCCCCAGGGTAGCTGTTTAGGTCCCTTGCTTTTTTCAATTTTTACTAATGACATGCCACTGACTTTGAGTAAAGCATGAGTGTCTATGTATGCGGATGACTCAACACTATACACGTCAGCTACTACAGCGACTGAAATGACTGCAACAATCAACAAAGAGCTGCAGTTAATTTCAGAGTGGGTGGCAAGGAATAAGTTAGCCCTAAATATTTCTAAAACTAAAAGCATTGTATTTGGAACAAAACATGTACTAAACCCGAAACCTCAACAAAATCTTGTAATAAATAATGTGGAAATTGAACAAGTTGAGATTACTAAATTGCTTGGAGTAACCCTAGATTGTAAACTGTCCTGGTCAAAACATATTGATGCAGTAGAAGCTAAGATGGGGAGAAGTCTCTCTATAATTAAGCGATGCTCTGCCTTCTTAATAACACTATCAAAAAGGCAGATCCTACAGGCCCGAGTTTTGTCGCACCTTGACTACTGTTCAGTCGTGTGGTCAGGTGCCACAAAAAAAAAGGACTTAGGAAAATTGCAATTGGCTCAGAACAGGACAGCACGGCTGGCCCTTGGAGGTACACAGAGAGCTAATATTAATAATATGCATGCCAATCTCTCCTGGCTGAAAGTGGAGGAGAGATTGACTTCATCGCTACTTTTATTTATGAGAGGTTGAATGCACCGAGCTGTCTGTCTAAACTACTGGCACACAGCTCGGTCACCCATGCATACCCCACAAGACATCCCACAAGAGGTCTCTTCACAGTCCCCAAGTCCAGAACAGACTATGGGAGGCAAACATTACTACATAGAGCAATGACTACATGGAACTCTATTCCACTTCAAGTAACTGACGCAAGCAGTAAAATTAGATTTAAAAACAGATAAAACACCTTATGGAACAGCGGGGCATGTGAAGCAACACAAACATCGGCACAGACACATGCACACACACACACACACACACACACACACTATACATACACATGGATGTAGATATGTACTGTAGATATGTAGTAGTGGTGGAGTAGGGGCTTGAGGGCACACAGTGTGTTGTGAAATCTGTGAATGTATTGTAATGTTTTTAAAATTGTATAAACTGCCTAAATTTTGCTGGACCCCAGGAAGGGGATCCATAATAAATACAAATTTGAATGTTAGTCCGTAATAGCCTAGTATGTTAAATAGCCTAAAACAACAAAATATTTGCTAAATATACATGGCTTTTATTTGGAAATATATTGTTAACATAGCATTCACACTGATATAGGCCTACTGTAAAACGTATTATGTCTGAGCCATGGACATGCCAAATGTCACTATTGATATGACCTAAAAGACTGTGAATAATTCTTATAAAATTCTAATTAAACGAAACATCAACTAGTTTTAAATAGGCTATGTGTAAATACAGTTACAGGCATCATTATTGCTCCTGTGGGCATATGATATTAGGCCTAAGACAATGTACACTATGGAGGGTTTAACGCACATCCAAACTTTTCACAGGAGCTGGAAAAATATCCAATATAAAGAGAATGGGGGAATGGTCAGACACCGTTACTGCTCCCAAATATATATAGCTACTGCCTACCATCGACGTTGATATGGCCAGTCGTGACTTTTCCACATGAAAGGTAAACAAACAAATATGCAAATATAGCCTACGAGAGGATTCAGCACCACAGACAGCGATTGGAATTCCAGCGATTTGACAGTAAGTCAAATCATTTTTGGACAAAATGATAAACAAAAGACAACAAGCAATCTTTTAAATAGCGTAATGTCCATAAACAGGCTTCCTACAGTCACAGACACCTTTCATGCAATGGGCATCGCACATAATGAGTCCAAACTGTTCATAAAAGCTGGACAAAAACCGGTTAATAATGTTATTTTACATTTTGTTTTTTCCAGTCCCCCAAAAATGTCAAGAGTCTTTGCAAAGCCCTCATTCTGTCCCTCAGAAGCGTATTCCAGCGTCTTCCTGACAGCTGGAAATCTTTGCCAATGGATGTGCGTGTGTGTAGGCTACCTGCCTCTGAAGCATAGGTTACTGTAGCCTACTGACAACATTAGAAGCATGAATCAGAATTTAGGGAGAGTTGTTTAAAAGAATGGATTAACTTTTTCAATTCAAGTTATCACATTTCACATTGGGTTTATTAACTACAAAAAGGTAAGATTAGTTTTAATTCTCGTGCTGCTCTGCACACACAAGCTTGTTAGCTAGCTAGCTAAAGTTTGCTCTGGTGGTCCAACGTTAAACCAACTTGGAAGTTCAAAGATATTCAAAGTTCCCACATAGAAGCCACTCCTTAGTAGGTATAATTCTGTGTTGTTATTTCAGATAATGCATGTCATAACCATTGCCAAACCTGGAGTAAGGGGTGGAAAATGCCGGTGTAACAGTTTTTACATGGCAAAATTGCAAACCAACATGCGTTTGACACTTGCGCCTCTTCACTGCCAACCAAAAATAAAGCCCTCTGTCTTTATTGCTACGCCCTACTGGCCAGAGGCAGCATGGCTCCTTCTATGGAGACCATCCTTGGCACACGATACAGATTTAATTTGTCGGAGTAGAAAACCTATGTGTTATTTTAGAATCTGAACTAAATTTCGAATCACACATTATGAATGTGACCAAAGTGCAGCCGTTTCTCTCTCAGGCTGATACAGAGAGACTCATCCATGCTTTTATTACAAGCAGGCTTGACTACTGTAATGCTCTCCTGTCTGGTCTACCCAAGAAAGCCATAGGTCAACTGCAAAACATATGGAATGCTGCAGCACGGAGACTGACCAAGACCAGACGGAGAGCACACATTACATTGGTTTTAAGGTCTCTGCACTGGCTGCCTGTGAGTTCTAGAATACATTTTAGGATTCTTATATTGGTTTTTTAAATCATTTCACAATTGAACACCTCAATACATGTCAGATATGCTTTTAAGTTATGTACCCAGTAGGTCCCTCAGGTCCTCTGGCACTGGCCTTTTATCCCAAAGCCTAGAACCAAGAGGCATTGAGAGGCAGATTTTAGTTACTATGCCCCCTGCCTCCGGAATAGCCTGCCAGATAACCTGAGGGGGGCCGAAACTGTGGACATATTTAAAATAGATCTTCAAACGCATATTTTTTACTTTGTTTTTCCATAGGGTGCTTTTTAGTCGTTCAGTTTTTGTCATTGTTTTGCTTTTTATCTTGTGTTTTTTTGTGTAGTAAATATTTAATAGTTTTTTTGTTGTTTTTTCCTGTGAAGCACATTGCATTGCATTCCATGTCTGAAATGTGCTGTATAAATAAAGCTTGATTTGATTTGGAAGAGAGTAGGATGGAAGAGAGGCAAGGTCTGTGGGGGGAGGGCTTAGTGTGTGTGTGTGTGTGTGTGTGTGTGCGTGTGTGTGTGTGTGTGTGTGTGTGTGTGTGTGTGTGTGTGTGTGTGTGTGTGTGTGTGTGTGTGTGTGTGTGCGTGACACATTGCGGGGACAAAATACTCTTCAAACCCTATCCATCCGAGAGCATAGTAACAGAAGTAATTATTTTTAACTAATCCATATTAAATCTTAAAATATGGTAATCCACTAGACATGATGTCCAATGGCACTTACCAGTAAACATTTCAGTTATACACCGTTATGACATGAATAATTGAATCCAATGGAAAAATCATTGCAGTATGCAGGGACAATAACTATTAACTATTGATGTGGTAAGGGGCTGTGGAAGCAGCACCTAGCTACAATACAGTACATTATGCATCTAGGGCTAACTGCCAAAATAAACATTAAGTGTCTTAATAGAGCGTTAGGCCACCACGACCCAGAACAGCTTCAATGCACCTTGGCATAGATTCTACAAGTGTCTGGAACTCTATTGGAGGGACGCGACACCAAGCCTTCAAGTTGAAATTCCATCATTTGGTGTTTTGTTTATGGTCGTGGAAAACATCGTCTCAGGCGCCGCTCCAGAATCTCCCATTAGTTTTCAATTGGGTTGAGATCTGGTGACAGACGGCAATGGCATATGGTTTACATCGTTTTCATGCTCATCCAACCATTCAATGACCACTCGTGCCCTATGGGTGGGGGCATTGTCATCCTATGGGGGCATAGCCATAGTAGCCAAAATAATGGCCTGCCCAACATTTTTATACATGACACTAAGCAGGATGGGATGTTAATTGCTTAATTCATTCAGGAACCACACCTGTGTGGAAGCACCTGTTTTCAATATTCTTTGTATCCCTCATTTACTCAAGTGTTTCCATTACTTTGGCAGTTACCTGTATTACAATGCACCAAACATAAACCTACTGTATGCTGCATACCACAGATGTGAGGTAAATAGTTAAAATACAGAAATATTGTCATGACCATGTCATATTATGAATCTAAGGATAAACTAGACTAGTAAACTATAAAGTGACTATAAAGAGAAATGTAGTCTAAACCTTGAACCCTTTGTAACTGGTATATAATAGTCTGCAGTATCCCTTCATTTTGAGGCAGAATGTCACTCAAACAATTCTTCATTTTCTTTTATGTAAATATGGGAGAAAAAAATTCAACTGAGGTTTCTATTTTTAGCTAGTTTGCCTGACTACCTTGTCCAAGTCTAACAGGATCATTTAATTGGAGGGAATATCTGCTATCACGTGATGGACAGAGAAACGGCTAATGACTGTATATCTTTCCTCTTGTCACTTAAAGCCATCTTGTTACAACATTCTTTGACGGTGATATGACATTTTATTTGACTTTCATAACCTTTTTTCCAGCTACCTTGACAGTTCACCCGTTTGTTAAAACTACACTAATCAGACAGTTGTCCGTTTTCGAAAGTACAGTGTTGAGGAGAATTTGTCAGAGCTGCCAGTCTGTCACACTATATCCTGTGGCATTTGTCTAGTGAGGAATGCTATAGCTAATTTGACAGACTGACTGAGTTTGTCACGTTCTGACCTCTATTTCCGTTGTTTTGTATTTATTTAGTATGGTCAGGGCGTGAGTTGGGTGGGCAGTCTATGTTTGTTTTTCTATGTTTTGGGGCATTTCTATGTTTTCGGCCTAGTATGGTTCTCAATCAGAGGCAGGTGTCATTAGTTGTCTCTGATTGAGAATCATACTTAGGTAGCCTGGGTTTCACTGTGTGTTGGTGGGTGATTGTTCCTGTCACTGTGTTTGTTGTCACAGGATAGGCTGTATAGGTTTTTTCACGTTCCGTTTGTTGTTTTGTAGATAAGTCATTTCATGTATCGTTCATTTTCCATTAAAGAACATGAGTAACCACCACGCTGCTTTTTGGTCCGCTTCTCCTCCTACAGACGAACGTCGTTACAGAATCACCCACCCACCAAGGACCAAGCGGTGTGGTAAACAGAGGCAGCAGCAACAGCAGCAGCAGGAGAAGCGACTGGTGCAGCAGGAGCAACAGCAGCAGCAGCAGGAGCAACAGCAGCAGCAGCAAAAGCAGCAGCAGGAGGAGCAACAGCAGCAGCAGCAAAAGCAGCAGTGGGAGAGGCTGCACTACTTGGAGAGATGGACTTGGGAGGAGATTCTAGACGGGAAAGGACCCTGGGCAGAGCGAGGAGAATATTGCCGCCCCAAGGCCGAGCTGGAGGCAGCAAAAGCAGAGAGGCGGAATTATGAGGAACTAGCACGGCAGAGCGGATGGAAGCCCGAGAGTCAGCCCCAAAAATTTCTTGGGGGGGGGCTAACAGGGAGTATGGCTACGCCAGGTAGGAGACCTGAGCCAACTTCCTGTGGTTACCGGGGGGCTAGAGAGACCGGGCAGGCACCGTGTTATGCGGTGGAGCGCACGGTGTCCCCAGTGCGGGTGCACAGCCCGGTGCGGTACATTCCAGCTCCGCGTATTGGCCGGGCTAGAGTGGGCATCGAGCCAAGTGCCATGAAGCCGGCTCTACGCATCTGGTCTCCAGTGCGTCTCCTTGGGCCGGCTTACATGGCACCAGCCTTGCGCACGGTGTCCCCGGTTCGCCTGCATAGCCCAGTGCGGGCTATTCCACCTCGCCGCACTGGCAGGGCGACCGGGACCATTCAACCGGGTAAGGTTGGGCAGGCTCGGTGCTCAAGAGCTCCAGTGCGCCTGCACGGCCCGGTCTATCCGTCACCACCTCCACGCACCAGCCCTCCGGTGGCAGCGCCCCGTACCAGGCTGTCTCTCCGGCCCATCCTTACAGGGGCTTCCTCCTCTCCAGCGCTGCCGGAGCCTCCCGCCTGTCCGGCGCCGCTGCCGGAGCCTCCCGCCTGTCCGGCGCCGCTGCCGGAGCCTCCCGCCTGTCCGGCGCCGCTGCCGGAGCCTCCCGCCTGTCCGGCGCCGCTGCCGGAGCCTCCCGCCTGTCCGGCGCCGCTGCCGGAGCCTTCCGCCTCTCCGGCGCTGCCGGAGCCTTCCTCCTCTCCGGCGCTGCCGGAGCCTTCCTCCTCTCCGGCGCTGCCGGAGCCTCCCTCCTCTCCAGCGCTGTCGGAGTCTCCCGCCTCTCCGGCGCTACCAGGGCCTTCCTCTTCTCCGGCACTGCCGGAGTCTCCCGCCTGTTCGGCGCTACGAGAGCTACTCAGTCCAGCGTTGCCGGAGCTTCCCGTCTGCCCAGCGCCATCTGAGCTTCCCGTCTGCCCAGCGCCATCTGAGCTTCCCGTCTGCCCAGCGCCATCTGAGCCTCCCGTCTGCCCAGCGCCGCCAGTGCCGCACGTCTGCCCAGCGCCGCCAGTGCCGCCCGTCTGCCCAGCGCCGCCAGTGCCGCCCGTCTGCCCAGCGCCGCCAGTGCCGCCCGTCTGCCCAGCGCCGCCAGTGCCGCCCGTCTGCCAGGAGCCGCCAGTGCCGCCCGTCTGCCAGGAGCCGCCAGTGCCGCCCGTCTGCCAGGAGCCGCCAGTGCCGCCCGTCTGCCAGGGGCCGCCAGTGCCGCCCGTCAGCCAGGGGCCGCCAGTCAGCCAGGGGCCGCCAGTGCCGCCAGTCAGCCAGGGGCCGCCAGTGCCGCCAGGCAACCAGGGGCCGCCAGTGCCGCCAGTCAGCCAGGTGCCGCCAGTCAGCCAGGGGCCGCCAGTCAGCCAGGGGCCGCCAGTGCCGCCAGTCAGCCAGGGGCCACCAGTAAGCCAGGGGCCGCCAGTGCCGCCAGTCAGCCAGGGGCCGCCAGTGCCGCCAGGCAACCAGGGGCCGCCAGTGCCGCCAGTCAGCCAGGTGCCGCCAGTCAGCCAGGGGCCGCCAGTCAGCCAGGGGCCGCCAGTGCCGCCAGTCAGCCAGGGGCCGCCAGTAAGCCAGGGGCCGCCAGTAAGCCAGGGGCCGCCAGTAAGCCAGGGGCCGCCAGTGCCGCCAGTCAGCCAGGGGCCGCCAGTAAGCCAGGGGCCGCCAGTGCCGCCAGTCAGCCAGGGGCCGCCAGTAAGCCAGGGGCCGCCAGTGCCGTCAGTCAGCCAGGGGCCGCCCGAGCAGCTGCCCCTCTGTCCAGAGCAGCTGTCGCCCCTCTGTCCCAAGCTGCTGTCGCCCCTCTGTCCCGAGCAGCTGTCCCTCTGTCCCGAGCAGCTGCCGCCCCTCTGTCCCGAGCAGCTGCCGCCCCTCTGTCCCGAGCTGCGATCGCCCCTCTGTCCCGAGCAGTTGTCCCTCTGTCCCGAGCAGCTACTTCACCTCTGTCCCGAGCTGCCCCTCTGTCCCAAGCAGTCCCTCTGTCCAGTGGGGTCATTGAGAGGGGTGGCCATGGTGAGTAAGCCACGGAGGCGGACAATAAGGCGGACTAAGACAATGGTGAAGTGGGGTCCGCGTCCCGCGCCAGAGCCGCCACCGCGGACAGACGCCCACCCAGACCCTCCCCTATAGGTCAAGGTTTTGCGGCCGGAGTCCGCACCTTTGGGCGGGGGGTACTGTCACGTTCTGACCTCTATTTCCGTTGTTTTGTATTTATTTAGTATGGTCAGGGCGTGAGTTGGGTGGGCAGTCTATGTTTGTTTTTCTATGTTTTGGGGCATTTCTATGTTTTCGGCCTAGTATGGTTCTCAATCAGAGGCAGGTGTCATTAGTTGTCTCTGATTGAGAATCATACTTAGGTAGCCTGGGTTTCACTGTGTGTTGGTGGGTGATTGTTCCTGTCACTGTGTTTGTTGTCACAGGATAGGCTGTATAGGTTTTTTCACGTTCCGTTTGTTGTTTTGTAGATAAGTCATTTCATGTATCGTTCATTTTCCATTAAAGAACATGAGTAACCACCACGCTGCTTTTTGGTCCGCTTCTCCTCCTACAGACGAACGTCGTTACAAAGTTATAGCTCTCAACCAAAGAAAGTATTAAAAAAACATATCTTAAAACACTTTGATGAAGCAATATTAGAGATGAGTCATGAGTGGTAGTGGAGGGTAGCTATTGCTATACATGATCTAGGATAGATATACAATATGAAACATATCCACATAGGAATCCTCGGGTCATAAGTGAACAAAATAAATTGATCATGGTTATTTGGCCTTCTAAAATGTCAAAGAGTTGCAACATCAAACTACAATGCATCATAACATCTGTACACTACTAGCCAAACCCCTCATCCTATTATGTATCGTTCATGACCATCCGACAAAGCTTATTGTATGAATAGGTCCAGGGCTAAATCAATTGGGCTGTCTCAAATCCTTTGATATTTTCAAGGCTCACATGTGCAATGTACGTACAGTACAGGTTAAAACCCTGTGACACTGCATACCTCCGCATGCATTAGAGACAATGCATCATAAATAAATTGATAAATTATAAAGCGAAGCGTGTTTCTACAATTCCTCTTATTGCGAACAATCCACATGCGGTATGGTATTCTATATGAAGTAATGCAGGCAGCAAGATGCTAAGAGTAGTAAATATACTGTATGTGGAGACCTTTGTGCCTTTTCTGTATTTTCATTCTGTTGCTGTGGCTTGCTGAGTGAGAGAGAGAGAGAGAGACAGAGAGAGAGAGAGAGGAAAACAATTCTGTAGCCTTGCAGATGACAATATCAAGCCTGTTTTGTCATTTATCATTTAGAGAGCTAGAGGTTCATCTAGTTAGGCCAGGCATATCTTAATGGTTGCCTGGGAGTGGAGGAGGAACGAAAGGGACGGAAGCAATTTTCTTTCCCCGCTAGACGCACAAACCCGGAGCCTTGCTTTGGCGTTCATTGATTCTGTGTCCACTATTCTCCCAAGACGTTGACCTGATGTGACAATCTTAATACCGACACCCCATTAAATATCTGAAATATATATTTACAGAATCCACAAAGCATCTGGGCAGGCCAAAAGTTCATCCCAACAAGATTGTCCTTTGGATGCAATAGGATGAGGATAGGAAACCATCTAATTTATATGCAGTTAAAGTGCCTATTATGCTATTATGGTGTCCAGAGCACTTTAGTGTCATTGTCGGGCTGGTTTTGTATGTCTCGCTGGGTAATTGAAGCTGGTCGTCTATATCTGAAGGGACAGTCACAGTATTATTGAACACATTGCAGTTTGAGCTGAGATAATGAACTGTTCTCTTTTCAGAGCCTGGTCGTTTCTCTTACATACTGTATGTCATAACATGTCCGTTTCCTAATTCACCATCTGGGCTGAGATCGATGACGGTCATAGTTTGCTCCAGGAAGCACTCACAAAACGTTACAGTATTCACTCATAGGGAATGTGAGCGGATAGAACAGAGGAATAGATTAAAAATGTACTTTGACTCTCTGGTAAAACTCATAACAGCCCCATACTTCCACTATTCCCTGTTCTAGGAAGAGAGAGCACCCTAAACGGAGACCACAGTCCCAAAGAGACCACACTGCTAAAAACACAAAGTGTTCTCTCTAGCCGCCCAGAACATGCCATTGTTCATAACACAATAACAATGTCAGCCAGTAAGATGAGCCAATGAACCTACTCCTATGACACTGTCAGGCGGGAGGCTGGGGGTTGAAGGGGTGGTGAGGGCTGGTGAAGACTCTCCTCTAGATCAAGGTTTCACAACCCTTTCCTCGGGGACCACCAGACGTTTCACATATTTGCTGTAGCCCTAAACTAGCACACCTGATTCAACTATAACCAAACCCTTGACTAATTGAATCAGATGTGCCAATTCAGGGCTACAACAACTATGTGAAACGTCTGGTGGTCCCCGAGGAGAGGGTTGTGAAACCCTTATCTAGATAACGCTACAAAAATCTTCCTCATAGAGAGAAGCCCCTCTGCCCTCTGCCCTCCCCCAGTGCCGGTCCCAGACAGGGAAACATGAATAAATACAAAACCACAGTGTCAGGCCACCATTATAACGGAAAAGACACACATTTAAAAAGTGGAAATGGGGGAGGGGAAAGAGGCAGGAAAAGTTTTAGGATAAATAAGTAAAGAGAGTGCTCTCCTTTTCCTGGGGGGGGGGGGGGGATTCACAACATATACAGTACCAGTCAAAGGTTTGGACGCACCTACTCATTCAAGGGTTTTTCTTTGTTTTTACTATTTTCTACGTTGTAGAAAGATAGTGAAGCAGTGGTGGAAAAGGTACAAAATTGTCATACTTGAGTAAAAGTAAAGATACCTTAATTGAAAATGACTCTAAATTATTAAGTATTTGGTTTTAAATATGCTTAAGTATCAAAAGTATATGGAATTGCTAAAATGTACTTAAGTATAAACCATTTAAAATTCCTTATATTAAGCAAACCAGGCGGCACAAGTTTATTTAAAAAATGTAATTGATGGATAGCCATGGCAACACTCAGACATAATTTACAAACAAAGCATTTGTGTTTAGAGATTCCGCCAGATCAGAGGCAGTAGGGATGACCAGGGATGTTCTGTTGATAAGTGTGTGAATCAAAACCATTTTCCTGACAAAATGTAACGAGTACTTTTGGGTGTCAGGGAAAATGTAAGGAGTAAATAGTACATTATTTTCTTTAGGAATGTAGCGTTGTCAAGTAAAAGTTGTCAAAAATATAAATAGTAAAGTTAAAGACTTAGGTAGAACTTTCAAGTATTTTTCTTTACACCACTGTAGTGAATATATCAAAACTATGAAATAACACATATGGAATCATGTAGTAACCAAAAAAGTGTTAAACAAATCTAAATATATTTTATATTTGAGATTCTTCAAAGTAGCCACCCTTTGCCTTGATGACAGTTTTGCACACTCTTGGCATTCTCTCAACCAGCTTCATGAGGTAGTCACCTGGAATGCTTTTCTAACAGTTTTGAAAGAGTTCCCAGATACCGTTGCAAGAAAAGTATGTGAACCCTTTGGAATTACATGGATTTCTATATAAATTGGTACATGTGATCTGATCTTCCTGTCACAACAATAGACAAACACAGTGTGCTTCAACTAATAACACACAAACTATTGTATTTTTGTTGTCTATATTGAATACATAATTTAAACATTCACAGTGTAGGCTGGAAAAAGTATGTGAACCTCTAGGCTAATGACTTCTCCAAAAGCTAATTGGAGTCAGGACACAGCTAACTTGGAGTCCAATCAATGAGACGAGATTGGAGATGTTGGTTAGAGCTGCCCTGCAATATAAAAACCACTTACAAAAAGGGAGTTTGCTATTTACATGAAGCATTGCCTGATGTGAACCATGCATCTAACAAAAGAGATCTCAGAAGACCTAAGATTAAGAACAGTTGACTTGCAAAAAGCTGGAAAGAGTTACACAAGTATCTCTAAAAGCCTTGATGTTCATCAGTCTATTAATGGAGCAAGTTCAGCACTGTTGCTACTCTCGCTAGGAGTGGCCGGGTGGCAAAGATGACTGCAAGAGCACAACGCTCAATGAGGTTAAGAAGAATCCTAGAGTGTCAGCTAAAGACTTACAGAAATCTTTGGAACATGCTAACATCTCTTGACGAGTCTACAATACGTCAAACACTAAACAAGAATGGTGTTCATGGGAGGACACCACGGAAGAAGCCACTGCTGTCCAAAAAAACATTGCTGCACGTCTGAAGTTTGCAAAAGTGCACATGGATATTACAAAATATTCTGTGGACAGATTAAACTAAAGTTGAGTTGTTTGGAAGGAACACACAACACTAAGTGTGGAGAAAAAAAGGAACAGCACACCAACTGCAAAACCTCATCTCAACTGTAAAATATGGTGGAGGGAGCATCATGGTTTGGGGCTGCTTTGCTCCCTCAGGGCCTGGACAGCTTGCTATCATCGAAGGAAAAATGAATTCCCATGTTTATCAAGACATTTTGCAGGATAATGTAAGACTATCTGCCCGCCAATTGAAGCGCAACAGAAGTTGGGTGATGCAACAGGACAACGACCCACAACACAGAAGTAAATCAACAACAGAATAGCTTCAACAGAAGAAAATACAGCTTCTGGAGTGGCCCAGTCAGAGTCCTGATCTCAACCTGTGGTACAACCTTGAGAGCGGTTCACACCAGACATCCCAATAATATTGCTAAACTGAAACAGTTTTGTGAAGAGGAATGGTCCAACATTCCTCTTGACCATTGTGCAGTTCTGATACGCAACTACAGAAAATGTTTGGTTGAGGTTAATGCTGCCAAAGGAGGGTCAACCCGTTATTAAATCCAAAGGTTCACATACTTTTCCCACCCTGCCCTGTGAATTATTACACAGTGTGTTCAATAAAGACATGAAAACGTATAATTGTTTGTGTGTTATAAGTTTAAGCAGACTGTGTTTATCATGACACAAGGCGAGACCCAGATGCAGACACAGGAGGCAGATGGTTGGAGTCTTAAAATATTTATTAATCCAATAGGGTAAGGCAAGACAATGGTCGTCGACAGGCAAAAAGGTCAAAACAAATTCAGAGTCCAAATGGTACCGAAGGCAGGCAGAATCAAGGATGATCAGGCAGGTGGGAAGGTAGTCCAGAGTCAGGCAGGGGTCAAAACCGGGAAGACTATCAAAAAGTGAATAACAAAAGGAGTATGGGAAAAATACGCTGATTGACTTGACTAACATACAAGACGAACTGGCACAGAGAGACAGGAAACACAGGGATAAATACACTGGGGAAAATAAGCGACACCGGTAGGGGGTGTCGACAATCACAGGAACAGGTTGGCGTCGAACCTGGGTCCATACCTGGCTGACCGGGGTGTCGGCGGTGGAAATCGGCGATGAGGGCCGGGTCCAAGATGTCTTTAGCAGGGACCCAGCACCTCTCCTCCGGGCCATAACCCTCCCAGTCAACCAGGTACTGGAAACCCCTGCCCCATGGTCAAACCTTCAGGACGCGTCTCACTGTATACGCTGGCTGGCCACCGATAACCCGGGGGGAGGGATGGGCCTGGAGACAGAAGACAAAGGACAGTGAGACACAGACTTAATCCTAGACAAATGGAAGGTAGGGTGAATACGAAGGGTACGGGGTAACACAAGATGGACAGCAGTGGAACTCAGGACTCTGGAGATGGGAAAAGGACCAATGAACCGGGGAGACAGCTTGCGGGACTCTCTCCGAAGGGGCAGATCCCGAGTGGAAAGCCATAGCCTCTGCCCAATGCGGTAGCGGGGAGCTGGGGTCCGGCGAGGGTCCGCTTGTTGACGATACCTGGAGTTGGTCTTGAGAATAGCCGCCCTTCGTACCTGGCTCTTCTCCAGGTAAGTCAACAGCGGTGGACAAACATCTGTGCATAGGGTACGCTGACCTCCTGCTCTTGTTCAGGGAAGAGCGGAGGCTGATACCCCGGCTCCAGGTAGTGGGATTGGTTGAGACCAGCCACCTTAAGGTGGTATCCAGAGTTTGGTTGGCTTGCTTCGACTGACCGTTAGTTTGGGGATGGAATCAAGGTGACAGGCTGACCGACAAACCAATAAGGGTGCAGAATGCCTTCCAGAACTGAGACGAGAACTGAGGACCCCGATTGGAGCCCATGTCAACCGGAAGTCCGTGGATCTGGAAGACATGCTGCACCATAAGCTGGGCCATCTCCTTGGCAAAAGGTAGTTTGGGGAGAGGGATAAAATGGGCAGCCTTGGAGAACCGGTCGACTACCATCAGAATGACAGTGTTTCCGTCAGACGGAGGGTGCCCAGTGACAAAGTCCAGAGATATATGAGACCAGGGACGATGAGGAACCGGTAGTGGCTGCAGGAGGCCAGAAGGAGCTTGTCATGGAGTCTTGTTTTGAGCACACACAGTGACAAAGGCAGGGACGTCAGGGACCATTGTGGGCCACCAGAAACGTTGTAGAAGGAAAGCTAGTGTACGACGGGACCCTGGATGACAGGTCAGCCTGTAGGAATGAGCCTTTTCCAGGACCCGGGACCGGACTGGGTTAGGGACAAACAGCCAGTTAGCAGGGCCCCCTTCAGGTCCAGGCTGGGAGTGTTGCGCCACGTGAACCAGGTTCTCAATATCCCAATCCACAGTGGCAGCAAGGCATGAGGTAGGGATAATGGTTTCGGAAGTCGAGGGTGTGGCAGAGGAACTGTATAGGCGGGAGAGAGCATCAGGATTCACATTTTTAGACCCTGGACAGTAGGAAATTGTCAAGTTGAATCTGGTAAACAGGAGGGCCCACCGGGCCTGCCTTGAGTTGAGGCGCTTGGCTGAACGGAGATATTCCAAGTTTTTATGGTCAGTCCAGACCAGGAATGGCTGTTCTGCTCCTTCCAGCCAGTGCCTCCACTTCTTCAACACCATCTTCACCGCCAGGAGTTCTTGCTTGCCAACATCGTAGTTCCTCTCAGCAGGAACTACGATGGGACAGGAAAGCACAGGGATGAAGCTTCTGGTCCTGGGCAGATCGCCAGGACAGGATGGCCCCCACTCGAACATCCGAAGCATCCACTTTCACCAAAAATTGACACGAGGGGTCCGTATGGATGAGGACGGGTGCTGTTGTGAACCGATGCTTCAGGTCCACAAAGGCTTTGTCGACAGCTGGAGACCATTTGAACGATACCTTGGGGGAGGTGAGTGCCGAGAGGGGGGCCGCTAGGGTGCTGTAATCCCGAATGAAACGGCGGTAGAAGTTTGCAAAACCAAGAAACCGTTGCAACTGCAACTGTTGGTTGAGGCCAATCCACCACTGCTTTCACCTTTCCAGGATCCATCTGAACATTTCCCTCAAGCAATGACATATCCAAGAAAGGTGATAGAAGAGTGATGGAACTCACACTTCTAGGCTTTCACAAACAGTTGGTTCTCCAGGAGGCGCTGAAGGACCTGTCTGACATGGAGTACAAAACAGAATGTCGTCCAGATAGACGAACACAAAAAGGTTTAGCATGTCCCGAAGCACATCATTGACCAAAGCCTGGAAGACAGTGGGGGCGTTGGTGAGTCCAAATGGCATGACCTCGTACTTATAATGTCCACTGGCTGTGTTGAAGGCTGTCTTCCACTCATCCCCTTTGCGTATCCGAACCTGGTGGTAGGTATTCCGAAGGTCCAACTTGGAAAACATGGTATACCCCTGGAGAGGTTCAAACGCCGAGGAAAGGAGAGGTAGGGGGTAACGATTTTTTGACAGTGATATCGTTACGTCCCCGGTAGTCAATGCACGGGTGCAGGGTCTTGTCCTTCTTCTCCACATAGAAAAACCCTGTGCCGGCAGGAGATGCAGACGGACGGCCCCAGTGTCCAGAGACTTCTATGTATTCCTCCATAGCAATGGTCTCTGGACCGGACAGAGAGTACAACTGACCCTGAGGTGGTGTAGTGCCTGGGAGAAGATCAATGGCACAATCATAAGGACGGTGCGGGGGAAGGGAAGTAGCATGTGCCTTGCTAAACACTTCCAGGAGGTCATGGTATTCCGTGGGGATAATAGAGACATCCACAGTCTTGCTAACCTCCTGAGGAAGACGACTAGTGGAAGGCTGTGCTGCTTGAAGGCAGTGAGAATGGCAAAATTAGTTTGGGAAAAACACGCTGGTTGACTTGACTAACATACAAGTCGAACTGGCACAGAGAGACAGGAAACACAGGGATAAATACACCGGGGAAAATAAGCGATACCTGGAGGGGGTGGAGACAATCACAGGAATTTTATAAACAATTTATAGAGAAATCCATGTAATTACAAAGGGCTCACGTACTCTTTCTTGCCACTGTATGCTGAACACTTGTTGGCTGCTTTTCCTTCACTCTGCGGTCCAACTTAACCCAAACCATCTTATTTGGGTTGAGGTCGGGTGATTGTGGAGGCCAGGTCATCTAATGCAGCACTCCATCAAAATCAAATCAAATGTATTTATAAAGCTGATATCTCAAAGTGCTGTACAGAAACCCAGCCTAAAGCCCCAAACAGCAAGCATTGCAGGTGTAGAAGCATCACTCTCCTTCTTGGTCAAATAGCCCTTACACAGCCTGGAGGTGTGCTGGGTCATTGTCCTGTTGAAAAACAAATGATAGTCCCACTAAGAAATCACAGACAGTGTCACCAGCAAAGCACCCCCACACCACCTCCTCCATGCTTCATGATGGGAACTACATATGCAGAGATAATCCGTTCACTTACTCTTCGTCTCACAAAGACACGGCGGTTGGAACCAGAAATCTCAAATTTGGACTCATCAGACCAAAGGACAAATTTCCACCGGTCTAATGTCCATTGCTTGTGTTTCTTAGCCCAACCAAACCTCTTCTTATTATTCGTGTCCTTTAGTAGTGGTTTCTATGCAGCAATTTGACAATGAAGACCTGATTCACGCAGTCTTCACACAGTTGATGTTGAGATGTGTCTGTTACTTGAACTCTGTGAAGCATTTATTTGGGCTGCAATTTGAGGTGCAGTTAATTGCCGATTTCTGAGGCTGGTAACTCTAATGAACTTATCCTTTCTAGCAGAGGTAACTCTGGGTCTTCCTCTCCAGTGGCGGTCCTCATGAGAGCCAGTTTCATCATAGCAATTGATGGTTTTTGTGACTGCACTTGAAGAAGCTTTCAAAGTTCTTGAAATGTTGACATTTTCTGGATTGTCTGACCTTCATGTCTTAAAGTAATGATGGACTGTCATCTCTCTTTGCTTATTTGAGCTGTTATTGCCATAATATGGGCTTGGTCTTTTACCAAATAGGGCTATCTTCTGTATACCAACCCTACCTTGTCACAACACAACTGATTGGCTGAAACACATTAAGAAGTTAAGAAGTCACACCTGTTCATTGAAATGCATTCCAGGTGCATTCCCTCTTGAGAGAGTGTGCCAAGAGTGTGCAAAGCTGTCATCAAGGCAAAGGTTGGTTACTTGGAAGAATCTCAAATATAAAATATATTTGGATTTGTTTAACCCTTTTTTGGTTACTACATGATGCCATATGTGTTATTTCATAGTTTTGATGTCTTCACTATAATTGTACAATGTAGAAAATAGTCCAAATAAAGAAAAACCCTGGAATGAGTAGGTGTGTCCAAACTTTTGACTGGTCCTGTATATCTAAAAATATGTTTTCTTGAAATAAGAGTTGTACAATTAAAGGTTAAATACACTGCATTTCTGGCTTTCAAGTCAGTCTACAAATTGAACTAGAACCATGCATAATGCACATTCACAAAACTTCTTGTGTCAGGCTTTCGGCTATAGAAATTGAACACAGGTCTCATCAAAAATCTCTCAAGCCCATGTGCTAGTGATTAGCCAGCTAATCTTTATATTTCAAGTTTAACCAACTTGGATCTATTTGCTCTTGTAGTAGTGTCTGCTCTCAATCTGAGGAGTTGAGACATAAAAAGGGTATATTTAGAACTTCAACTCTTTTACAGTAAAATCATCTCAATGTCCCTATGACCGATTCTGTTGAAACCACTCGTAAGAGAAGAAGATGTGATCTCTCAACTTTGTTGGCGTGAGAGGCAGGTGGAGGGGCTTGGTATGTGTAAACCATAGAGGAAGAGGCAAAGCCTAAAATCTGTCCAGAATAAGCCCAATGCATTTATATGGGCTTATTTTGGATATAAACTGGTCACCTGCCTTCCCGCGTTTGGGACAACGACTCCCATTGTTAGGGCTGAGATGTGAAACTCTTCATTATATATGGATCTCTGGTGTAAATGGGGAGGTGCACACAGCACAGAAGGAACGAAAGAGACGAGACCAAAAATACAACATGAAAACAAGTGGACAAAAACGGTCATAAAAACAAAAAATAGGCCTCCCGGGTGGCGCAGTGGTTAAGGGCGCTGTACTGCAGCGTCAGCTGTGCCATCAGAGTCACTGGGTTCGCGCCCAGGCTCTGTCGTAACCGGCCGTGACCGGGAGGTCCGTGGGGCGACGCACAATTGGCCTAGCGTCGTCCGGGTTAGGGAGGGCTTGGTCGGTAGGGATGTCCTTTTCTCATTGCGCACCAGCGACTCCTGTGGCGGGCCGGGCGCAGTGCTAACCAAGGTTGCCAGGTGCACGGTGTATCCTCCGACACATTGGTGCGGCTGGCTTCCGGGTTGGATGCGCGCTGTGTTAAGAAGCAGTGCGGCTGGTTGGGTTGTGTATCGGAGGACGCATGACTTTCAACCTTCGTCTCTCCCGAGCCCGTACGGGAGTTGTAGCGATGAGACAAGATAGTAGCTACTACAACAATTGGATACCACGAAAAAGGGGTACAATTAAATTAAATAAAATAACATTTAAAAAATAACACAACCTTGATTCTTGCGATACAGGCATTTGGAATATCGCGCAAAAACATACATATGAATTAATATTGCCCAGCCCTAGGTCACTACAACCTATACTGAGCTTTAGTGGTGGATCTACTGTATTGGTGGCTATGCTTGACATACAGTTGAAGTCAGAAGTTTACATACACTTAGGTTGGAGTCATTAAAACTAATTTTTCAACCATTCCACAAATTTCTTGTTAACAAACTATAGTTTTGGCAAATCGGTTAGGACATCTACTTTGTGCATGAAACAAGTAATTTTTCCAACAATTGTTTACAGACAGATTATTTCACTTATAATTCACTGTATCACAATTCCAGTGGGTCAGAAGTTTACATACACTAAGTTGACTGTGCCTTTAAACAGCTTGGAAAATTCCAGAAAATTATGTCATGGCTTTAGAAGCTTCTGATAGGCTAATTTAAATCATTTGAGTCAATCGGAGGTGTACCTGTGGATGTATTTCAAGGCCTACCTTCAATCTCAGTGCCTCTTTGCTTGACATCATGGGAAAATCAAAAGAAATCAGCCAAGACCTCAGAAAAAAAATTGTAGACCTCCACAAGTCTGGTTCATCCTTGGGAGCAATTTCCAAATGCCTGAAGGTACCACGTTCATCTGTACAACCAATAGTATGAAAGTACAAACACCATGGGACCACGCAGCCGCCATAGCGCTCAGTAAGGAGACTCGTTCTGTCTGCTAGAGATGAACGTACTTTGGTGCGAAAAGTGCAAATCAATCCCAGAACAACAGCAAATGACCTTGTGAAAATGCTGGAGGAAACAGGTACAAAAGTATCTATATCCACAGTAAAACAAGTCCTGTATTGACATAACCTGAAAGGCCGCTCAGCAAGGAAGAAGTCACTGCTCCAAAACCGCCATAAAAAAGCCAGACTATGGTTTGCAACTGCACATGGGGACAAAGATTGTACTTTTTGGAGAAATATCCTCTGGTCTGATGAAACAAAAATAGAACTGTTTGGCCATAAAGACCATCGTTATTTTTGGAGGAAAAAGGGGCAGGCTTGCAAGCCGAAGAACACCATCCCAACCATTATACACAGGGGTAGCAGCATCATGTTGTGGGGATGCTTTGCTATAGGAGCCACTGATGCACTTCACAAAATAGATGGTATCATGAGGAAAGAAAATTATGTGTATATATTGAAGCAACATCTCAAGACATCAGTCAGGAAGTTAAAGCTTGGTCGCAAATGGGTCTTCCAAATGGACAATGACCCCAAGCATACTTCCAAAGTTGTGGCAAAATGGCTTAAGGATAACAAAGTCAAGGTATTGGAGTGGCCATCACAAAGTCCTGACCTCAATCCCATAGAAAAAATGTGGGCAGAACTGAAAAAGCCTATGTGAGCAAGGAGCCCTACAAACCTGACTCAATTCAGGAGCTCTGTCGGGAGTAATGGGCCAAAATTCACCCAATTTATTGTGGGAAGCTTGTGGAAGGCTAACCAAAACATTTGACCCAAGTTAAACAATTTAAAGACAATGCTACCAAATACTAATTGAGTATATGTAAACTTCTGACCCACTGGGAATGTGATGAAGGAAATAAAAGCTGAAATAAATCATTCTCTGGATTAAATGTCAGGAATTATGAAAAACTGAGTTTAAATGTATTTGGCTAAGTTGTATTTCAACTTCAACTGTACATGCACTGGACCCCAAACTACTGCACTTTGACACATTTTGGCCTGGAAGATAAATTCAGATGTAGAGGCCTTCAGGATCTGAAACATTACTGTGTAAGTACAGAAAAGGTCAAGATTTGTATTTTGATTTGATGGAGCCAGGTAGACATTCCGAACAGTGTCATTTCTCAAAGCAGTGTAATGGCTTTGTTCAGCTGACCTACAGTAGTAGATGTATAACCCCAGACCTGGTAATTACGTGCTGAGCAAACAGCCATCCATCAACTTTTCACTCTCTCTGAGCGATGCTCCTGCTTCAGAAAGCAACACTACCACAGCAGTGATTGGTGTAATCCCACGGGGAGAAATACCAATGACAAGCCAGGGAGAAAGACTGGAGCTGTCTCCTCTGATGGAGACAGTCACCTCAGACTGAACTGAAAACCCAGCAGAATTCGGCATTAGGGTTGGTTCAGTGCCCGGCACCCAACGGCATAGGATTGGCTTTAGTATTAGTGCAGCAGGGAAGTTAAAAAGACTGAAATCAATAAACCTATGGACACCAACTCCAATATAGGCAACAACAAAAGATGTGTGTGCCTAAAGAGTTCTAAATGACATTATTTGTTGGAAGTGATAACACCAGCACTGCACCAGCACAGTCCTCCTGTCTGGCTCAGTTGGTAGAGCACAGCTGGAAATACAGTATTTTAGGTTACTGAACATATATTTCACACCAGTTTAGATGGTACAATGATTCTCTACACGATACATTGCTTGTTTTGTCATATAAACTGTTATTAGGCAAACTATTCAAATTTTAACAGACAGAAAATGGTCAAGCGATTTCTGCATATTTCACCTTTAAGGAAGGGAGGGAGAGGGGGGGGAGGGAGAGAGCGAGAGAAGAGTGTGAGAGAAAGGGAGATGGAGAGAGAGAAAGCTGCAATGGAATGGAAGCCCACCGCAAGTCCAAACACAAGCAGCACCTGTCAGCTGGGTTGGGAGTCTCCCACGTCTCCCCCTGGCCAAGGCCTCCTCTCCCTGGGGCCTCCCTCCTTCTCCCTTCCACCATCATCTATCTATCTGCACCTGGCTGTGACTAACACAGAGGCATTCTCAGTCTCTGACTCTGTCTGCAATTCATTACCACCCCAGGCACCTCCTCCATCATTGAGAGAAGAGGCAAGGAGGGAGGAAGGCTAGGCAGCTAGCTACCTGGGCTGGCCATGATGCACCAGACCATGCAGCCTCCTCTCCCTCCATGCTAGGGAAAGAGAAGGCAGTGGCAGTCACAGAGTCATACCAAATCTAATTCAATTGAAATAGCTTAATTACAGAAATCAAATCAATTTTTATTTGTCACATACACATGGTTAGCAGATGTTAATGCGAGTGTAGCGAAATGCTTGTGCTTCTAGTTCCGTACAGTATCATGTACTCGATACCATCTACTGCATCTTGCCTATGCCGTTCTGTACCATCACTCATTCATATATTTTTATGCACATATTCTTCATCCCTTTACACTTGTGTGTATCAGGTAGTTGTTGTGGAATTGTTAGGTTAGATTACTCGTTGGTTATTACTGCATTGTCAGAACTAAAAGCACAAGCATTTCGCTACACTCGCATTAACATCCGCAAACCATGTGTATGTGACAAATAAAATAAAATTTGATATGATTTGATAACATTCATTATGTACTCTATGAAAAGTGGATTCACATTAATCTGGATAATGAATCGTTATTCTGATTTGGGATTTTGACATTGTAGATAATTGGTCGACAACAGCAACAAAAATGTATCAAATGGACTAATTTACTGATATGGAATGGTTCAACTACCATAATGTGCCTAACAACACTAATTCATACACACACTTCAGATCTATCTACATGGTCAAGAGAAGTGGCAGGTTCAAAGTGTTCATTTCTTCCACTTTGAACCTGTCATAGTGGGGTCATTAAAACAGCTCCATCAAGCCACCCAGACAACAGCAGATAAGCTACTTAAGCCTTCCTACAGCAGTTTCCACAGGCAGACATCTCTGTAGGAAAGACAGTGATTATCTGAGAATACCCTACACACAGAGAGACGCTGAGATAAACAGAATTACACAACGCACCTCGCTGCCTGCATCTATTCTAGCTAGATAAAATACGAGGTCATGAATGAAAGTTAAAGCTGGAGCTCTGTTCTTTGCAATCACACAAGGCACTTACGGATCCTGGTAAAGCCCATGCTTTGTAACAAGCTTTAGAGCCAGTGCATCAACCACTCATTGAGGGCAGGAGGGAGGGATGGTGTGTTTGTGTGTGTGTGTGTGTGTGCCAAGTGTGTGGGGGGGGTCTAACAGTAAACAACCACTCAGTGCTGATGTGTCTCCTAAAGACATGCAGTCAACAACTGTAAAGTCAGTGGAAACCTCAATCAAGAGAAATAAAGAGGGGAACAGATGCATAGGAGTGGAGGGTCATGAGACAAAGAGTTGGTTCCCCCACAACTCCCTCAAGACCTCTACTTAAAACTCATTAGCAGGAGCTGAGTGGCAAAGGCCTTGTGCTCGCAGGCATATCTAATGGCATAATGAGCAAGAAAAGCCTCGCAATGACAAGGAAGTTAATGAGGTTTTCTGCTGATGAAGGGAATTCTTACAAAGGTAACTGGGATTTCCCTATCGCAGCAGCTTTAAATTGAGTTAGCTGAAAGCCTCAAATGCCACACAGCTACATATCTTAGTTGACTGTATTTTCCAGTATTTGAAAGAATACTGTTGTGTTAGTCTTTCCAACGCCGCATTGGACTAGTGGTGTTTCTTTGGATGAAATATATATTACAGCCCAGAGTGCTGACATTAAATCCATTTTATGTTTCACCTGGGCAGCCCAGAAAACACACAGAAACACTAGCTTTTACAGTAATTGGAGTAAACATTCCATCCACTACATTTTAGAATAGAAAGTGGTTGCCAGAGAGCCTGCTGCTCGAACACATGCAGGCCTCTATCTCGCTGACATCTATTTTCAAATTACAACACACTATACTAATTAGAGTAATGAACTATTACCAAATCCCCTTGTTCAGATTTCCTAATGATGATAGTATCTGAGCTGTGCTATAATAACTGCTCTGGTTTGGTTACGCATCAACCACAGTAGTATCTGAGCCAGCACAGTATAGTTCGGGTCGGCATGGTAATATAAACAGGGTACTATTTCATTAGTCATTAGTGTAAAAGGAGGTCCTCAACTACCTAGACCAGGGGGTATCTCCGGGCAAGGTGGTATGGGCTTGGTAGTGGGCGGCGTGTGGTTTCCCTCGGGTCGTACGGTGGGCAGCAGCTGGTCTGCGGTGGCCAGGTAGCTGGCGTAGGTGGCGTTGGGCCGGCTGAGGTTGTAGTAGTAGTGGTGTCCGTTGCGGCTGGCGTTGCGGCCGTTGTTGAAGCGGCTGAAGATCTGGTCGAAGCGCTGGCTGTAGACGTCGAAGTAGAGGATCATCATGATGACGAAGTGCACCAGGCAGAGCAGCAGGACAGCCTTGCAGATGCGCTCCAGTGTTCGGCCAAGCATCAGCCGAGTCATGGTCGAGACTGTCGCCCCTGCCGCACAGCCTGGGGCATCCACTCGGTCGATCCCTCCCCTGGGCCTGGACTGCTGCACACTGGCTCCCACTATCACCTATGGAAGGACCAGGGAAAAACATGATGTTCAAATTAAATATATATTTTGTTGCCATTCAAGTGAATTAGGCCTAACACAGGAAAAGAGCAGTAGCCTTATCGAATTGTGTCTGTCCATCCTTTCTACAGTATATGTACAGTATATTATATGTCATTTACATGTTGAAAAGAAAAAACAAATCAAGGAATAAACCAAGAGCACCCAATTTGGTAGTAAAATCCAATGTAGCCAATAGTCCATTCCAGCCAACAATGTGATTTGAAAAACACATAAATATATCTGCCAGTAGCAATGAACATGGTTCACAGGATGACAGAAAGGAGATCAGTTGGATAACAAAGCAAGCACCATCATGTAGGAGCTATCTTCTCTATGTATAATCAGTGAAAACATGACCATGTTTATTAAAGACTGATGTAATGAGTCTCAAAACAACATCTGTGGTGAATCTGATGTGTGGTTCATGAGGAGAAGATGATCGCAGATGATTTTGAGCATTAGTGTTACATATGCAAAGAATGAGTTCAGTGTTGTCCATCTTAAGGACGTCTATTACATTTTAATCATTTAGCAGATGCTCTTATCGAGACATACAGGAGCAATTAGGGTTAAGTACCTTGCTCTAGGGCACGTGAACAGATTTCTCACCAAGTGCATGATAGTGATGACAAGTTTCAAGTTGATAGACCACTGTGAAGTGGATTTGCAGTGGTTTAAATGGACAAATAAAATCAAATCCAAACATGGTGTCATTTGGTCCTATAGTTTATGAGAATGTGTTTTGCATATGCTAATATAAATCTACTGGTTTAGTGTGGCAAACTTTGAATGCATCATCGTTATTTTCTCAAACTCTTTAATGACTATTACGATGAGTCCAAAGACCAAATTTGGAGTGAATCTGACTTTTAGTCCAAAAAGGCAGATAGTTCTTATTATTTAGTTATTTTTATTTTAAGCATGAGCTTTACATAGTCAAAAAAGTTCACTGTTAACATTTTTAAGATGTCAAGGCCAAACTTGACACGGTTCTTCATGGGAATGTCTTTGATGACCATAAGTTTCAAGTTGATAGGCCATAGTGGAGCAGTGGTGGGGAAAGTACCCAACTGTCATACTTGAGTAAAAGTAAAGATACCTTAACAGAAAATAACTCAAGTAAAAGTGAAAGAACACCCAGTAAAAAACTACCAAGTAAAAGTTTTAATGTATTTGGTTTTAAATACGTAAGTATCAAAAGTTGGCACGCCCTGACCAGAGAGCCCTTGGGGTTCTCTGTGGTGCAATAGGTCAGCGCGTGACTAGGGGGTGTTCTAGTCTAGAATTTCTATGTTGGTGCGAGTATGGTTCCCAATTGGAGGCAGCTGATGATCGTTGCCTCTAATTTGTGGGATATTGTTTGTTTTGGTTTAGTGCTACGTGCGCGATGAACTTCACGTTAGTTTATTCTTTGTTGTTTTTTGAAGGTTCACTTTAATAAATATGTGGAACTCTACTCATGCTGCGCCTTGGTCCGCTCATTATGTATACGACGAACGTAATAAAAGTAAATGTACAAGTATAAATCGTTTCAAATTCCTTATATTAGGCAAAGCAGACGGCCACATTTACTAGGTTTTATTTATTTACGGATAGCCAGGGGCACGCTCCAACTCTCAGACATAATTTACAAATGAAGCATGTATTTAGTGAGTCCGCCAGTTTAGAGGCAGTAGGGATGACCAGGGATGTTCTCTTGATGAGTGTGAATTAGACCATTTTCTCTCCTGTTAAACACTCAAAACGTAACGGGAACTTTTGGGTGTCAGGGAAAATGTATAGATTAAAAAGTACATAATTTTCTTTAGGAATGTAGTGAAGTAAAAGTTAAGTATAATCTGATTTCCTGATTTATCAAAAAGCCTTATCTTAACCAATCCCTTAGCTTTTTTCAATCTATGTGAAGAGAAGTACCATGGGCCTGCCTACACACTTGAATTTGGAGTTATTTTCCAAAATGTCCAAGACGGAGGAAAATATATCCTGGTGGACCTTATGGGTTTGATCAGCATGAGGAAAGACATCTACATACAAAGTTTCAACTCTCTGGGTCAACAAGGTGGTGGATATGAGGATTTAAGTGAGACTACGTGTAACAGAGCCACCTATAGGTCAATCGGTGCCAGTCCTTTTGACCAAATTATTCACGGCTTCTAGTTTCTGTGTGCCAAATTACCAATCTATTCTTGAGTTATTTGACCATGTCAAGAAGATAAAAAAGATATAATATAAGAATAACAATAGATTTCACAGCTTCGCTGTCAATTTGTTTTTTCTATCAAGCAGAGAGAGAATTGTGTGAGCCAAGCAGAGAGGTGGGTGGTTTGTATGTAAACAGACTGAGCCTTTAGCCTGAGGGCTAACACCCTATGCACTGCTCGATCCCCTGGCGGGATCACAGGTGGAAACATTAAGGGGAAAGCACCTGATATCACAGATTACTGCTTGGCTCAAGCGTGGCAGATAAATAGATGTCCAAGCTGCAATGTAAAATCAAATCGAATTTGATTAGTCACATGTGCCGAATACAACAGTGAAATGCTTACTTATGAGCCCCTATCCAACAATGCAGTTTAAAAAAATATGGATAAGAATAATAAATAAAAGTAACAAGTAATTCAAAAGCAGCAGTAAAATAACAATAGCGAGACTATCTATATACAGGGGGGTACCGGTACAGAGTCAATGTGCAGGGGCACCGGTTAGTTGAGGTAATATGCACACATAGGTAGAGTTATTAAAATTACTATGCATAGATGATAACAACAGAGAGTAGCAGCGGTGTAAAAGAGGGGGGCAATGCAACTAGTCTGGGTAGCCATTTGATTAGATGTTCAGGAGTCGATATTAATAACAATAACGAGGCTATATACAGGGGGTACCGATACCGAGTCAATATACAGGTACAGGTTGTTCGGGTTAATTTGTACATATTAGGTAGGGTTAAATGGACTATGCATATATAATAAACAGCGAATAGCAACATTTTAAAAACAAAGGGGGGAGGGGGGAGGTGTGAATGTAAATAGTCGAGGTGGCAATTTGATTAATTGTTCAGCAGTCTTATGGCTTGGGAGTAGAAGCTATTAAGGAGCCTTTTGGACCTAGACTTGGTGCTCCGGTACCGCTTGCCGTGCGGTAGCAGAGAGAACAGTCTATGACTTGAGTGACTGGAGTCTTTGACAATTTTTTGGGCCTTCCTCTGACACCGCCTATTATTTAGGTCTTGGATGGCAGGAAGCTTGGCCGCAGTGATGTACTGGGCCGTACACACTACCCTCTGTAGCACCTTACGGTCGGATGCCGAGCAGTTGCCATACCAGGTGGTGATGCAACCGGTAAAGATGCTCTTGATGGTGCAGCTGTAGAACTTTTTGAGGAACTGGGGAACCATACCAAATATTTTCATTCTCCTGAGGGAGAAAAGGCGTTGTCATGCCCTGTTCACGACTGTCTTGGTGTGTTTGGACACCAAGGAACTTGAAACTCTCAACCCGCTCCACTACAGCCCTATCGATGTGAATGGGGGCGTGTTCGGCCCTCCTTTTTCTGTAGTCCACGATCAGCTCATTTGTCTTGCCTACGTTGAGGGAGAGGTTGTTGTCCTGGCACCACACTGCCAGGTCTCTGACCTCTTCCCTATTGGCTGTCTCATCATTATCAGTGATCAGGCCTACCACTATTGTGTCGTCAGCAAACTTAATGATGGTGTTGGAGTCGTGCTTGGCCATGCGGTCGTGGGTGAACAGGGAGTACAGGAAGGGACTAAGCACGCACCCCTGAGGGGCCCCAGTGTTGAGGATCAGCTTGGCAGATGTGTTGTTGCCTATCCTTACCACCTGGGTGTGGCCCGTCAAAGTGTAGGATCCAGTTGCAGAGGGGGGTGTTTAGTCCCAGGGTCCTTAGCTTAGTGATTAACTTTGTGGGCACTATGGTGTTGAACACTGAGCTGTAGTCAATGAACAGCATTCTCACATAGGTGTTCCTTTTGTCCAGGTGGGAAAGGGCAGCGTGGAGTGCGAGTGAGATTTCGTCATCTGTCGATCTGTAGGAGCAGTATGTGAATTGGAGTGGATCTAGGGTTTCCGGGATGATTGTGTTGATGTGAGCCAAGACCAGCCTTTCAAAGCACTTCATGGCTACCGATGTATGTGCTATGGGGTGGTTTATGCAGGTTACCTTTGGTTTCTTGGGCACACGTCTGCTTGTAGGTATTACAGACTCGGTCAGGGAGAGGTTGAAAATGTCAGCGAAGACGCTTGCCATTTGATCCGCGCATGCTCTGAGTACAAATCCTGGTAATCTGTCTGGCCCCGCGGCCTTGTGAATGTTGACCTGTTTAAAGGTCTTGCTCACATCGGCTCTGGAGAGCGTGATTACACTGTCGTCCAGAACAGCTGGTGCTCTCATGCATGCTTCAGTGTTGCTTGCCTCGAAGCGAGCATAAAAGGCATTTAGCCCATCTGGTAGGCTCACGTCACTGGGCAGTCTATATATTTTTTTTACTCTGGTTGTTTCTCTGCATTAAAGTTCCAGGCCACTAGGAGCGGAGCTTCTGGAATAGCATTTTCATGTTTGCTTATGGACTTATACAGGTCGTGCGGTCTTAGTGCCAGGAGGGCAGTGGAAGGAGTGTAGTGGGATGGAACACCACTATCAACGTCAGAACCAACTCTCTCTCACCCAGTCTGGACTCACTCATTGGTTGTCTCGCAGACTTGCACACAAAAACAATACAGTGATGCTGTCTATTTGATGAGGAAGCTATAAATGATGTACCAAACATTCTGCTATTGCTGTAACTCCCTAGTAGTTTACAGCCAATATGACAGACTTCTAAGGCAAACTTCAAATATTGTAACATATTGACTGACCTGTAGTTGTAAGTTCAGTAATAAATTGACTTGGCGAAGATCCTCTGTATTTCAATCGGAATGCCAAATGCTGTCTCAAAGAACAATTTTGTACATCCAACAGTACAGTTGTAATTCTTGTCAAATATTCACCAGAGCAAGACTGACCTCATGGAGGAGTAGGCTAGTTGGTGAAAGCTTTAGAAGTCTTATCATCTCTACATTAAGAATAAGCCACTCTAGACGGCTGCAACACCACACTGTTAACCAGCATGAGGTCAAACAAAGACAGATTAACCTTTAGAAAGCCCACACAAGTTTAGCACTTCTCTCACTAACATTAAAGGCAAGGCAACATCATTTGGAATAAAAAATAATGCAGGCTTTTTTTTACAATAACATGTCTAAGCTAAAAAGAACACAGTAGCCTATATGTGAAGTCGAACCAGGCTTTAGCACTAGAGAACGTCAACACGGGATCAAGATAATGGTTTAGAAGCCAGTGTCTAATGAATAGTTAATTCCATACCCTTGGACACTAAATGGATGCTGATAACTCTTTTAGGCTTTCAGATTTAACCAACACACCAGTAAAGTCCTACAAATGTGCTGGCAACAAATGTCTACATCATGTGTATGTTCAAATTTGAATAGCGTGTTGGCTCTTGATGTGGCTCCTAGTTAATCTTTCAGTGAATAATTCATGATAAAATAGCTAGTTAGTCTCTCTACCAAAACCATATATTAAGACTAAATGTCGTAAACAACAATGATACTGGCCAGTACAAGTTATTTACCACCTTATTGGCATCGGCCGGCTATTGCTGCAGCGATGATGAGTAATATGTTCAATCCCTGTTATTTTGTTTGTGGTGTCACCTCCGCTCTGCACAGATTACTGTTATCACTCAAAGCTGTCAATTAGGAGTCTTACACTTACGCAGTAATGTTACAATGGATGTGTTTAAACTCCAAACAACCCTAATAACAGTGAGAGCGAACAGTACCCCCAAAATCAATGGCAGTTCATGTGCCTTATTGGGTGAGTCATCATCTGTAGAGTTTGAGATTTGACATAAACCAAGGATTTGTGGCTGACCTACTATTAAAGTGCCTTCAGAAATTATTCATACCCCTTGACTTATTCCACATTTTGTTGTGTTAAAGTCTAAATTCAATATGCATTTTAAAAAAAAGTAAAAATCTCTCACCCATCCATACACACAATAGCCCATAATGACAGTGAAAATGTGTTTTTTATATTTTGGCAAATGTATTGAAAATTAAATATCCAATTTACATAAGTATATACACCCCTGAGTCAATTCTTTGTATAAACACCTTTGGCGGCAATTACAGCTGAGTCTTTTGGGGTAAGTCTCTAATAGTTTTGCACACCTGGATTGTACAATATTTGCCCATTATCTTCAAAATATTCTTCAAGCTCTGTCAATTTGATTGTTGATCATTGCTAGACAGCCATTTTCATGTCTTGCCATAGATTTCCAAGACGATTTAAGTCAAAACCGTAACTAGGCCACTCAGGAACATTCAATGTCGTCTTGGTAAGCAACTCCAATGTAGATTTGGCCTTGTGTTTTAGATTACTGTCCTGTTGAAAGGTGAATGTCTCCCAGTGTGTCACGCTCTGACCATAGAGAGCCCTTGTTTCTCTATGGTGTAGTAGGTCAGGGTGTGACTAGGGGGTATTCTAGTTTATAATTTCTATGTTGTGTTCTAGTTTATATTTTCTATGTTGGTGTTTTGTATGATTCCCAATTAGAGGCAGCTGGTAATCGTTGTCTCTAATTGGGGATCATATTTAAGTAGCTATTGTCACGATGTTCGTAATAATGATGGTCGGACCAAGGCGCAGCGTACTTCGAGTTCCACATATTTTAATGAAAGTGAAACTTAAGCTAAATACAAAACAAAATAAAGAATAAACGAACCGTGATGACAATGCAGTGCGAGCAGGCAACTAAACATAAACAATATCCCATAACCCACAGGTGGAAAAAATTCAACTTAAGTATGATCCCCAATTAGAAACAACGATTACCAGCTGCCTCTAATTGGAATCATACACAAACACCAACATAGAAAAATAAACCTAGAACCCCACATAGAAATAATAAACTAGACTAAACACCCCTAGTCATGCCCTGACCTACTCTACCATAGAAAATACAGGCTTTCTATGGTCAGGAGGCGACAGCTATTTTTCCCACCTGTGTTTGTGGGATATTGTTTTGTGTTTGTGCATGTGCACCACGTAGTCACGTTTAGTTGTTAGTTTATTGATATATTTAGTTTTGTTTAAGTTTCTCTTTGTATTAAATATGTGGAACTCAACATCCGCTGCGCCTTGGTCCCATTCTTACGACAGCTGTGACAGTGTCTGTTGGAAAACAGACTGAACCAGGTTTTCCTCTAGGATTTTTGCTGTGCTATATTTTGTATCTTTTTATCCTAAAAAACTCCCTAGTCTTTGACAGTGACAAGCATACCCATAACATGATGCATCCACCACCATGCTTCAAAATATGAAGAGTGGTACTCAGTGATGTGTTGAGTTGGATTTGCCCCAAACATAAAGCTTTGTATTCAGGACTAGAAGTACCTTTTTTAGCTAATCTTCTTTGCAGTATTACTTAAGTGCATTGTTCCAAACAGGATGGATGTTTTGGACTACTTTTATTTTGTACAGGCTTCATTCTTTGTCATTTAAGTTAGTATTGTGGCGTAACTACAATGATCCATCCCCAGTTTTCTCATACACAACCATTAAACTCACCATTGGCCTCTTGGTAAAATCCCTGAGCAGTTTCCTTCCTCTCCGGCAACTGAGTTAGGAAGGACGCTTTTATCTTTGTATTGACTGGGTGCATTGATACACCATCCAAAACCTAATTAACAACTTCACCATCAAGGGATATTCAGCATTTTTGTATATATACATATATGTTTATATACTGTAGCTACCAATTGGCCCTTCTTTGCAAGGCATTGAAAATCCTTCCCGTTCTTTGTGCTTGAATCTCTTGTTTGAAATTCACTACTCCATTGAGGGACCTTACTGATAATTGTATCATGTTAATCACTATTACTGAACACGGAATCAGTCCATGCAACTTATTATGTGATTTGTTAAGCACATTTTTACTCCTGAACTTATTCAGGCTTGCTATAACAAAGGGATTGAATATTTATCGACTCAAGACATTTCAGCTTGACATTTTTTATACATTTCTAAAATGTTCTACAAACAAAATTCCAATTTGACATTATGGGGTATAGATATAGTAGAGGTCAATGGAACTTGACCAAAACAATGGAAATGCCATGGAAACTCGTGAGGGAAAGATGCCATGGGGGAAAGATCCCAAATCTCCAAATTGCCCCCAGCAAAATACCCTACATTTAGGCTATTGTTTATGTGTGTATTTCACACTATGCTGAGGTGAAAATTGGAGTATAATGCTTGTATAGATGTCAACCCCAATACATGTTCATATCATCGTCACCAATCAACTCCACTACAGTTAAAAACAACTTTGACTACCACCACTGATTTCTTTATGCTAATATAGCTATGCTACCAGCTTACACGGACTGGAGTTAGAATTTAGAAGTAATTTCTTCTAAACCTGAAAAGGGACTACTTCTAAATCAAAAACAGCCAAATACATGTATATCCAAATCAGACTTTAGTAACAACATTGTGGGCCTCTTATAATACATAAATCATGACGGATTTGACTAATATCCACTTTGTTAGATCAGTTTGTTGAATGTGCGCCAATCCGTCGTCCTTCTTCTAACCCCCACGGTCTGCGTTCCCCGTTGACCTCTTTACCACATCTATTGCATGTAGATCAGTGACAACATTTTAATTTCATCTATTTTAAATTCAGGCTGTAACAACAACATTTGGAAAAAGTAAAGGGGTGTGAATACTTTCTGAAGACACTGTAGATTACAAAGTACTCATTAGTGAATCGTTTACATACTGTTAAAGAGCAAAAGCAAATTCAGAGCAGCAGTGAGAGATGGTTAAGTAGTAGGTTAGATATTTAGAGTATAGCCCTTAAGCAATAGTACTCCACTGTTAAATTGTTTTTGTCAACACAGCTGGGGGAATGCCGATGTGAAATAAAAAAATATAAACTCCAGATGTGAATAACTTTGTTATTTCTGTCTTTATATTATTATTTGTTATGTTACTATTTCATTATTACCCAATAATGAGCAGTTGTCAGACAGAGAAATGTGTTAACAGCCTCCCTGCTGTGATGAAGGAGATGTCCAAAAATGTGGCGTTTTAAAAGGGAAAACGTTGGGTAGGATTCTAGCCTCTCCCTGCTCTGCTCCGCTCCAAGGCCCCGGGCCCTAGTGCATCCCACCACCCAGCCCTCATGGCCTCATCAAATATGCATTAGACATGGTACACTTGATAACATTGGGCAAAAGTGTAGCATTTGAGCATTTCCAGCACTAATGTAGTAAGCATTGGCTTCTCTTTAGTTTGACACCTCAAAAACATACAAACAATGCAGTGCTATATCATTTACATCGTCATGACAAAGTATACTGAACATAAATATCAATCCAACATGTAAAGTGTTGGTCCCATTTTCTATGAACTGAAATAAAATAAGCTGATTAAACAGCATGATCATTACACAGGTGCACCTTGTGCTGGGGACAATCATTTTAGAGAATTTGGCTGTACGTCCAACCGGCCTCATAACCTTAGATCACACGTAGCCCTGGATCTCCACATCCGGCTTCTTCACCTGCGGGATCATCTGAGTTATCACTTTAAAACCACTCTCAGAGGGTATGTCAGTGGGAGTTGAATGGCTCACATACATAATCCATGTCTCAATTGTCTCAAGGATTAAAAATTCTTCTTTAACCTGTCTCCTTCCCTTCATCTACACTGATTGAAGAGGATTTAACAAGTGACATCAATAGCAATCATAGCTTTCACCTGGATTCACCTGGTCAGTTTGTCATGGAAAGAGCAGGTGTTCCTAATGTTGTGTATACTCAGTGTAAGCACCCACCTAATTATTTGACTAGAAAAAAAGAATAACTAACTTGTGCCATATGCCAGTTTCCAACAAACAAGTCCTCATGCATGTACGAGGGGCATTATTCATGGTTAATGTATACTGTGTGCTCAGTGAGGGAGGGACATGTAATGATGGCTGAATTTATGTCCTTCTGGTGCGACCTGTAGGTATGTACTTCACAGAATCTGGTTTTACGTTGATAGGAGTGCTGAGGTCCTTTCTCTCACATGATCTGTGCAATAAAATAGGGAGCATGTAATGTATGTGTCGTGTGACATTGAGGACTGATTATCATGTTCATAGCATAGTGAAGATAATAGCAATTCTGTAATGTATTGTATTAATTAACTTCATAATGCAGTATAATTGAACAAATAAATCACATGTACACCCGCTCAGAAAGGCTAGCTGTACTTACAGCACTTTCCACACAATGATTTTCACAATTCCCTATATCATTCAAAATGTGTTGGCAGGAGTAATGCCTAAACATAGCCCTGGTCATCCTGTAAACATGCTGTGTAGAAAACACACTGATGAGTTGCTCCCTTGATAACACAGCCACTGTTGCCTGTCACCCCTGTATGTACACGCTGTTTTGGTAACACATCAAAACACACTCGCTGCAGAGCAGATCTGGGTCACCCAAAATAGTGTGACAACACAACACTGAGCTTGGTGACATGTCCATTGTCAAAATGAGCAGATGCAATAGAAATGTTCATTGTCCACATGCTTCTGCTTACTTGCATATTCTAAGATACTATGTAGATTTAGGCCTATTTATAGATTTATGTTGAAAATGTATCACACCATTATGCAGATAATTGCCACCTGATAAGGGTGTAAATGGAATAGAATAAATTAGAAGCTGTCGGCCTACAAAATGTACAACATGTTCAAAATGCAAAGGAGGCATGGGGATATTCTAATGCAGCGTTTAACTAGGGGTCGCCTGATTTGAAAATGGGGTCGCGAAAGAACTCAAATAAAATAGATACAATTGCGCTTGGTTCATAGAACCGGGGTTATGTCAGTAACCTCCGGTAACCGCTAGATGCGGTTGTAACAGTTTTCCTACAAATGTGGCTCTATCTTTTGAATCGTTTAAAGTACAAAATAATATGACACCATCACTGAAAGACTCACAGAAACACGCATGTCCCTCTACAATACCCACAAGCCTCATCAGAACAGAGTGGACAAGACCAGGCATTAAATCGGACTGGGGGGAAAAGAACATAACCAATGACAACGTTCTTTTCTACACAGAAGATCATACAAAATTATTTAACTTCCCAATACCTTTCTGATGCATTTTACTCACTTCAAGAGATACTTCCTACAGATTGAAATATTGATTGTAATAGACCGTTGTAATAGACCGTTTTAGGCCCAACTAAAAAAGTAAACATTGCCCGTTGATTACATCACTTTTTTCAAATGGCGGGGTCACAATTTTTTTGTATTGTATCACAGTGGGGTTGTGGGCCAAAAATGTAAGGAAACCCCTGTTGTAATGAATAACACACTGCACCTTGTCTGTTATATCAATGTAATCGCATTCCTCAATTTGAACTGTGATATGCCATCAGCACATTTCTAAAGACCTGTTTTTGCTTGGTCATTATGGAGTATTGTGTGTAGATTGATGAGGAAAAAAATCTATTTAATACATTTTAGAATAAGGCTGCAACTTACATTCCAAATGCAGTGTATATGCATTATACACATACGCACTATACATCAGCATTCAGCATACATACAGGCATACAAAAACAAACATTATTAAAAGCGATGCCTTGCAAGGAGACATCACATTAACAAAACAATTTCAAGGATATATAATAAAACAAATGCTCCAATTAGCATGGGTTTTTGTAAAATGTAACATTACACAGTCGGCTCAAGACGTCTTTCAGTCCCAGGGAGTCCTACAAGGAGTCAAAGGTGTTTCTTGTCAAATGACTACGAGACTAAAGACCAGATAAACAGAGACAGTGCGGGGTGTGAAGGGCAAGCTGTGGGTCACTGCCCTCTTGTCTGGAATCTCATCTTGCTCATGCCAACCACTCTGGGGAGGGAACATCCCTCACCTTCTGACTGGCACAAACACTCCTCTCTGCCGCTCCCCTGGGGGAAAGTTAGGCCTGCTTTATACAGTATAGGAGCTGTAAACAAACAGCTCGCTTATTAGCCAGAATTAGGTGACCGCCTATGGCAACAGATTGACGAAGGGGGCATTTTCTGAGCTAAACTGACCAAGACACACCTCCAACAACAACACATAAAACATCACATAATTCTTCCCAAAAACAATTACAATCTCTCTCAACCAGTGGCATATGGGATGATTTTTAGGTGAGCGCTGATGACGGCCCTTTGATAAGCAGTGGCCACTTTGTCAAAAGCAGGGGCGCAAAATATTCCCAGCGCGCCTCTGTTGGAGAGATGTATCTCTGTAGTGCTCCAACAACGTTTCGTCCCCAAAAAATATCTTACACAAATCATGTAGCAGATATAGGATATAGTAGAAAGCGTATGTGGCCTTTTCTGTAGCCTAAAGGCTAGAGATAAAATGTATGACAATGTAATGAGACAGACACGTTTTACATCATGCAGGTTTCTCCCATCAAATAGCCTAACTTAAATGGCGCTCAATCAAAAAAAATGCGCTGTCATGTTAACAAACAATGCCTTAAAATGGACAATATGGAATGGACAGTCACAACTGCTGTTATAAATGGACAATCACAACTGTCATCTGTAAATTAAGTGAAAAGGAAAATACTTCTACATTTCCTGCTGTGTAAACACATCGCAAATAGGCATGCGATAACTCCTGATGTTGGGTAGCTGATATTCAGAGCTTAAATACCCTAATTGTCACAGGAATCAGGAATAATAAAGACAATGCAATGGCCTGTTTTACAAACGGTGGGCCTACCACATGCCTGGTCAGTCTTTAAAAGTAACTTCCTCACCATCTTAGACAAGCATGCTCCATTCAAAAAATGCAGAACTAAGAACAGATATAGCCCTTGGTTCACTCCAGACCTGACTGCCCTCGGCCAGCACAAAAACATCCTGTGGCGGACTGCAATACCATCGAATAGTCCCCGCGATATGCAACTGTTCAGGAAAGTCAGGAACCAATACACGCAAAAGCAAAGGCCAGCTTTTTCAAGCAGAAATTTGCATCCTGTAGCTCTAACTCCAAAAAGTTCTGGGACACTGTAAAGTCCATGGAGAACAAGAGCACCTCCTCCCAGCTGCCCACTGCACTGAGGCTAGGTAACACGGTCACCACCGATAAATCCGTATTAATCGAAAACTTCAACAAGCATTTCTCAACAGCTGGCCATGCCTTCCTCCTGGCTACTCCAACCTCGGCCAACAGCCCCCCACCCCCCCCGCAGCTACTCGCCCACGTCTCCCCAGCTTCTCCTTTACCCAAATCCAGATAGCAGATGTTCTGAAAGAGCTGCAAAACCTGGACCCATACAAATCAGCTGGGCTTGACAATCTGGACCCTCTATTTCTGAAACTGTCTGTCGCCATTGTCGCAACCCCTATACCAGCCTGTTCAACCTCTCCTTCGTATCATCTGAGATCCCCAAGGATTGGAAAGCTGCCGCGGTCATCCCCCTCTTCAAAGGGGGAGACACCCTGGACCCAAACTGTTACAGACCTATATCCATCCTGCCCTGCCTATCTAAGGTCCTCGAAAGCCAAGTCAATAAACAGATCACTGACCATCTCGAATCCCACCATACCTTCTCCGCTGTGCAATCTGGTTTCCGAGCCGGTCACAACTCAGCCACGCTCAAGGTATTAAACAATATCATAACCGCCATCGATAACAGACAGTACTGTGCAGCCGTCTTCATCGACCTGGCCAAGGCTCTCGACTCTGTCAATCACCGTATTCTTATCGGCAAACTCAGTAGCCTCGGTTTTTCTAATGACTGCCTTGCCTGGTTCACCAACTACTTTGCAGACAGAGTTCAGTGTGTCAAATCGGAGGGCATGTTGTCCGGTTCTCTGGCAGTCTCTATGGGGGTACCACAGGGTTCAATTCTCGGGCCGACTCTTTTATCTGTATATATCAATGATGTTGCTCTTGCTGCGGGCGATTCCCTGATCCACCTCTACGCAGACGACATCATTCTGTATACTTCTGGCCCTTCCTTGGACACTGTGCTATCTAACCTCCAAACAAGCTTCAATGCCATACAACACTCCTTCCGTGGCCTCCAACTGCTCTTAAACGCTAGTAAAACCAAATGCATGCTTTTCAACCGTTCGCTGCCTGCACCCGCACACCCGACTAGCATCACCACCCTGGATGGTTCCGACATAGAATATGTGGACATCTATAAGTACCTAGGTGTCTGGCTAGACTGTAAACTCTCCTTCCAGACTCATATCAAACATCTCCAATCCAAAATCAAATCTAGAGTTGGCTTTCTATTTCGCAACAAAGCCTCCTTCACTCACGCCGCAAAACTTACCCTAGTAAAACTGACTATCCTACCGATCCTCGACTTCGGCGACGTCATCTACAAAATAGCTTCCAATACTCTACTCAGCAAACTGGATGCAGTTTATCACAGTGCCATCCGTTTTGTTACTAAAGAACCTTATACCACCCACCACTGCGACCTGTATGCTCTATTCGGCTGGCCCTCGCTACATGTTCGTCGCCAGACCCACTGGCTCCAGGTCATCTACAAGTCTATGCTAGGTAAAGCTCCGCCTTATCTCAGTTCACTGGTCATGATGGTAACACCCGTAGCACGCGCTCCAGCAGGTGTATCTCACTGATCATCCTTAAAGCCAAAACCTCATTTGGCCGCCTTTCCTTCCAGTTCTCTGCTGCCTGCGACTGGAACGAATTGCAAAAATCTCTGAAGTTGGAGACTTTTATCTCCCTCACCAACTTCAAACATCTGCTATCTGAGCAGCTAACCGATCGCTGTAGCTGTACATAGTCCATCGGTATATAGCCCACCCAATTGACCTACCTCATCCCCATACTGTTTCTATTTTATTTACTTTTCTGCTCTTTTGCACACCAGTATCTCTACCTGCACATGTTCATCTGATAATTTATCACTCCAGTGTTAATCTGCTAAATTGTAATTATTCACTCCTATGGCCTATTTATTGCCTACCTCCTCATGCCTTTTGCACACAATGTATATAGATTTTTTTTTTCTACTACGTTATTGACTTGTTTATTGTTTACTCCATGTGTAACTCTGTGTTGTCTGTTCACACTGCTATGCTTTATCTTGGCCAGGTCGCAGTTGCAAATGAGAACTTGTTCTCAACTAGCCTACCTGGTTAAATAAAGGTGAAATAAAAAATACATAAATAAAAATAAAATTCACAAAATTCCATTGTGGACGTGTTTTGGTGCTTTACAAATGGTAGGCTTACCACATAGATGGGCATTCATAAAATAAAATGTCAGGCAACACTGTAGGCTACACCTCAGTAAGTACGACCTGAGCCGACACCTTTTGGACGTCTTTTGTTGGTGCAGTTCCGGACCAGCCTTGATTTACACATCCACGGACATTGGATTTTGGTCCGGACCAAATATGAACCAATCATAGACGCCGATGTTTGATTCAGATTTTGTCTGGTGAGACCAGATTTGATTTGACACAAACATAGACGTCTGTAAATTATTTATTTTCAACTTTCATTCAGAACCAAAAATGGGCCTGAGTTCAATATCTGGAAAATACGTATTTTCAACTCAACCAAAAATTAACCTGATTTCAATGTCGGGAAAAAACGTGTTTTTTGTATTTCTATTATTTACCCCATTTTTGTGATATCCAATAGGTAGTTACAGTCTTGTCCTATCTCTGCAACTCCAGTACGGACTCGGGAGCGGCGATGGTCGAGAGCCATGCGTCCTCCGAAACGCGACCCTGCCAAGCCGCACTGCTTCTTGACACACTGCTGGCTTAACCCGGAAGCCAGTCGCACCAATGTGTTGGAGGAAACAACTGGCGACCGTGTCAGCGTGCAGGCACCCGGCCCACCACAAGAGTCGGAGTCGGCGTTAGAGCGCAATGGGACAAGGACATCCCGGCCGGCCAAGCACTGCAGTACCTTAGACCGCTGCGCCACTCGGGAGGCCCAAATACATATTTTTGTTATGTCTGGAAAAATATGCCTTTTCAACATTATGGAAAACATTATGGAAAATATGTATTTTCAACATTATGGAAAACATTATGGAAAATATGTATTTTAAACATTATGGAAAACATTATGGAAAATATGTATTTTAAACATTATGGAAAACATTATGGAAAATATGTATTTTAAACATTATGGAAAACATTATGGAAAATATGTATTTTAAACATTATGGAAAACATTATGGAAAATATGTATTTTAAACATTATGGAAAACATTATGGAAAATATGTATTTTAAACATACGGAAAATACCTTTTCAAAACCTAAATTGAACTTCAACTTCTGGTAAATACATATTTTAGATGTCTATTCAACATAATTTTGCTTACTGGGAACGATTCTAGTTTTGCGGGGGGCGGTATTTTTTGGTCTCGCCTATGGCGGCAGAACGGCAAGGACCGGCCCTGAGAACAAAATACATTCCAGAAATGACCTGGCACTATTTCTAGGAAGCAAACGTGTGTGAATACTTGGGCTTGAGATACTACTAGCATTTAGGGATGGACAGATATGGAAATTATAAGCTGATTTTGATAACCAATATTGTCTTCTTGGCCATTATGGCCAATGCACTGATTCAGAAAATTTGTAAACAAACAATTATCTTTCACCTGCACCCATACAGAATAACACAGAGGGCTAAAACAAAACAAAAAAAGTGGTGCAATTTGAAGGGGAAGAACTATTGATAATGCATGTTGTGTAACATCACAAACAGAGATGTTCTCACAGCTGGAGGACTGGAGATGATCCCAGATATCAGAATTCACACTCACACCCGATTACCATCAACACTGTGTAACACTGAGCACACGCACAGTTCAGCCTGTTGACTCATGTCATAAGCAATGCATGTTTCACATTTCAACGAATGGAAAACGGACTGACACTCTTGTCAAGGAAGGTCTGTCGTGCTTCTACTAAGAAATCCAGATAAAAAATAATTCAGGCTAAATGCCAAATATTCGTTTCAAATATTTGACTAGTGAACTAATCTATTTATACATCATTCACGCTCTAACATTGTAGTGCAATGATCCCATGATGTTCTCCCACCAAGGTTCTCATGATAATACAGTACTGTACAGTACTGCTGGATTTGACTCACGGGACATTACATTAATCTACAATGACAGAGGAGCTGACAGCAGGATTCCACAGAACTCTGTACAAGCGGGTATCACATTATCACTGTGCTTCCTTTCATGTGATAGGTCTACACTCTGAAGAGCACTGGTTATGACAAGTTTATCATATAGTATATGACATTGTAAGCATTTCTTTCATATTTTTGTTGAGATTGCCATCAACAAAACACCAGGATGTAGCCAAGTCTATTTCAATACATACACAGGTCTCTTTGGCCATGCTCCAGAGTTGCTAAGCTCTAAAATAGAGGTCGACCGATTATGATTTTTCAACGCCGATGCTGATACCGATTATTGGAGGACCAAAGAAGCCGATACCGTTTAATCGGCCGATTTTTTTTACGACAATACTGAATTAACACTTATTTTAACTTAATATAAAACATCAATAAAATCAATTTAGCCTCAAATAAATAATGAAACATGTTCAATTTGGTTTAAATAATGCAAAAACAAAGTGTTGGAGAAGAAAGTAATATGTGCCATGTAAAAATGTGTGCCATGTAAAATATGTGCCATGTAAAGAAGCTAACGTTTAAGTTCCTTGCTCAGAACATGAGAACATATGAAAGTTGGTGGTTTCTTTTAACATGAGACTTCATTATTCCAAGGTAAGAGGTTTTAGGTTGTAGTTAATATCGTATTTATAGGACTATTTCTCTCTATACCATTTGTATTTCATATACCTTTGACTATTGGATGTTCTTATAGGCACTATAGTATTGCCAGTGTAGCAGTATAGCTTCCATCCCCCTCCTTGCCCCTACCTGGGCTCGAACCAGGAACACATAGACAACAGCCACACTCGAAGCATTGTTACCCATCGCTCCACAAAAGCCGCGGCCCTTGCAGCGCAAGGGGAATAACTACACCATATCTAAAAGCGAGTGACGTTTGAAACAGTATTAGCGCACACCCAGCTAACTAGTTAGCCATTTCACATTGGTTACACCAGCCATTAGGCTGATAGGCTTGAAGTCATAAACAGTGCTGTGCTTGCGAAGAGCTCCTGGCAAAACGCACAAAAGTGCTGTTTGAATGAATGATTACGGGCCTGCTGGTGCTCAGTCAGACTGCGCTATCAAATCAGACTTAATTATAACATAATAACACACAAAAATACGAGCCTTTGGTCATTAATATGATCGAATCCGGAAACTATCATTTCGAAAACAAAACGTTTATTATATCAGTGAAATACGGATACGAAACCGTTCGGTATTTTATCTAACGGGTGGCATCCCTAAGTCTAAATATTCTTGTTACATTGCACAACCTTCAATGTACAGTATGTCATAATTACGTAACATTCCTGCGAATTAGTTCGCTATGAGCCAGGCAGCCCAAACTGTTGCATATACCCTGACTCTGCGTGCAATGAACACAAGAGAAATGACACAATTTCACCTGGTTAATATTGCCTGCTAAACTGGATCAGTAGTTATAACTAGTGATTATGATTGATTGTTTTTTTATAAGATAAGTTTAATGCTTGCTAGCAATTTACCTTGGCTTCTACTACATTCGCGTAACAGGCAGGCTACTCGTGGGGTGCAATGGTTAGAGCGTTGGACTAGTTAACTGTGCGGTTTGGAACCCCTGAGCTGATTGGAACACCTGAGCTGACAAGGTGAAAATCTGTCGTTCTGCCCCTGAACAAGGCAGTTAACCCACAGTTCCTAGGCAGTCATTGGAAATAAGAATGTGTTCTTATCTGACTTGCCTAGTTAAATAAAAGGTATTTTTTTAAATAACTAAAAAAAAAAATAATAATAATCGGAAATCGGCGCCCAAAAATAGCGATTTCCGATTGTTATAAAAACTTGAAATCGGCCCTAATTAATCAGCCATTCCGATTAATCGGTCGACCGCTACTCTAAAATCTTCACCATCAAATATAGACCTGCCTTGCCTCACTTTCTGCCTCTTCAGATCCAGCTTCTTATTTGGCCACAAAGCCCCCCCAAAAAAATTAAGTGCTTGGGTGGAAGGAAGGTTTCATTGGGACAGCCTAGGAGTCAGGGTAGGGTTTGGACCATCTCAGACATAATTCTCTGTTTTTTGCCTTAATGACTAGCTGTATTGTTATAATGAGCAAAAGGGGTTTTGTTACAAACCATTTCACATCAAGAACTATCATTGTATGTATATTGTGCCATGCCGTCATTAATGCAATTGATGATTACTCCTATCTGCATTGATCCATAGAAACCTAATTTTAAAGTGTACCTCTCGCTTTCGGACTGTTAATTAATCAATGTATGCAAGGACACATCCTTTGAGATTTTGAAAGAAACTCACAATTTACAGCTCTGAATAGCCTACTTGGCTTTTTACAAAACACCAAGTCAATGCATAGAGCGAAACAATCTTCTCTAACTGCACCTTTGTTGCTCAGGTCTGGCTGTTGCCATGGCAACACATCTCAACATTGAATGTTGTATCAACATTTCAATTGCCGTCATCCTAGGAACAAAGCACTGGTTTATTCTATTTCCTTAATTTAAACTTCAAAACGTGCAAGGTCATTTGCTCAAGTATTCTTTGATGAATGAGAGACAGTCGTAAATCCAGTGATTAAACAAAGAACCAGATTCTGTGAAGATATGTGGCTCTCCAGTTGTGTAAGAAACAAGTGGCAAGTCCATTAAGTGAATGGCAGTGCTAAGTAAGTAGTTACCCCCAGGGCCGGTTTAATGCTAGGGACTTACCGGGGATGAAGCCCCTGGGTCCAGGCCTGTGAGGGGCCCAAAAGGCAGCAATAAATTAGTAAAATAACACAATTAAGGAAATATATACTTTATATATTATATATACAGTATATATTATACAGTGCCTTGCGAAAGTATTCGGCCCCCTTGAACTTTGCGACCTTTTGCCACATTTCAGGCTTCAAACATAAAGATATAAAACTGTATTTTTTTGTTAAGAATCAACAACAAGTGGGACACAATCATGAAGTGGAACGACATTTCTTGGATATTTCAAACTTTTTTAACAAATCAAAACTGAAAAATTGGGCGTGCAAAATTATTCAGCCTCCTTAAGTTAATACTTTGTAGCGCCACCTTTTGCTGCGATTACAGCTGTAGGTCGCTTGGGGTATGTCTCTATCAGTTTTGCACATCGAGAGACTGAAATGTTTTCCCATTCCTCCTTGCAAAACAGCTCGAGCTCAGTGAGGTTGGATGGAGAGCATTTGTGAACAGCAGTTTTCAGTTCTTTCCACAGATTCTCGATTGGATTCAGGTCTGGACTTTGACTTGGCCATTCTAACACCTGGATATGTTTATTTTTGAACCATTCCATTGTAGATTTTGCTTTATGTTTTGGATCATTGTCTTGTTGGAAGACAAATCTCCGTCCCAGTCTCAGGTCTTTTGCAGACTCCATCAGGTTTTCTTCCAGAATGGTCCTGTATTTGGCTCCATCCATCTTCCCATCAATTTTAACCATCTTCCCTGTCCCTGCTGAAGAAAAGCAGGCCCAAACCATGATGCTGCCACCACCATGTTTGACAGTGGGGATGAGCTGTGTTGCTTTTACGCCAAACATAACATTTTGCATTGTTTCCAAAAAGTTCAATTTTGGTTTCATCTGACCAGAGCACCTTCTTCCACATGTTTGGTGTGTCTCCCAGGTGGCTTGTGGCAAACTTTAAACAACACTTTTTATGGATATCTTTAAGAAATGGCTTTCTTCTTGCCACTCTTCCATAAAGGCCAGATTTGTGCAATATACGACTGATTGTTGTCCTATGGACAGAGTCTCCCACCTCAGCTGTAGATCTCTGCAGTTCATCCAGAGTGATCATGGGCCTCTTGGCTGCATCTCTGATCAAATCAAATCAAATGTATTTATATAGCCCTTCGTACATCAGCTGATATCTCAAAGTGCTGTACAGAAACCCAGCCTAAAACCCCAAACAGCAAGCAATGCAGGTGTAGAAGCACGGTGGCTAGGAAAAACTCCCTAGAAAGGCCAAAACCTAGGAAGAAACCTAGAGAGGAACCAGGCTATGTGGGGTGGAGATTATAACAGAACATGGTCAAGATGTTCAAATGTTCATAAATGACCAGCATGGTCGAATAATAATAAGGCAGAACAGTTGAAACTGGAGCAGCAGCACAGTCAGGTGGACTGGGGACAGCAAGGAGTCATCATGTCAGGTATTCCTGGGGCATGGTCCTAGGGCTCAGGTCCTCCGAGAGAGAGAAAGAAAGAGAGAAAGAGAGAATTAGAGAGAGCATATGTGGGATGGCCAGTCCTCTTCAGTCTTCTCCTTGTATGAGCTGAAAGTTTAGAGGGACGGCCAGGTCTTGGTAGATTTGCAGTGGTCTGATACTCCTTCCATTTCAATATTATCGCTTGCACAGTGCTCCTTGGGATGTTTAAAGCTTGGGAAATATTTTTGTATCCAAATCCGGCTTTAAACTTCTTCACAACAGTATCTCGGACCTGCCTGGTGTGTTCCTTGTTCTTCATGATGCTCTCTGCGCTTTTAACGGACCTCTGAGACTATCACAGTGCAGGTGCATTTATACGGAGACTTGATTACACACAGGTGGATTGTATTTATCATCATTAGTCATTTAGGTCAACATTGGATCATTCAGAGATCCTCACTGAACTTCTGGAGAGAGTTTGCTGCACTGAAAGTAAAGGGGCTGAATAATTTTGCACGCCCAATTTTTCAGTTTTTGATTTGTTAAAAAAGTTTGAAATATCCAATAAATGTTGTTCCACTTCATGATTGTGTCCCACTTGTTGTTGATTCTTCACAAAAAAATACAGTTTTATATCTTTATGTTTGAAGCCTGAAATGTGGCAAAAGGTCGCAAAGTTCAAGGGGGCCGAATACTTTCGCAAGGCACTGTATGTAGTATAGATTTTATATGTTTTTTTCACTGCAACCGCCAACCACAGGAAAACTCAGGAGCCAACTCTCAATGAGTGTAAACAGCCTGCCGCTCTGCTAATCATCAGATGGGGGATGAGAGGAGTTAGGGGGCCCACGTGGGTAACTGGGGGGGCATGCCTTGATTGGGTAAAAAAAAAGTTTTTTAAAGAATCAAAAACTGCATAATAAATAAATGTGACTGGTCAATTGTGTGATTCAGGGCCTCTCAATGTTCAAAATACACCAGAGAGCATAATTTAGCCACAGAGGATCAATAGCTTAGACAAAATAACCATGGATAAAGTTTGATCACAAGCACATACAGGTATCTGCCAAAATTAAGGAAACACCAACATAGAGTGTCTTAAAAGGGTGTTGCTCCTCCACCAGCTACCAGAACAGCTTCAATGTTCCTTGGCATAGATTCTACAAGTGGACCTAAACCTATGAAAAAAAACTAAAACAAAGGGCCTATGATTTCTTAAAATCAGGCCCTGGTCACCCCACACCTGCTTTGACCACCCTGAGGGGGCTCTCAGGCTATGGACCACAATCATTGGAATGCACGAAGGCCACTTGCCTCAAAAGCTCCAGACAACAGTATCCGTCCAGCAAGGTTCTCCATCAAATGTAATCCTACGGGGAAGCCATGCATTGTGAATGATAAGAGATTTAAAATTGGGACTGTTGCCATCAGATTGAATAGGTTAATGAGTACTCATGTAAACAACTTGGTGGTGTTGCCCTACAAAAAATAAATGAGTTACATATGAGGAGCTAAAATGATTTGAAAGCAAATGTGAGAGCAAGTTCCAGGTTCATAAATAGTATTGTTGTGTTGGCAGCCTACAGATAGCCTATGCTTACCTTTTTTACAGGGAGCCCATGTACACTTAAATTGATCAATGTAGGCGCACACAAAGACATTTTGGACCACAATGAAAAATATTTGAGGTAACAAGACGTTTTCTTTGTAGTAGTGGTGGCGGTCATGCATAGTGGGGCAAGTGGGGCTCCCGAGTGGTGCAGCGGTCTAAGGCACTGCATCTCAGGTGTCACTACAGACCCTGGTTCAATCCCGGGCTGTATTACAACTGGCTGTGATTGAGAGTCCCATAGGGTGGCACACAATTGGCCCAGCGTTGTTTGGGGTAGGCAGTCACTGTAAAATAAGAATTTGTTCTTAACTGACTTGCCTCATAAATTAAGAATTTGTACTCAGTGTCTTCTCCATAGCACTTAGGGGCTGCAGTGAAGTAATCATTGCAAAATATATGATATGGGTGATTTTTTTTTTGTAGGCACACTGGTGCTCCTACATTTTGAATCCAGGTCACACAGCAACATATTTAGGTGCATATGCAAGTAAAATGGTAGCACTGTAGAGCCCTGCCACATTGCTAGAGTGCACAAACTAAAATCAAGTAGTTCTCAACATATTATTCCTAAATAGTTTGTGATCAGGCGGGATATAATTAGCGTGAGACTTCAGTGGATAGAATTCATCTCTGATAAGTTTGGCCCTACAAACCCTATCACATCAATGCACAAAATGACACAGTGGGTAAATGTTACATGGACAACTAAGATGAGGAACAATTGCAATGATGTGACATCCAGATTCTGATCAAGAGATAGTGATATCTATTTGTGTCGCCTATAATTTCAGCATATTCAGCAAACAATGTTACATCTATATGATTACATATACAGTACCAATAAAAAGTTTGGACACACCTACTCACTCAAGGGTTATTCTTTATTTTTACTATTTTCTACATTGTAGAATAATAGTGAAGACATCAAAACTATGAAATAACACATATGGAATCATGTAGTAACCAAAAAAAGTGTGAAACAAATATATTTTATGTTTTAGATTCTTAAAAGTAGCCACCCTTTGTCGTGATGACATCTTTGCATATTATTGGTATTCTCTCAACCAGCTTCATGAGGAATGTTTTTCCAACAGTCTGAAGGAGTTCCCACATATGCTGAGCACTTGTTGGCTGCTTTTCCTTCACTCCTGTCCAACTCATCCGAAATCATCTCAATTGGGTTGAGGTCGGATGATTGTGGAGGCCAGGTCATCTGATGCAGCAACATCACTCTCCTTCTTGGTCAAATAGCCCTTACAGAGCCTGGAGGTGTGTTGGGTAATCATTCTGTTGAAAAACAAGTGATAGTCCCACCACGCACAAACCAGATGGGATGGTGTATCGTTGCTGAATGCTATGGTAGCCATGCTGGTTAAGTGTGCCTTGAATTCTAAATAAATCAGTGACAGTGTCACCAGCGAAGCACCACCGTTTTTCTTGGCCAAAGCAAGTCTCTTCTTCGTATTGCTATCCTTAGTAGTGATTTCTTTGCAGCAATTCGACCATGAAGGCCTGATTCACACAGTCTCCTCTGAACAGTTGATGTTGCGATGTGTTTGTTACTTGAACTCTGTGAAGCATTTATTTGGGCTGCAATCTGAGATGCAGTTAACTCTAATGAACTTATCCTCTGCAGCGGAGGTAACTCTGAGTCTTCATTTCCCGTGTCGGTCCTCATGAGAGCCAGTTTCATCAGCTTGATGGTTTTTGTGACTGCACTCAAAGTTCTTGAAATTTTCCAGATTGACTGACCTTCATGTCTTTGAGTAATGACGGACTGTCGTTTCTCTTTGCTTATTTGAGCTGTTCATTCCATAATATGGACCTGGTCTTTTACCAAATAAGGCAATCTTCTGTATAACACCCCTACCTTGTCACAACACAACTGATTGCCTCAAACGCATTGAGAAGGAAAGAAATTCCACAAATTAACTTTTAACAAGGCATACCTGTTAATTGAAATGCATTCCAGGTGACTACCTCATGAAGCTAGTTGAGAGAATGCCAAGAGTGTGCAAAGCTGACATCAAGGCAAAGGGTGGCTACTTTGAAGAATCTCAAATATAAAATATATTTTGATTTGTTTAACACTTTCTTGGTTACTACATAATTCCACATGGTTACTACATGATTCCATATGTTATTTCATAGTTTTGATGTCTTCACTATTATTCTACAATGTAGAAAATAGTAAAAATAACCCTTTAATGAGTAGGTGTGTCCAAACTTTTGACAGGTTCTGCACACACACACACACACACACACACACACACACACACACACACACACACACACACACACACACACGTCTCTATTTCATGAGTTAGTTGCTATAGCCTATCTACACAATTATCATTTCAGCTACATCTTCTTATAACTACACTGAACAAAAATATAAATGCAACATGGAACAATTTCAAACATTTTACTGAATTACATGTATAAGGAAATCAGTCAATTTAAATGAATTCATTAGGCCCTAATCTATGTATTTCACATGACTGGGAATACAGATACTTTAAAAACAATGGGCCTCATAATGAGCCTCAGGATCTTATCACAGTATTTTTGTGCATTCAAATTGCCAATCGATAAAATGCAATTGTGTTCGTTGTCCGTAGCTTATGCCTGCCCATACCATAACCCTAACACCACCATGGGGCACTCTGTTCACAACACAATTAACATTAAATTCTGGCAAGAGCTCTGGTGGTCATTCCTGCAGTCAACATGTCAATTGCACGCTCCCTCAAAACTTGAGCCATCTGTGGCATAGTGTTGTGTGACAAAAGTTGTGAGTGGCCTTTTATTGTCCCCAGCACAAGGTGCACCTGTGTAATTATCATGCTGTTTTATCAGCTTCTTGACCTGGCACACCTGTCAGGTAGATGGATTATATTGGCAAAGGAGAAATGCCCACTAACAGGGATGTAAACAAATTTGTGGACAAAATTAGAGAAATAAGCTTTTTGTGCTCATAGAACAGTTCATGAGACATGGGACCAACACTTTACATTTTGCATTTATATTTTTGTTCAGTGTTGATACCAGCGGACAGCGCAGGATGGATCTTTCCACCGCTGCTTCCAAGGACCGTTCTGCTTATTTAAATAATGTTGTTGAACGTGTGGGTCTCTTGTAAAAAAAAAAAAAAAAGGACGTTGCAAATGCATGTAGAATCGCGGGTCTAGGATGCTTCAGCATGACACCAAAGCAAATTGCATAACAAAAACATCAATAACCACAATTAAACATATTAAACATATACATGTTGATAAATGGAGATGTTTGGGATAATAAAGAATCAAAACGGCAGGCTAAATTAAAAAAATACAAGGTAAACAAAAGAACGAAATGTGATGAACAAATTAAATAGAATAGTCTTACCTTGAGGTGGCAAGCAATCCTCCTCTCTTCTATGAATGCATTTCCTTTTTGTTGCACCAAGCTTTTATATGAAATCTGTAAATGTCATTTAAAAAAAACTAAAATAACAAAAAAAAACTCACAAAAAAATGCACGTAATAAAGCATGGAGCCCGTTTTATTTCTGATGATAAAATCGGTCATTTCATTTTTCGTGCAGATACTGTTAAAAACGTTTTTCCATATAAAAGACATGGTAGATATGAATGCCTCATTTTGTTTGATCATTTACGGAGGGCAATATGCCAAATATAGTGTAGTAAATCTTCTATCTACATAATTCAGTCAATCCGTTAGGTTTGGTGTTGATATGAAGCAAAAAGGAGACTCTAGCAGGTTCATCTCTCTCTCTTCAGTACGGAGTCTCAGTTGGTCCAAACTCTCGGGTATTCTGCCACCAGAGGGAGCTTACACTAGGTCCTATCAGCATGGCACATCTCTAGTAGTTTGCAGCTAAAAAGACAGGACTACAGTAAGTGTAATATCGTCACTTTTGTAGGGTACAATTTGATGTCAATAAAAGTCAATTAATTCATATAGCAAATGTTGCTGCCCCCACTTTTGTAAATGTAATTAAGCAATAAGGCAGAGGCATAAGGTGTGATAGGTCCCCAGTAAATGTGCAAATGATTTAATATATAGCGCCATCTATCGAAATTATAGAGTGGGACTGGGACATAAGGAAGATCATTACAGAAACAAAATGTTAAAAAACGACTTACATCCAGAAGAGGATGGGTCATACCTCTGAGCCAGGTTCCTAAGTTTTTTTTCCTTTTAGGGAGTTTTTCTTGGACACTGATTTCTCCTCAGCTTGCTCTGTGGTCTAGGCCAGGCTGCCCTACCAAGTAAAAAGGCAGTAACTGCTCATTTGGTCAAAAAAAAGTTAATGTCATTTTTGATACATGAAATACATGCTTAATCATGGGGACAAGTATCCTGCCTCTATTGTATTTTGGAGAAAATGGGGGTCATGCTGTGAAACCAAGGTAAATAAGAGCCCTTTCTCTCAGTTCCACACTATGAGCAGTTGGTGCCTTTTTGACAACAGCTGACACAAAAAGCTTCATAAAATACATTTGATTGAACGGTCAGTTTGGTCTATTTTATTCTTTCAAGGACAATTAAGTCAAGAGGACCCACTTTTACACATGACAAAACAATGGATTCACCACAACATATTAAACACAGTCACTAAAGCCAGAGGCATGGTCTAGAGATCTTCATTTACATGACACACCACTACAGTACAGGTGGCCAACCAAGGACCTAGTCTCTCAAAGTAAGACATGAGCATTCACGGCCCTCTCTCAAGCAGCATACTTTGAAACCAACAACAGTTGGGACTTACAGTCCAAATGTTATCCATTGAAGTAAAATGGTTCAGTACAGAGGTTCTCCAGGACCAGGATGGTCACCCTTGTATTACACCGAAGGTCATTAAGGAATGTTCAAAAGCAAGGAATGAACACCGCTGAATCATTTAAATCAAATGGTTGGTAAGGAGAGGATGGGGACTCAGTGGGAGCCCTCCATAAGTGCATCTCAAATGGCACCCTATGTCCTATATATAGTGCACTACTGTTGACCGGTCCTGGTCAACAGTAGTGCACTATATATAGGAAATAGTGCTCTAGTCAAACTTAGAGCACTGTGTAGGGAATAGGGCGAAATTTGGGACAAACACAGTCACAGCAAATTGGATGTTATGAATATTAAAATGGATGCCAGTTTATGACAATAGACACAAGGATTGTATTTAACATTTAAGGGCTCAATCTAAGTCTTAAAATCAGTAGCACTGGTGGACATGGATGTTGCAGCTAATTCATTAAATTAAAAAAAAAAATTAAACGAAAGCACGACTAAGAAAAAGGCCAACCGGTCTGAAGAAGTTCTTATCGATGTTCTGCTCGAGTACCATCTCTCCAAAATAATACATGTCAGTCCATTTACAAGACAAGGAGCTTGGCGTATTCAAGCTCAAAGTTACACAAAAATAGAGGAAAGCAGAATGTACAAGGGCAAATGGTCTTGAAGAAAACCGCTACCTTTCTCACTCTCCACAGATAGGTCTGTAAACCCCCTGTTAACTATCTGAGAAGGAAAGAACAAAACCAAAAAAAATAGGTGGTCACTTAAAATCATATACATGTATATTCAGCCACAGCTCATTCACTGTGGACAAAGACCACTTAGATCAACAACAAAAAATCTTACAACCCAAGCTAAGGTACATAGAATGGTAAACACCCTCAGTTCACAAAACAGACCCTTTATATACACAAACAAATTTACTATTCTCATTTTTAACCAATCAGAACCGAAGAGTGCCAACCAAAAAGGTATGCATACATCCACACAAATTAAATGAATGACAGCTGACTAATGTAAAAAAAAACAATTACCATTTCAGAGTAATATCTCTTTAGATCACCTTTGTATGAATACATTTTGATTCATTTAGTGTTACTATAGTACTGATTAATTACACCAGTCATTGATAAATATATAGTAACTGAAACTAGTGAAAAACATTATGGATTACATTAGTCATATATATAATAATTTGCTTTGTTATACCATGACTTTTGCATACAAATATTTCAATACTTCAAACCAATTGTTTACAGGCATTTATCACAATTCCATGTAATGAACAGAACAGCTCTTTACGGATTTGCGATGGCTCATGAAACTCTAAATTTCTTCTACCTGAACACAGATTCCAGAAAAGGGCATCCATGAGTTTCTGACTATGGGGAAGTAGACAGGGCCTCATTGCCAAAATATGGCTTTAAAGAAACCCAATAATAAAAAATGTCCCTACTACTGACTAATAAATTTGATACAACAGTAAAAGTATGTGGGGAATGCCAAGAAGCTTGCTAGAGATGAATTACTTTTTTCCTACAACTGCAGTAATACGAACATGAATTTTATTCAAAAGGGATAGGATTTTGTCTTAAATACCTGCAATTTAATCTAACCTTTCGGTTGCATTCCTTTAAGACAAAATGGTGCAAATATGTCACTCTTCAGCAAATGGTTAAAAACAATCACAGACAAAAAAGACATTTCAATAATTTACTATGTATTTACACAATCCATCTGCTTCTCCAGCTTCGTCTTCCATTGATCTTGTCATCGTGATCTTATGTCTTGCGGATACATCTTCTAGTCACCCATTTTTACTTTCGACGTCTACAAGAAAATACATGTATTTGATTATGTAATAAGAAAAACAAGAAGAAGCAAACCTATATTCAGTTCATGCAATCAGCTACAGAAAGATTGTGCTATTCAACCAATCAAAGGATGAAAACTGTGGCAAAAGAATGTCAGTTACCTGCAAGATGGCTACAATCACTCCAAATAGCCCAATCGCACTGCCAAAGATTTCCACAATAAGGATTTTGACGAAGAGGCTGCCGTTCTGGGCATCAGCCAGGGCGGCTCCACTCCCAACGATGCCAACACAGATGCCACAGAAGAGGTTGGAGAAGCCCACAGTAAGACCAGCACCAAACATGGAGTAGCCTGTCAGGAAAGAACACAATCAGCACAGTCTTTACTTTATTGCCTGAAATTGTATTTTATCATTTGAGCTATTGAAGCCAATGGCAAAATGTGCCTACTTTACATCTAATGTTGAGCCTGCCTCTATATCATTGGAAATTAAGAACGCGTTCAGCTTCCAATCAACAACTAGCCTGAGTGCCAGTCTGTTAGTGCCATCATGCCAACTCCTTGTCACTCATGGTCATGCAAAACAGGCTAATTAACACCCAATGTCAGCAATTATCTTCTTACCTGCTTGGTAGTTCCTTGCCCCAATGGTCTCTGGTGTAGTGCCGCTAAAACTCTATAAAGGGAAAGATGGTGTGTAAAGAAATAGAATGATGTCTAATAAAATTGGAGTGGTCTACTACAGTGTCACACATCAGTAAGCCTGAAGAAAGATTCAAGGCTGTTCTCCAAGAAGTTCCTTCCTGAGGCTACGGCTAGTTACCACATGTTCAGTCCCAAATGGTACCCTATTTTCTATTCATTGCACTACTTTTGACCAAAAGGAGTACACTATATAGGGAATAGGGTGCCATTTGGGATAAAGCCATCTTAATACTATAATCACCATAGTCATAGTGATAAGTACTTTACAACACTGCTTTAAGTAAAAATACATTAAAGTACTATTTAAGTAATTTTTTTTGGGGGGGGGGTTCTGTACTTTACGATTTCTATATTTGACAACTTTTACTTCAATACATTCTTAAAGAAAATAATGTACTTTTTACTCCATACATTTTCCCTGACACCCAAAAGTACTCTTTACATTTTGAATGCTGAGCACGACAGAAAATGGTCCAATTCACACACTCCAGAGAACAACCCTGGTCATCCCTACTGCCTCTGATCTGACGGACTCACTAAACACAAATGCTTCATTTATAAATTATGTCCGAGTGTTGGAGTGCGCCCCTGGCTATCTGTAAACTTTAAAAACAAGACAATTATACCATCTGGTTCTCTTACTTTTGATAAGTAAAAATATTTTTGCAATTACATTTACTTTTGATATTTAAGTATATTTTAAACTAAATACCTTAAGACATTTACTCAAGCAGTATTTAACTGGGTGACTATCACTTGAGTCATTTTCGATTAAGGAATATTTACTTTTACTCAAGTATGATAATTGGGTACTTTTTCCCACCACTGTTAAAGGACACAAATGATTATCATATCATAAGTCACCTCTCATGCTTACCTCAGCCATGTTACTTATCACAATTGCCATGATGATCCCATATATAGCTACGGCCTCACAGAAGATAATGCTGTGGACAGGACAACAATAGCATTTAACACAAAACATTGATGGGAAAGACTGGTCTTATCAATACAAAACATACATAGTTGAAGTCGGAAGTTTACATACACCTTAGCCAAATACATGTAAACTCAGGTTTCACAATTCCTGACATTTAATCTGAGTAAAAATGCACCGTCTTAAATCAGATAGGATCACCACTTTATTTTAATAATGTGAAATGTCCGAATAATAGTAGAAAGAATGATTTATTTCAGTTTTTATTTCTTTCATCACATTCCCAGTGGGTCAGAAGTTTACATACTGATTGAGTGTATTTGGTAGCATTGCCTTTAAATTGTTTAACTTGGGTCAAACATTTCAGGTAGCCATCCACAAGCTTCCCACAATAAGTTGGGTGAATTTTGACCCATTCCTCCTGACAGAGCTGGTATAACTGAGTCTGGGATGTAGACCTCCTTGCTCGCACAAGCTTTTTCAGTTCTGCCCACACATTTTCTATAGGATTGAGGTCAGGGCTTGTGATGGCCACTCCAATACCTTGACTTTTGTTGTCCTTAAGCCATTTTGACAACTATGGAAGTATGCTTGGGGTCATTGTCCATTTGGAAGACCCATTTGCGACCAAGCTTTAACTTCCTGACTGATATCTTGAGCTGTTGCTTCAATATATCCACATCATTTTCCTCCTCATGATGCCATCTATTTTGTGAAGTGCACCAGTCCCTCCTGCAGCAAAGCACCCCATAACACGATGCTGCCACTCCCGTGCTTCACGGTTGGGATGGTGTTCTTTGGCTTGCAAGCCTCCCCATTTTTCATCCAAACATAACGATGGTCATTATGGCCAAACAGTTCTATTTGTTTCATCAAACCAGAGGACATTTCACCAAAAAGTATGATCTTTGACCCCATGTGCAGTTGCAAACCGTAGTCTGGCTTGATTATGGCAGTTTGGGAGCAATGGCTTCTTCCTTGCTGAATGGCCTTTCAGGTTATGTCGATACTGGACTCGTTTTACTGTGGATATAGATACTTTTCTACCTTTTTCCTCCAGCATCTTCACAAGGTCCTTTGCTGTTGTTCTGGGATTGCCTTGCACTTTTCGCACCAAAGTACGTTCATCTCTAGGAGACAGAACGCATCTCCCTCCTGAGCGGTATGACGGCTGCGTAGTCCCATGGTGTTTATACATGCATACTATTGTATGTACAGATGAACGTGGTACCTTCAGGCATTTGGACATTGCTCCCAAGGATGAACCAGACTTGTGGAGGTCTACAATTTTCTTTGAGGTCTTGGCTGATTTCTTTTGGTTTTCCCATGTCAAGCAAAGAGGCACTGAGATTGAAGGTAGGCCTTGAAATACATCCACAGGTACACCTCCGATTGACTCAAATTATGTCAATTAGCCTATCAGAAGCTTCTAAATCCATGACATAATTCTGATATTTTCCAAGCTATTTAAAGGCACAGTCAACTTAGTGTATGTAAACTTCTGACCCACTGGAATTATGATACAGTGAATTATAAGTGAAATAATCTGTCTGTAAACAGTTGTTGGAAAAATGACTTGTGTCATGCACAAAGTAGATGTCCTAACCGACTTGCCAGAACTATAGTTTGTTAACAAGAAATTTGTAGAGTGGTTGAAAACGAGTTAATGACTCGTTTTCACATCAAAGCGGATTCCAACTTCAACATACAAATCTAGAATAGTGAAGACATCAAAACTGAAATAACACATATGGAATCATGTAGTAAAACAATTAATGAAAGTAAAACAAATCAAAATATATTTGAGATTTTTCAAAGTAGCCACCAGTTGCTACTATTTCCACTAAGCATAAACCAGATGGGATGGTGTATCGCTGCAGAATTCTGTGGTAGCCATACAGGTTGTGTGCCTTGAATTCAAAATAAATCATTGAGTGTGACCAGCAAGGCACCCTCACACCTTCATGCTTCACAGTGGGAACCACACATGCAGAGATCATCCGTACACCTACTCTGTGTCTCAGACACAGCGGTTGGAATAAATACTCTCAAATTTGGACACATCAGACAAAAGGACAGATTTCGACCAGTCTAATGTCCATTGCTCATGTTTCTTGGCCCAAGCAAGTCTATTATTCTTACTAGAGTACTTTAGTAGTTTCCTTGCAGCAATTTGACCATGAAGGCCTGATTCCCACAGTCTCCTCCGAGGCAAATCTTATGTCACATTCACCGAATACAACAGGCAGACCATACAGTGAAAAGCTTACTTACAAGCCCTTAACCAACAATGCTGTTTTAAAAAATATACCCGCCCCAAAAAATAAGGAAAAAAAGTTACAAATAATTAAAGAGCAGCAGTGAAATAACAATAGCGAGGCTATATAAAGAGGGTACAGGTACAGAGTCAATGTGTGCGGGCACCGGTTAGTCGAGGTTGAGATGTCTGTTACTTGAACTCTGAAGCTTTTATTTGGGCTGCAATTTGAGGCTAGTAACTCTAACCTATTCTCTGTAGCAGAGGTAACTCTGGGTCTTCCTTTCCTGTGGCAGTGCTCACGAGAGCCAGTTTCATCATAGCGCTTGATGTTTTTTGCGGCGGCACTTCAAAGTCCTTGAAATGTTCCGGATTGACTGACCTTCTTGTCTTAAAGTAATGATGGACTGTCGTTTCTCTATTCTTGTTTGAGCTGTTCTTGCCATAATATGGACTTGGTCTTTTACCAAATAGGGCTATCTTCTGTATACCACCCCTACCTTGTCACATCACAATTAACAGGCTCAAACGCATTAAGGAAAGAAACTCCACAAATTAACTTTTAACATGGCACACCTGTTAATTGAAATGACTACCTCATGACGCTGGTTGAGAGAATGCGAAGTGTGCAAAGCTGTCATCAAGGCAAAGGGTGGCTACTTTGAAGAATCTCAAATATATTTTGATTATCACTTGTGGTTACACATAATTCCATATTTTTATTTTAACCTTTATTTAACTAGGCAAGTCAGTTAAGAACAAATTCTTATTTCACAATGACGGCCTACACCGGCCAAATCCTCCCCTAACCTGGATGACGCTGGGCCAATTGTGCGCCGCCCTATGGGACACCCAATCACGGCCGGTTGTGATACAGCCCGGGATCGAATCAGGGTCTGTAGTGATGCCTCTAGCACTGAGATGTAGTGCCCTAAACCGCTGCGGCACTCGGGGACCATATGTGTAATTTCATAGTTTTGATGTCTTCACTATTATTCTACAATGTAGAAGATAGTAAAAAAAGAAAGAAAAACCCTGGAATGAATAGGTGTCCCCAAACTTTTGAATGTACGCAAATATAGACAAAAATTAAGCCTAGATTTGGACTAAAAAGCATTTTTAAATTGTGATTTTAGTCCAGGGGTAAACTTAATCTGGGTCTGAGAAACCGGCCCATAATGACACATTTTCACTTTGAATATCTTACCTGACCAAATTCTTTGTTTTAATCCGTGGTGCTTTTACACCACCTCCTATGATGCTGGAACCTGTGATGTAAATGCCCCTGTAAAACAAGGAAAACAAAATTCATTATGAACATAAAACTAGGTTTGGGATGATACCTGGGGGACCTCTTCTACAATGTTACTCCAAATATTGCAATATCCGATATAATCGTGTTGCGCCGTTAATGACTAGATAATTCCAGACTGTGTAATTTGCATTTCTTTTCAATATTATTGTCGCATTCTCACTTAATCTTAGTTTGGTGAAAAACTAAGGCTTAGTTAATTAAATGTAGACATCATTTAACATATTGATACCGCCTAACTAATAAAACTGCAGTTTTGATTTGTAAAGTATAGTCTAGCACGTCACAATATATCGTCAATGTCAAATCAAGACATTCGATTTAATCATAAAAATCAGACCAACCCTACATAAAGCAGAACATAAAAACAGTGATACACTAAAATAATACTCCTGCCATCCACGAGTAGTAATTTAGCCTGCTGAAATAGGGAAGAGGATGGGGACAAGACACTAGTTGCTATTTGAATTTTCAAATCTAATTTCAGAACTTCCCTATTCATATTGGACAATCTCTTCTGATGCAACACTCAAAAGGGGGAAATTAAGAATACTCACCAAGCTGCTCCGACAACAGAGAGCGAGATGGCCAAGCCAATCCCAAGGTTTGCCCACATAAAGGGCGACGTTTCTGTCAAGAACCTGAGTGAGAGAGTATCATTTTACCACGGAAATCAAACATTCTAAGCTTTAGTCTAGGTCAACACTTCTGAAATACCACCTGACTGGAATTCTATTAGTAATCAGCACCAGACTCAAGAATATAGGCTAAAATTCTATGCCTATGATATATCCTACTATTCTAACTAAGACAAGAGACTGTCATACTAACCATGCCACATCAAAGCGGAATCCAAGGTCGAAGATTGTGTAGCAGATACCTGAAAAATATCACCAACGCAGAAAAAAAGTGGAAACGTTTTCATGAGTTTATGCATGTGTGTGTACACTGTATGTAGATGTGTGTTGCAGTACAGAACAGTTATGTACAGTACATGCAATGTCAAGCCACTGAGTTACAGAACCAAATTGTGCCCGAGAAATTATGAAATGTCAGAAGGCAAGCGTGATAGCTCACCCTCACACGAGAAGTGCTTAGGTTCCTATTTTTCTGACTGTAGAAACTAAGCTAGCTTGATTTATTTAGCTATGTTGTGGTATATACGTTTTCTATAGTAAAGTTATGCTGTTAGTGCAGGGCCTTATATTATGCAGTCGAACATTAGTTAGTTAATCGCTTGCTAGCTAACGTTAACTAGTTAGTTAGCTACGTTACTTCCTGTAAGCAGTTTGTCAAATTCTTACAAACAAATGGCTAAACAAGTTGACGGCAGTGCCACAAGCGTAAATAACAACATACAATGCAAATAAGCTATAAAGCTAAATAACTAGGGATCTTGAAACATTATGACATATGTGAACAAGCCATCACATCACTGCAGAGACAACTTAATTACTACTAACTAGCAGCGCAGCGGGATAACGTCACGTTAGTTAACAAGTCAGCACAGTATCTGTCAAGCAGACAGTCACAATCAATAAATACAAATGAGTGTTGTTTTTTAAAATCAAGTATTTTTTGCCATCATCATTAGCTAACTAAACCCATTACATTAGCTAGCAAATATACAACGTTTTCTTACCAACGATGAGAATAGTACTCCAGAAGGCCAAAGTGACCCCGGTGTAGAGAATGGCGTGTCCGTTCATGATCCACTCAATCACCCAAACCGCGATATTTTACGGGAAATCTCACAACACTACCTTCAGGTTGGTGTTTACAATTGACACCAAACGGTCTGAATAATATAAATACTGTTAATCACCCCCCGAAAGCGTTCAATTGGAGAAGAAAAGTCGAACCATCAAAAAGGGAAGGAATGCAGTCAGCTGATCGAGCTTGACTTGAGCATGTGACTGTGATAACAAACGTCATTCTACTTCCTGTTTTCCACAGCCGCGGGAGCTTCAAAGCAGCCTCCGCTGGTCATGTCTAGAAGGGACACCGATTTTGTCAAATTGATTAATGAAATGTTATTTTCGTGTCAAATAGCCAATTGGCAACCCATCCCTTATGGAATTAATTGACACATAAACAAACATTACAATAATTCACTATGGTAATTAAATGCTAATTCTTATTCCGGTGTTCTCTGCATTGTATAAAGAGTGAAAACAATTATAATAATCTATACATAATAGTAAATAAGGTTATCCAAACAATAATTACGTCCCTAGAGCAGTAAAATAATATACATACATATATACATTCATTTACGACAGACAAATAAATACAGAAATAAAAAGAAACAGAAGTCACTTGAAACCAGTCTGGCAAAAAAATAAGATTCATATGGGAGACAAGCCTATACACAGTCTATATACACACATGCCATTTACCACATAGAAGCAAAATATTTTTACAATTTAATTGTAGGTAGCGATTTTTCTTTTATTCCACGATTTATCTAAATATTCCGCAAACGGAAATACACAATGGACAAAAAAACACTTACATTTCTCCTCATCACTCAGCCACATAATGCCAGTATATATCTGGTGTGCTTTCTGGAATAAGAGAAAGCGTATATCGTAGAGGATAAACTGAGTTTCACTCTCTATTTTTTAAAGGTTACATAGTCTTTCCTCTTCCATTTCACCACAATACCGACCTGTTTCAATACGCAGACGCAATATCCCTGATCTTACCTGTTTCAATACGCAGACGCAATATCCCTGATCTTACCTGTTTCAATACGCAGAGACAATATCCCTGATCTTACCTGTTTCAATACGCAGAGACAATATCCCTGATCTTACCTGTTTCAATACACAGAGACAATATCCCTGATCTTACCTGTACACATAGTGATCTCTTGCTTTTAGCTAGGTTATACATAATATACCGCTCACACACAAATTCACCCTTAATCAAACAAAAGGTTCTCAATTTGGGTTTATGATTAATCTCCTCCATTTGTTGTTGTTGTATTGCATCAGTTGTTTTTTAATCATATTTATGTCTCCCTTAAATTGTTTTTTGTACAGATGTCAGACTGTTGAAAAAGGTCAGACATTTCAGTTGTCCAGGCTGTCTCTATGGATAGATCCCATAAAAATGTTTTACTAGCTATTCTGGCAGTTGGCATATCCAACAGTCTATTCCAAAGTCTCACCATACACGCCTTCCATCTCACCTTACAGGGTTCCCAGCCCATGTCCCCAGTTATTGCAAGTATGGGTGCAAACTTGTGGACACCTAAAAAGTCATATACATCTCTCTGTTATGGACATTTTCCTTTCTAAAATACATCTTAGCACTCCACACTCCTGATGAATAGTCCAGAACAGGACACACGCATGTCTGATACAGTTTGAAATACGTAGCATAACCAATAACTTTGAGTGTGTTTTGTTTTTCCTTTAACTCCCCCAAGATCTCTACTTGCCGAGTCATCAATAAAAATACCCAAATATGTATAAATGCTTGTAAACTCAAGAATGTCTCACCAAAACAAAACTGAAAAACATTTCTCTCAGCACCTGGTTTTCTAAAATGCATTATCTGTGTTTTTGTCTGGTTGATCATGGGTCTCCATCTTTTACACCAATTGACTGCACATAATAACATTTTCTGCAGGTCTTGTTCAGTTTCTGCCATCAAAATAATATAATCAGGATATAAAAGGATACTTAGCATTTCATCATCATATCTTACTCCAATATTTAACTGTTTCATTTGTTTTGCCAAATCATTTATAAACAAAGAAAAACAGTACAACGAGAGTGTGTATTGCACAACGTCGAGTTCTACAGCAGACTGGACTTGATTTCCATAGAATCACTTGATGGCTAGCTACAATTCGCCAGTAAATATACTTTCTACTGAGCACTACATTCATTACATGATGTCATAACTATAACTATAGCAATGGGAATATGGCATGAGAGATGGAAATAAATAACAAAGTAATTGGCTGCTTAGATTTAGTTTGTATTATTTTTTACTTTAAAAAACAACAAAAACAACAAATAAGTGGAACTCATGCTAGAACGGGCCAATAGGATCTCTCTAGCTTGTGCTTGGCTCTTCCCACCTCCTTGCTTGTTCTGCCTACCATGACTAATTTGTTCGCATTGGAAAGGACAGGCTGTGGTCCATCTTGGTTTTGATAAAAAAAATCTTTGGCCAAATGCTCACTGGCGTCCCTTGCAGTCAATGCTACTGCAATGTCATACTCTTTTGGAGCAGACAGCATCAGATAGATGGCCTACACATACAGAGACAGATGGGCACTGTTTCGCGGCCTCAGATGCTTTCTCCGATGAGATACAGTACATTCAGCCTCTTGTGAATTGAAGAAAAATTATGAAACACAGAGATGAAAAATACATATTTTTTTCTTGGTCCATTTTTTGCGGAACCCTTGCTTCCCTTGGCATCCATGAATACACGCCACTGGGCTGTTACAATGTACTGATATAAGTGGAAGCATGTGGCATTCGGCAACTTTCAGAAAAATTACTTAGTTGTATCTGTTGGTCACATGCATATCTGCCCTATCATTGGCTAGAATGGACCCACCTGATCTCGCCACCTCCCACCTGCCTTCCATCTTTGTTGGGTCCTTGCTATCTGGAAACCTTGGGATGTCCCCACCCCATTGAAGTTTACATTTAAAATGGTTAAGGTAAGGGTTTGGTAAGGGTTATGGTTACGTTTAGGGTTAGGGTTAGGATAGGGGTTGAGGTTAGGGTTTAGGGTATAAAATCAAATCAAGCTTTATTTATACAAGATATTTCAGACAGAATGCCACACAATGTGCTCCACAGGAAGAAAAAAAACTGAAGAATAACAATAAAAACTGAACAACTAAAAAGAACCCTAAGAAAAGTCAAGCTAAAAAGGGGTGTTTTAAGATCTCTTTTAAATATGTCCACAGTTTTGCCCCCCTGGGGGTTCTCTGGGCAGGCTATTCCAGATCCTGGGAGCATATTAACTAAAGGTTGACTCTCCATATTATTCACCTTGGAAGATAGGCTAGCCGGCCGTGTCGATGGTTCCCATTGGTGATAAGAGTAGTAGAATACGGTGATTTGAGAAGAGTGGTAGAACAGGATGGTTTGAAGAGTAGTAGAATGGTCCCACTTAAATGAGCTTTTCTGGTTACTTTACTTAGGATGGCTAATCAGCCATACCAGGGATTGTCCGGGAGGTGAGCTTCTCACCTCTACCTCGTGTTGATATTCAGAGTTCGAACCTCTTTGGACGTGAGCTGCAGCTCGATGCCTTTCTGGTCTCAATGTTATTTTTTTTACCAATCGTTTTATGCACTCTGGTCGAAAGGGACGTTTCTGTCAGGCTGACACGCTCTCTGACCTCATTTGGGGCGTGGCTACTTACTGTGCAAAGTTTATGAGACAAATGATCTCTTTTGGCTCCTAAAATCACATTATTATCTTAGCAAAAATACTTTCATCATTGTTTATGTTTCATGCACAACGTAAAGGATGGAGACTTTGTACATGTAGTGTATATACTTTTCAAGTTACAGTTTTTCCTTTATAACACTTTTAATGACATCACAAAATAACAACCCATATTAAATTATTATTCTTTAGATATCTGACCATTCTCCACATTTCTATGTTAGAAATATTTTTCCAGCTTTAGAACGTGTTAGAGTTTTGGAGGGAAATGTCTGTGAACAAAGGAGTATTCCTGTGTAAATTTGGAGAGGGATGTTCTCTCTCCTTGATTGACAACAGGGCATGAGGTGTCATCCCCCCATCAGCTCCCTCCTCCCCTCTGTGGGTGAGCGAGGGTCTGGTTACTGTCATCCATTGTCAAACTGATCTGACCCATTCGGATCCTCACAGGTCAGTCATGACAAAAACAATTTAGCTCTTTGAAAATGTATTTATCCAGAATTTTGCTTTTAGTGCAGTAGGAAAAGTACCTGTGATCAGGGAGTGTTTAACAATAGCTTGCAATTCTTCAGATATGCAATTCAAAACTGTTTTGAAGAAGGTGGTGGGGATAGGATCAAGACGGCACATAGAAGGCTTGAGTTGCGATATCACTTTCCTGAGCATGTCTGTGTCAACCAGGGAAAATAAATCAATAATGACTTTGCATGGTAGACTAGGGCACATATCAAACTTCTCATCAGGTCTTGCTTGTCTGATACCCAGCCTAATGTTTTATCTTATCTCGGAAATATGCTGCAAACTCACCACATTTAGATGTGAGGGAAAGTTCACATAGGTTTGTGGGGGTAGGATTTATCAACAGTCTAGAAGAGCACTCTTGAATTATTCTGATTATAAGTGGTCAAGTTAGAAAAATTAGCCCATCTTTCATTTCTAATTGCCAAGTTGCCATCTCAGAATATCACAATGGACCTGCAACTATGACTTTCTCCACTTTCACTCTGCCTTTCTGCAATTTCTCTTTAATTGATTAGTTTCCTCACTCATCCAAGGGGCTCTCCATTTGGATATGGCCTTTATCAACCTTACTGGAGCTATGGTATCAATGGTTGCCCTTAATTCACTATTCAAGTCATCAACTAAATCATCACAAGAGGATGGCAGAATAGGTGGTGTTCATACACTCAATAAAATCTGTAGCAACTTCAGAGGTAAGAAAGCGTTTCTTAATAATGCGTTCAGTGTTACCCTCTGCTATAAGCAACAAGGTAGTGGTGATCAGACAAAGCAACATCAACAATAGATGATGTGTCAATAGAAAGCCCCTTGGTAATAACCAGGTTCAGAGTATGGCCGCAGTTATGGTTGGGCCCTGTAACGTGTTGGATAAAGTCCATAGAACTCAAAAGATAATAATACATTCAATAGTCTTGGAGTCAGGCTCTTTGTCAACATCAATATTTAAATCACCTAACACAATGATTTTATCATAGTTCTCAAGGACAATAGACAATAGTTCAGAGAAATCAGTAAAGAATGTGGAGCAGCGCTTTGGTGGCCGTTACAGGGTTATGTCCCACACTGGTGGCTGACATTTAAACAGCATAGCATGATGCTCAAAATACCCAAAGTAGCCAAACGCAAAGTTTACCCAAAGTAGCCAACTGAGTGCAGTTGGCTACTAATGCAAATTAATTACTTAAAAATCATACAATGTGATTTTCTGCATTTTTGTTTTAGATTCCGTCTCTCACAGTTGAAGTGTACCTATGATAACAATTACAGACCTCTACATGCTTTGTAAGTAGGGAAAACCTGCAAAATCGAATACTTGTTCTCCCCACTGTACATGCAGTCAACTTTGCGCTCAGTAATGAGGTCATTCACAAGAAATGTTTTACGAGTGATTGCTCTAACATTTAAAAGCACCATATTCCATGAGTGTGGGCCACTCTGCCTCGAGGTAACCAGTGGAGTAAGAACCTAATTATTAATGTTACAACCACGTTTTCCAATCTATCAGAATGGTAGGAGATGATAGTTTGTGTAAACTCACTAGAAGGTGTAGTTAAAATAACATAAATTAGGTTACTCACAATAACCATATTGCCATTTCTACAGTAGTTGATATGCTTTCCAAGTCCTCTGTTGCGTATTCTGACAGAGAGAGGTGGAGCACTACCACCTGGTCAGAACACGGCCATTCTCTTGTCTTTTATAAAATAGGGTTATTCTATTTTTATTCTCTTTTACTGCAGCTACTTTTTGTATGATATTTACTTCCCTCCTCAAACAAAATGCATTTCATGTTTATTACAGCAAGTAGAAAAAAACTGTACAGAGGCATTGTCGAAAAAGGAAATAGCCTAAGCATGTTGGTCTCATGATGAAAGTGTCACGAACGTCGTCAGAGAAATGACTGGACCAAAGTGTAGCGTGGTGAGTGCACATTCTTTTTATTTAAAATGTCGCCAACAAACGATAGTGAATCTTACTAGGGATATACAGGCCACTAACAAAGTCAACTACCCACAACTAAGGTGGAAAAACAGGCTACCTAAGTATAATTCCCAATCAGAGACAGCGATAGGCAGCTGTCCCTGATTGAGAACCATACCCGGCCAAAACATAGAAACAGAAAACATAGAAATAAAGAAACTAGAAAGCCCACCCTAGTCACACCCTGGCTTAACCAAAATAGAGAATAAAAGCCTCTCTATGGCCAGGGCGTGACAGAAAGCTAAATTCCATCAAATAAACTTTCTGGGTTATATTTTTCAACAATCGTAAATAAAGACAAAATTTCAAGCAAAGATTTTGCTATACTGAGACTTTGCCTCTTCCACTCTGTTTCCTGTAAGCAAAAACTGTGTAGGAATCGTTCATACATGTCAAGTCGGAAGTTTACATACACCTAGGTTGGAGCCATTAAAACTTGTTTTCAACCACTCCACAAATTTCTTGTTAACAAACTATAGTTCTGGCAAGTCGGTTAGGACATCTACTTTGTGCATGACACAAGTAATTTTTCCAATAATTGTTTACAGACAGATTATTTCACTTATAATTCACTGTATCACAATTCCAGTGGGTCAGAAGTTTACATACACTAAGTTGACTGTGCCTTTAAACAGCTTGGAAAATTCCATAAGCTTTAGAAGCTTCTGATGGGCTAATAGAAATCATTTGAGTCAATTGGAGGTGTACCTGTGGATGTATTTCAAGGCCTACCTTCAAACTCAGTGCCTCTTTGCTTGACATCATGGGAAAATCAAAAGAAATCATCCAAGACCTCAGAAAGAAAATTGTAGACCTCCACAAGTCTGGTACATCCTTGGGAGCAATTTCCAAACGCCTGAAGGTACCACCTTCACCTGAACAAACAATAGTACGCATGTATAAACACCATGGGACTACGCAGCCGTTATAACGTACTTTGGTGCGAAAAGTGCAAATCAATCCCAGAACAACAGCAAAGGACCTTGTGAAGATGCTGGAGGAAACAGGTATAAAAGTATCTATATCCACAGTAATACGAGTCCTATATCGACATAACTAGAAAGGCCGCTCAGCAAGGAAGAAGCCACTGCTCCAAAACCGCCACAAAAAAAGCCAGTCAGGAAGTTAAAGCTTGTTCGCAAATGGGTCTTCCAAATGGACAATGACCCCAAGCATACTTCCAAAGTTGTAGCAAAATGGCTTAAGCACAACAAAGTCAAGGTATTGGAGTAGCCATCACAAAGCCCTGACCTCAATCCTATAGAAAATGTGTGGGCAGAACTGAAAAAATTGTGGGCTGTGCTTCGATTACGAAAGGTTTTTTCACCTGGTCACATACAGCTGATGTGTTGTGCATTGAAGTCCACAAGTGAAGGGAAAAGGTGAGAGGAGGAAAGCACAGATATGCAAGAAGGAATGCAACGTGGCTGCTATGAAAGTGAACTGTGTTTACGCATGTTCAGGGGTGTATTAATTCTGCCTATTGTGTTGAAAAACGTTTTTAAACGGAAGCAAAGGAACGAATTGGGAATAAACATAACTGAATTTGTCCAATAAAAACTATTGTTTGCAACTTTTGGACTTATGATTACTCTGTCCATGTGTCACTGTCACCTTCATTTTTTCTCTTGACCTGTGTGCACCTACTTTTTAAACTTTAATTCATAGGCTATATTGTAGCAAACTCATGGTGGGTATAGTATAGGCAAAATTAGAGTATATTGTAATAGCCTAAACCTATCAGTGTTACATTGAACTGGATGAATGGAATATGAAGCAGTACCAGAGCGCCAAGTCTAGGTCCAAAAGTCTCCTTAACAGCTTCTACCCCCAATCCATAAGACTGCTGAACAATTAATCAAATGGCCACCCAGACTATTTACATTGAACCCCCCCCCCCCCCCCCCCCACCCATTTGTTTTTACACTGCTGCTACCCCCTGTAAATAGCCTCATTATTGTTATTTTATTGTGTTATTTTTTATTTAAAAAATGTACTTTCGTTTATTCTGTAAATATTTTCTTCACTCTATTTCTTGAACTGCATTGTTGGTTAAGGGCTTGTAAAGCATTTCGGTGCATGTGACAAATAAAATTGATTTGAATGACAGTCATCCAATATGCTGTAATAGAAATAAGGCCATTAAACAAACTGTCCCCCCTTGTCTTAAATGGCATGACAATGACTGCTGTAGCTCAATGTTAGGAATAATAAGTAGCAAATTACAGGTGTAAGTTATTCAGTGCCTTTCTGTGTTGTTCAATAACCACTTGATGGCGCTAAATCCCTGGTTGAATGTGCAAATGACTTGACCAGATGGACTGGTGGTTTTCTGAACCATAAAATTGCATGTTATGTTCAGAAATGGATCTGTTTAGAAGTGATGCATTATTATTTGTACATTTCAAATTCAGTCTGGATTCAGTAAAATGTATCATTCGAACGTTCAACCCATTACGTAGCCCTACGTAAAATAAATTAATGAATTGTATGATGTTCTTGCCTTCCAATATCATTGAAAGCTCACCATCAGACTGATGTCACATTGACTTCCACAGCCAGAAAGAGACAAGAGCATGCACAAAATCCAGGGTTTGTCAAGGGAAAATGTCCGTAGTTTTATCCTTTAAAAACCCTGCAATCCATGAAACCTTTTATTCATTCCATTCGCCTGCCATTTTTAAATAGACATTTGCTTTGATATCCAGTCGAAGAGGCACCACGCAGCCTGAAATTGATATTTTGAAGTTACTTTTTTTATACTGGTTGTTGGATTTTTCTTTCAAAATGACTTTTATATAAAACAACATTCTTGGTTCAGTATAATAGCCTACATAGCTGGATAGATCCATTTAGATTGCTAAGCACGAGAGAAAAAAGAGAGACATTGAATTGGAATCAGTGCATAAGTTAGCTTTATTCATTCAGAGCACACTAAAAGCTCAGATCCATAAAGCAAAAATGAATCTGACATTTTGCAGATGGAAGTCAATGAGTGCCATAACCAGACCAACATTATAAACTGGGAATAGAACTAAATAAACAAAGAATGCTGCCTATATGGAAGAACATAATGTGTTATGGTGATACGTATCAACAGACAGAGGGAGTGAACACCTGTATTCAGATTTACAGAAACTGTAGCTAGGTTACTGACAGGGCCACTGTTGCCATCTAGCTGACATTATGTTATTTTCCAAGTCATCACGTATTGTTAGAGTCTCCTTGTGTTCTGTTCTCAATTGGTAATGTAAGATTCAAACACAGATGCATGAGCTCGCATGTGCCACAAACATCAGTGGGTATATGCCTGTCAGACTGCAAATTGTAATTGAGAGAACATGTCCCTTAGACTAATTAACCTACTCTGAAAGGGTGATGTGAGCAGTAAACCTTCCAATCATTCCATTTTCCACCCAAATATATAATACAAAATGTAAATGAGCTCAGCCTAGAAAAGGGTCAAATGTAGAACAGAATACATGTCATAGCTGGAATTATACAGTTTTATAGCAGAAAAAAAGATAACCGAATAAAAATTCAATCTTAGCTCTGAAATCTTAGAAGAAAAGCATTAACAAATGTCAGACTTGATTTGAAGCATCAGTTGAATTAATTTAGTGATATCTACATTTCAGTTCCTATGTAACTACAAGGTTATTACTACATTTGTTACTGTAGTAACACACTGTAGGTGTTACAAAACAACTTATTCGCAATCTTTTTATTGTATGATGCACTTCCCCACTTATGTTATTTTCTTTTAAGATGAAAAATTAGTTATGACGCAGCAGCATTCTACCAGAAGAATTGGCAATATATCAAGGTTGTCCCCATTGAAAGTGAATAATGGTCTTTTTCAGCTTGGTCCAGCACAATATATTTTTTTTATTGTGCTTTCCATGCTGTAGGAGGAGTATGCGTCCACGGAACACAACATTTTGACTAAAACAAACTAGAAACAAAACAATTCATGATGTTCAAAACCCTGTGAATGGTACAGAGTTATGGTATAGTTAGGGCCTTTTGTATCATCAAACATACAATGGATAATTACATTTTACAATACACTTACAACCGTAGGCCTATGGCAAATATGTATTGTGGGTGGTGAGGTTACTGAACCTTGCTATATCTTAATATAATCAAAACAATTCTTTTTTTCTCGATCCAAACCTTTGTGAGGCAGATAGATAACACCTCAGAGGTGTTGATCCTTTCCTATCGTACCTGACGGCCTTCTTTCATCCTTCCTGCAGTCTAGTCTCCTTTAATGCCGCATTCACAGCCTGGCCTTCGGGAATTGACAATAGTTTTGTATAGATAACACTGTGTAGGTTTTATCTTCTACTGTATATCATGTCCGTAACTCGTTTGTGGATAGAGGCCTGTAAAGAGCCTGGAAGGAGGTCAGCAAAGAGTCGGTGTATGTGTGATTTGAAAATCTTTGTGTAGAAATCGGTAGCAAGTCCTCAGCCTAACACAAGATTCACATGCTAGATGGTGAACTATGATAAAGTATTTGATAAAGGCTCTATGTAATATGACATGGAAGCAGGCCTAGGAGTTTTGTTGAATTACATTTCTATGAAAATATGAATACATGCCTGTCTAGGGCACTGCTACAGTAGGGTGGTTTTAAAATCCTTTCCTTAGCTTGCTGAATAGCTAAATGCATTAGTGGACTACTCGGCACTAATACCAGTAAGGTAGAAATTGTAGCTGTCACTTCAAACTTAGTTCTTCTTTTTGTCATTACTGCCATTTCCTATACTGTGGGCCTACTTCACTCCACTGTACTGCACTGTACCTATCCTTGGTCATTGTGATAGCGTATGATGATTGTCATCAAAGGCAAGTATATGTCTATTAGAATCAATCTTTATTCAAATCTATTTAATAAACACCCACCTGCAGGCAGGTTTGTTTGTGAACGTTTTTTGCCCAGTATCTTTATTTCAGGTTAAGATCTGACCTCGTGCTAAGATAATATATTCACTGAGTGTACAAAACATCATGCTCTTTCCATGACAGACTCACCAGGTGAATCCAGGTGAAGGCTATGAATCCTTATTGATGTCACCTGTTAATTCCACTTCAAACATTGTAGATGAAGGGGAAGAGACAGGTTAAAGAAGGGGTTTTAAGCCTTGAGACTATTGAGACATGGATTGTGTATGTGTGCCATTCAGATGGTGAATGGACAAGACCAAATATTTAAGGGGGAATGGTTGTAGGTGCCAGGCGCACTGGTTTGAGTGTGTCAAGAACTGCAATGCTGTCGGGTTTTTCATGCTCAACAGTTTCCCGTGTGTATCAAGAATGGTCCACCACCCAAAGGACATCCAGCCAACTTGACTTTAGAGCATTAGAGTCAACATGAGCCCTTGTGGGATGCATTAGAGTCAACATGGGCCCACATCCCTGTGGAATGCTTTCGACACCTTGTAAAGTCCATGCCCCAACATATTGAGGCTGTTCTGAGGGCAAAAGGGGGTGTAACTCAATATTAGGAAGATGTTCCTAATGTTTTGTACACTCAGTGTAAATAAATTGTTCTTCTACCTGTTTCACGTGCGTCTTTGGAAAGTGAAGTCGGTAGACAATTTTAGCAATGCTTCATTTCAACTTCTACTTCAGGGATATATTTAAGCACATTCATAATATACTGTTTTAATTGCATATAATGTGTTCATCCACTGCAGCACTCCCACTCTATCTTCTGTCTTTATCAATCCTTTCTCTGCAGACCAAGCTGAGATGAAGCTGCTTAATGAACAGAGCTGCCATTATAGGATGTTGTTGTACTCTCATTCTTTTAAAAATGATTGGATATATTTGTTAAACTGTTGATGTTGAAGAAATGTGCTGCAATCAGGGTTGGGATTTGTACTGTGAAAAAGTAATTCAATATTATTTGTTACATTTCACAAAAGTAATCTTGTTACGTGACAGTATTTCTTTGCATGAAAAGTACATATTGCTCGCTGTCCATCCAGCACGGAGCGCCACTATGGGCCTACCTGTATGCGATCAGATGAGCAAAGGTGTAGATTTTCCTTTAGTACTTTGTGATTTCCGCCATTGTTTGGTTGATTTTGTTAGACTTACATGCGTCCTTGATGATTAGTAATCCCTTTTGATTATATGCCTTTTATTTCAATGCATTATTATGTGTAGGATTTCACTCACTGAAAATAGTAACATAATTTTCAATTCTACTGTATGCAGGCTATTTAGTGAATAATAATGCATTTCCTTGTGATGTAATATTGTTATTATAGATCTAATATTTGGCCCATTCCACAAAATGAGTGCCTTTTGATATTTTTTGTTTAAATTGTGCACCAATATGGAATTTGAACAGCCTATTATATTAAATGAAGTGCCCTTTAATATAGACCACATAGAGAATTCAATAAATCAGATTTTTTTATATGAATGAAGACTTGCGAAAGTGCCCGTCCATGCACCCTCTGTGACTTCTAGGAAGATTTTTTAACCCACTTATTTTAAGTAATAAAAAAAACTGTCCCTCATCAGCCATCAAATAACTACCGTGGTAGGTTTTGTGGGATTTTACACTCTTATGTAGGTGTCATAACCAGCCATAAAATAACTACCGTGGTAGGTTTTGTGGGTTTTACACTCTTATATAGGTGTCATAACCAGCCATAAAATAACTACCGTGGTAGGTTTTGTGGGATTTTACACTTTTATATAGGTGTCATAACCAGCCATAAAATAACTATCGTGGTAGGTTTTGTGGGATTTTACACTTTTTTTATATGTGTCATAACCAGCCATAAAATAACTATCGTGGTAGGTTTTGTGGGATTTTATACTTTTATATAGGTGTCATAACCAGCCATAAAATAACTACCTTGGTAGGTTTTGTGGGTTTTTACACTCTTATGTAGGTGTCACAACCAGCCATAAAATAACGCAGTAGATGTCACAACAGGTGTAAGTAAATATATGGGTCACGACAGTGTTATGGACCATGTTATGACAAGTTATTTCAGCTGTAATGCCATTATGACATTGTTATGACCATTTCATAAAGTCTTATGACACTGGGTGTCAAGTAAAGTGTTACCTAAACTTCTATAGCGCTTTTTATGATAGAAATCTCAAAGCGCTTCATTAGCAAAAAACAAACAAACAAACAAGCAATATATAATGACAGGTCAACCAATAGAGACCATGTTTTTAAAAGCTGCATCCTTTGCAGATGGAGAGGGTCAGTTCATGGCTTGAGCAGAGGGAGCTGGTCAGAGTCTGGTAAATGATGGTGATGGAGTCTGCTGATGATCTTATAGAGGGAAAGTCTGGGAAGCAGCCTATGTCATATAGACACTGAACCTCTCCTCTTGCACTCTGTGAAGCACCCACTTGGGTGATGCCACAACAAATCTGGGCGCCAGAAAGCTCACCACACAAAGTTAAAAATCGTACTCAGTCTTCCTGACAACGAGCCCTCTGCCTCAGCACAGCTGTATTCCTCCATCTCCCATTTATGGCTGATTTAAGATGAAATCGTCAACCCTGCTACGGTCAACCATGTACATTATTTGTCACTTAATGGCCACCCACTATAGTATTTTTTTTGTTTATTTAACCTCTTGAGTTGGGAATATATACAGTTGAATGCGGAAGTTTACATACACCTTAGCCAAATATATTTGAACTCAGTTTTTCACAATTCCTGACATTTAATCTGAGTAAAAAATTCCTGTTTTAGGTCAGATAGGATCACCACTTTATTTTAAAAATGTGAAATCAGAATAATAGTAGAGAGAATGATTTATTTCAGCTTTTATTTCTTTCATCACATTCCCAGTGGGTCAGAAGTTTACATATACTCAATTAGTATTTGGTAGCATTGCCTTTAAATTGTTTAACTTTGGTCAAACATTTCGGGTAGCCTTCCACAAGCTTCCCACAATAGGTTGGGTGAATTGTGACCCATTCCTCCTGACAGAACTAGTGTAACTGAGTCAGGCTTGTAGGCCTCCTTGCTCGCACACGCTTTTTCAGTTCTGCCCGCACATTTTCTATAGGATTGAGGTCAAGGCTTTGTGATGGCCACTCCAATACCTTGACTATGTTGTCCTTAAGACATTTTGCTACAACTTTGGAAGTATGCTTGGGGTCATTGTCCCTTTGGAAGACCCATTTGTGAGCAAGCTTTAACTGATGTCTGAGATGTTGCTTCAATATATCCACATAATTTTCTTTCCTCATGGTGCCATCTATTTTGTGAAGTGCACCAGTCCCTCTTGCAGCAAAGCACCCCCACAACATGATGCTGCCACTGGGATGGTGTTCTTCGGCTTGCAAGCCTCCCCCTTTTTCCTCCAAACATAATGATGGTCAATATTGCCAAACAGTTCTATTTTCGTTTCATCAGACCAGAGGACATTTCTCCAAAAAGTACGATCTTTGTCCTCGTGTGCAGTTGCAAACCGTAGTCTGGCTTTTTTATGGCGGTTTTGGAGCAGTGGCTTCTTCCTTGCTGAATGGCCTTTCAGGTTATGTCGATATAGGACTCGTTTAACTGTGGATAGATACTTTTGTACCTGTTTCCTCCAGCATCTTCACAAGGTCCTTTGCTGTTGTTCTGGGATTGATTTGCACTTTTCGCACCAAAGTACGTTCATCTCTAGGAGACAAAACGCATCTCCTTCCTGAGCGGTATGATGGCTGCGTGTTCCCATGGTGTTTATACATGCATACTATTGTTTGTACAGATGAGCGTGGTACCTTCAGGCATTTGGAAATTGCTCCCAAGGATGAAACAGACTTGTAGAGGTCTACAATTGTTTTTCTGAGGTCTTGGCTGATTTCTTTATACTCAGTGCCTCTTTCCAAGCAAAGAGGCACTGAGTTTGAAGGTAGGCATTGAAATACATCCACAGGTACACCTCCACTTGACTAAAATTATGTAAATCAGCCTATCAAAAGCTTCTAAAGCCATGACATCATTTTATGGAATTTTCCAAGCTGTTTAAAGGCACAGTCAACTTAGTGTATGTAAACTTTTGACCCACTGGAATTATGATACAGTGAATTATAAGTGAAATAATCTGTCTGTAAACAATTGTTGGAAAATTACTTGTGTCATGCACAAAGTAGTTGTCCTAACCGACTTGCCAAAACCATAATTTGTTAGTTGTTGAAAAAGGAGTTTTAATGACTCCAACCTAAGTGCATAAACTAAACTTCCGACTTCAACTGTATCTATTTTTTTTATAAAGTTGAACATGTACTCTTTATGACAGAGTGTTAAAATCAGGTGAAATCCAACGTTTTTTGTTTGTTTGCCAAGTTACGACCCATTTAACATTTGGGGGTGGTTTCCCAGAAATGGATTAAGCCTTGTCCTGGACTAAAAAGCATGTTCAATGGAGAATTTCTGGGAATGTCTTTTCATGTCTGGGAAACCAGCCCTTAATATTGTCTCCACTCTATCTGTAAATAAATTAGATGTGTCCACATGCTATAACAGCAGCTCTTGGAAGCATATACATTAAAACCAGCTTGGAAGGTGCTTTACCCTCAGAGAGAGAGGCTAACACTTCCATTACCTAATTTTCCCATTCCCTAAAATGTATTCCACCATGTTGGCAGCAAGTCTGAATATATTACAGAGCAATTTTTATCTCAAGGACTGTTGTCATATGACACATTTGTTTTAATGGGCTCACTCAACATTACTCTCTGTACATGATCAAGGCTTCTTCCCCAGTCTTTTCCCATCCAAAGGCCAAGGGCACTCGTGATGTAGTATAAAAGGTTTAAACTCACGGAGACAGAGACAGTCACAGATTTGCTCTCTTTACACTCCAAAGGGAATTTAATCTCTCTTTCTCAAACCAACCGGACCAATAGGTTATCATCATCATAGATTGCCTTTGACATACCCAATGGGAAAAGAGAGAGAGGACACTTCCTACTGAAACAGAAATAGAGGACACTTGCTTGATAATAATTTAAATGTGTGAGGGGAAGATAGTTTTTGAATTGCCATAGATATGAGGCACCAGCTGGAAAAAGAGATACAATGAAAATATGTTATCACATTGTCCATGCAGACTCTAGAACCTGAACATTATAAACCAGCGTTTCCCCAGACTCGGTACTGGGTACCCCAAGGGGTGCACATTTTGGTTTATTCCCTAGCACTACACGGCTGATTCAAATAATCAATATTGATGCTTAATTGATTATTTGAATCAGCTGTGTAATGCAAGGGTAAAAAATAAAAATGTGCACCCCTTGGGGACCCGAGGACCGAGTTTGGGAAACACTGCTTTAAGCAATGAACATGATAAACCTTCATCCTCATTGAGTCTTCTTTGTTACCTCTATCTCTTCTTCACAGAAGCGTCTTGGAACATAAATAATTTGATGTGAAAGATGACCTGAAACAATGAGAAAAATTATATTAAAGTTCAAAAAGCAATTTTGATGTGAAGCCTCATTAAACATTCCCAACAGCTACTGTTTGCTTTTGAAATATGACCGTACATCCTCATAATTTATGACTAGCATAACCCTCCAGCTTTCTTGTACTGCATTCAGTGGCAATTTCAGCATATATATATTCGTGGGGCAAACTCCCCCAGAATTTTGGGGGATGGATGCCAGCAAAGCCACTACAAACACAACACTAAATAAATCAAATCAAATCAAATCAAATCAAATTTTATTTGTCACATACACATGGTTAGCAGATGTTAATGCGAGTGTAGCGAAATGCTTGTGCTTCTAGTTCCGACAATGCAGTAATAACCAACAAGTAATCTAACTAACAATTCCAAAACTACTGTCTTGTACACAGTGTGAGGGGATAAAGAATATGTACATAAGGATATATGAATGAGTGATGGTACAGAGCAGCATAGGCAGATACAGTAGATTGTATCGAGTACAGTATATACATATGAGATGAGTATGTAAACAAAGTGGCATAGTTAAAGTGGCTAGTGATACATGTATTACATAAGGATACAGTCGATGATATAGAGTACAGTATATACGTATGCATATGAGATGAATAATGTAGGGTAAGTAACATTATATAAGGTAGCATTGTTTAAAGTGGCTAGTGATATATTTACATCATTTCCCATCAATTCCCATTATTAAAGTGGCTGGAGTTGAGTCAGTGTCAGTGTGTTGGCAGCTGCCACTCAATGTTAGTGGTGGCTGTTTAACAGTCTGATAGCCTTGAGATAGAAGCTGTTTTTCAGTCTCTCGGTCCCAGCTTTGATGCACCTGTACTGACCTCGCCTTCTGGATGATAGCGGGGTGAACAGGCACTGGCTCGGGTGGTTGATGTCCTTGATGATCTTTATGGCCTTCCTGTGACATCGGGTGGTGTAGGTGTCCTGGAGGGCAGGTAGTTTGCCCCCGGTGATGCGTTGTGCAGACCTCACTACCCTCTGGAGAGCCTTACGGTTGAGGGCGGAGCAGTTGCCGTACCAGGCGGTGATACAGCCCGCCAGGATGCTCTCGATTGTGCATCTGTAGAAGTTTGTGAGTGCTTTTGGTGACAAGCCGAATTTCTTCAGCCTCCTGAGGTTGAAGAGGCGCTGCTGCGCCTTCTTCACAATGCTGTCTGTGTGAGTGGACCAATTCAGTTTGTCTGTGATGTGTATGCCGAGGAACTTAAAACTTGCTACCCTCTCCACTACTGTTCCATCGATGTGGATAGGGGGGTGTTCCCTCTGCTGTTTCCTGAAGTCCACAATCATCTCCTTAGTTTTGTTGACGTTGAGTGTGAGGTTATTTTCCTGACACCACACTCCGAGGGCCCTCACCTCCTCCCTGTAGGCCGTCTCGTCGTTGTTGGTAATCAAGCCTACCACTGTTGTGTCGTCCGCAAACTTGATGATTGAGTTGGAGGCGTGCGTGGCCACGCAGTCGTGGGTGAACAGGGAGTACAGGAGAGGACTCAGAACGCACCCTTGTGGGGCCCCAGTGTTGAGGATCAGCGGGGAGGAGATGTTGTTGCCTACCCTCACCACCTGGGGGCGGCCCGTCAGGAAGTCCAGTACCCAGTTGCACAGGGCGGGGTCGAGACCCAGGGTCTCGAGCTTGATGACAAGTTTGGAGGGTGCTATGGTGTTAAATGCTGAGCTGTAGTCAATGAACAGCATTCTCACATAGGTATTCCTCTTGTCCAGATGGGTTAGGGCAGTGTGCAGTGTGGTTGAGATTGCATCGTCTGTGGACCTATTTGGGCGGTAAGCAAATTGGAGTGGGTCTAGGGTGTCAGGTAGGGTGGAGGTGATATGGTCCTTGACTAGTCTCTCAAAGCACTTCATGATGACGGAAGTGAGTGCTACGGGGCGGTAGTCGTTTAGCTCAGTTACCTTAGCTTTCTTGGGAACAGGAACAATGGTGGCCCTCTTGAAGCATGTGGGAACAGCAGACTGGTATAGGGATTGATTGAATATGTCCGTAAACACACCGGCCAGCTGGTCTGCGCATGCTCTGAGGGCGCGGCTGGGGATGCCGTCTGGGCCTGCAGCCTTGCGAGGGTTAACACGTTTAAATGTCTTACTCACCTGGCTGCAGTGAAGGAGAGACCGCAAGTTTTCGTTGCAGGCCGTGTCAGTGGCACTATATTGTCCTCAAAGCGGGCAAAAAAGTTATTTAGTCTGCCTGGGAGCAGGACATCCTGGTCCGTGACTGGGCTGGATTTCTTCCTGTAGTCCGTGATTGACTGTAGACCCTGCCACATGCCTCTTGTGTCTGAGCCGTTGAATTGAGATTCTACTTTGTCTCTGTACTGACGCTTAGCTTGTTTGATAGCCTTGCGGAGGGAATAGCTGCACTGTTTGTATTCGGTCATGTTACCAGACACCTTGCCCTGATTAAAAGCAGTGGTTCGCGCTTTCAGTTTCACACGAATGCTGCCATCAATCCACGGTTTCTGGTTAGGGAATGTTTTAATCGTTGCTATGGGAACGACATCTTCAACGCACGTTCTAATGAACTCGCACACCGAATCAGCGTAAATAATACATGAATTGTACTATAACGGTGACAAACGGTGGCCGCAAACTGTTAGGGCCTACATAAAGCTGTTCCAACAGCAGAGCTTTCTTTTCAGCACCATGGAGTAAATCCTTACCAGCACTGCACCTGGTTAATGTCAGTTTATTCATTTACTGCCTTTAAAAAAAATCATAGCTGATATTTTTTTTAACTAGGCAAGTCAGTTGAGAACAAATACTTATTTTCAGTGACGGCCTAGGAACAGTGGGTTAACTGCCTGTTCAGGGACATAAAGACAGATTTGTACCTTGTCACCTCGGGGATTCTGAACTTGCAACCTTCCGGTTACTAACCCAACACTCTAACCACTAGGCTACCCTGCCGCCCCAGGGTAACTGACTAGCTTAAACAAATGTGGTTTCTACTGACAATTGAGATGTACAAACTATGGCATAAGGGAACGATGAGCGTTCCCTTATTTTACCATCCGTAATTACCATCCGTAATTTCGATTAAGACAATGAGCGAGCTAAGATGGACGTAGTCAATATAACTATTTGTTCAGCACTTTTAAAATGTACAGCGACAGAATTCAGAACATGGGCCGTTCTTACTGTACACCAAGTCAGAACTGTAGGATAAATAAATGGGACATATAAGCAGACAATGAAAGCTCTTTAAATATTTGATGATAACATTTCTCAAAAACAGGCTATAGGTTACATGTGCACCGCCATGTCAGAACAGTTGGCTAAATTATGAGGGGGAAAGGGATCAAATTATTAGGGTGAGGCACATGGGCTACTAACAGCTTACTACACAACATACACTTAGTATTACTTTCTTAGCTACAGTAAACACATCTCCATGGAATATTACATAATTAATGCAGCAGCATACAAGACATTTTTGGACTCAGCGTTGTGCTGTGCTCACTTGAACAGGAAGGTGGCTTGGCGGTCCTTCTTGTGCACCACCTGCCCTGAATGACTGGTCGCCAATGACTGTACGGTAGATTTTGGAAGTAAGTTACTACAGCATACAGACACACTCATTAAAAAGGGTTCCAAAAGGGTCCTTTGACTGTCCCCATTGGAGAACCTTTTTTGTTTCCAGGTAGAGCCCTTTTGAGTTCATTGTAGAACCCCCTGTGGAAAATATTCTACTTGGAACCCAAAAGGTATCTATCTGGAACCAAAAGTGTCCTACCTGAAACCAAAAAGTGTTCTTCAAAGGGTTCTATGGGGACAGCCGAAGAACCCTTTTAGGTTCTAGATAGCAACTTTTTTTCTAAGAGTGTACTATAAATACCTATATTATTATTCATGTTCAGGCCTTGTTTTGAACCAGCATGTGCTGTTTAGTACTCAGCATGTGCGCTGTTGCACATGAGTGTGATGTTCATATATTGATGTTGGCAGATGAGAATTGTAACGGCAGTCGTGGGAAGAAGGTGAGGACCAATGCGCAGCGTGGTACGTGTTCATCTTTTTAATAAAGTAAACTGAACACTGATTAACAAAACAACAAAGAAACAACCGGAACAGTTCTGTCTGATGTAGACACACAAAGACTGAAAACAACCACCCACCAAACACAACTGAAAACAGGCTACCTAAATATGGTTCTCAATCAGGGACAACGATTGACAGCTGCCTCTGATTGAGAACCATACCAGGCCAAACACAGAAATAGAAAATCATAGAAAAACTGACATAGACAACCCACACAACTCACGCCCTGACCATATTAAAACAAAAGACAAAACAAAGGAACTAAGGTCAAAACGTGACAAGAATTACGTGCATATATTGCTTCATATTATGTCTGACCCATATTTGATCCACAAATCCACAAAAATCTGTCCATGAATTTGAAAAAAAAAGTTCCGTACTATATCTGACAACAACAGCCTCTGAAAACATATATTTTTTATAAAAAACAACAAACTTAAGATCAATATGTTGTGTAATGTATTACTCTTATACCCATCATAAGGGGACAATAGAATCCTGGTCAGATCAAAAAAATTGAGGCAGGAATGGATGCAAACTAGTTCGTCAGCACATACAATACTTGCAGAAATGCAACTTCTCTTATCTGTTTGCAAATGGTTGATATGAAAGCTGAAAAGTGAAGTTCTCACTGCTTAAGTGGCACTGGAGTGTTCCCAATATGAGATGTGTTGATCAGGCCTTCTTGTACTTACATGCTTTGCGTTGCGTTTATTTGGGATGGCTCTTGAAATAAGACGCGGATCCCAGATGCAGTTTGTACATCATGTTTTGTCCACTGATATGCACCTGTTGTCATATGACACACTTGTTTCAATGGTATCACTTAACATTACTCTCTGTGCATGATCAAGGCTTCATCCACAGTCTTTTCCTATCCAGAGGCCAAGGGCATTCAGTGATGTAGTATAAAAGGTTTAAACTCACGGAGACAGAGACAGTGACAGATGCACGTACGGCGTACGGCGTACGCTGCACATTTGATGTCTTTACACTCAAAGGGAATTGAATCTCTCTTTCTCAAATAGAGAACCAATCGAACCAATAGGTTAGGAAATTAAAAACAAAAAGCTATGGTTTAAGTGAGAGTAGATATTGGTCTGAAGCCGAAAAATAAATGAAATTCACAAGCACCACAATGCCTATTCCACCCCATGCTCTACCAAGGTTTTCCAGCACACAGCTTTGACCTACTACAGTAGCTATGTTGTTATTCTACTTCAAACTATGTGTAGGCAGGTTGCTTAGGATTCAAACCTTCTCAAACAGCCTAATTCATGCTCTTAGAGTGAGGTAAAGTATTTGATTCTTCACACAGCACAGTAAGACATTATCCCATTACGCTCTCCTTTCATGCTTTTTTTATTAAATGAATGCAAGCTTTGCTTTTAAGACCATCAGGCTTGATTGAGCTGCTTTGTCAAATAGTAATGTGGTGCATGCCTGTATTTCCTTAATTCTTTATTTTAGTAAAACATGTAATAAAATAGAAAAAATTCTGCGGTGTTCATTTGAATTTCCTTTATTTTTTGGCTTCAGACCAATGCCTATTCTCACTTAAAACATTGTTTTTTGTTTTTAATTTCCTGGGATTTACACCGGAAGGTGATTATGCAGAATTATTATGCCACATTATAATTATGCAATAAGGCCCCAGGGGGTGTGGTATATAGCCAATATACCACGGCTAATATACCCTGCCCTTGTTTAGCATTATCTAGTCCAAATATGGCATGATTCCACTATTTGTATCAGTTTTAATCACTTTCAATGGGGTGTCATGTCATTGGCATGATGGGGGAGGTTTATGACCCCCATAAATACCTTTCCCCTTTTTCCTCTCTCTACTCTACCGATGTGACTCGAGTAAAGCCTTTGTTAACATTGAGAGAGAGTCTGGTGACATCAAAAGATGGGAAACGGAACCAACCAGTAATCCAACCAGTTGAAAATATGCGTTGGGACTTAATGGATATGATGTCAGTTCAGTTGGCATCTGAGACATGATTACTGATGATAGGACGACATAAACTGTATCTTGGAAAGTCTACACATTCTAGTTATCAGATTCACATGGAATTGTTGTGCAATTTAAATGTTTAAATGTGAAACTATTTGTGAAAAGATTAAATGTAATTTTAGCTCCTAAATGAGAGAATTGGTTTTCATGAGTGAACTATGCTCAACTCAGTGGACCCGCCCATGTGAACACACAGTGGTTGCAAACTATGAAACACGGCCCTCTCTCCCAACCCTATATAAGCCCCTTTTGAGAAAACGTTCTGTTCCGAGGACATTAGGGCGACGGTCCTATGTTAAAAGGGTTCAGATAATAACCTACTTAAATTAGCATCGAATTTCAACGTGAAGATGATTGTCAACACGCCGAAAGGATGAATTTCGACTATACCAGCCAGAATATAGCATGAGCTTAAAAGTATGGCAACATGGTATGAACTTTGAACTCTTATTCACTCCAGAAGTGATACCTCCTAGCCGTTGAGTTAGCAGCAGTCGCTGTAAACGTGGGCTAGGAAAGGACGGACGACGTATCCAGTTTAACACACACAACGATACTACAACGTAACCAGTTTACCACCAGAGACATTCTTCAGAGGACCAGAGATCTATGCTGGACCAACCCGCCTTCAATTGATGACCAATCTACCGAAGCGCAGCTCAGAGTAAATATTTATTGCATTCTCCTCTTTAAAATGGGCGGTTATTTAGAATGCATAAGATACTGTATTTGCGATAGCATAGCTGCCTACGGCCCGATAGAGACACAAAACATTTTTGCTCCTCCGTCTTCCCGCTCTTTCACTCAAACCCAACTCCCCTTTCTTTGTGTAACAAGCTGTCATATCTGTTACGTCCGCTAGGGATGTTTTCCTTTATGACAATTTGTAATCAATGTATGATCCATTCTGTGTAGATGTAATTCTGTTTGATTATTTAGGTATTTAGTAAATAAATAATTAAACCACATTTTGTATTGCTGTTTCAACTTGTTAGCCAGGGTTCGTGAAGATAACCAAGAATTTACAACTTTCAGATGAGACTGAATAAGGTGACAATTGAATGTTGACTGCAATTGATGTAAAAGTATTTTAGAGTTTATTCAAAAGATAACAGCTCTATAAACATTATTTTGTGGTGCCCCGACTTTCTAGTTAATTACATTTACCTGATTTTAAAAAAGTATAATTTTAAACTAGGCAAGTAAGTTAAGAACAAATTCTTATTTTCAATGACTGCCTAGAAACAGTGGGTTAACTGCCTATTCAGGAGCAGAACGACAGATTTGTGCCTTGTCAGCTCGGGGGTTTGAACTTGCAACCTTCCGGTTACTAGTCCAAAGCTCTAACCACTAGGCTACCCTGCTGCCCCATTAGACTAATCAGGAAATATTAATTACAGATAAATTATCTTATAGAATAGCATGTCATATCACTTAATCCGGCAAAGCCAAAGACACGGCAGGGGGATTTTTATTTTGAAGGCAAACCGCAAATTCTGCTATTGTGCCTAATCATTATTGTGACTGGTTTCACACAGGTGTTCACAGCGGGGCGTCGGCGGTAAGACAGGAAATAAAGTGCGCCCTTGCCTTTTGGCGGATCCATTTGTGGTTTCAGGTTGGGTGAGAAAAGTTGGATGCAGTTGAATCAGTGAAGGTAACCGGTATGGGACTTGTGATATTTGCTTTTTTCTCTTCTGATCAGAGGGAGCAGGCACTCCGTGTCACACAACTTGGGTCAAGATCTGTTTCTTGCAGTATTCTTCAGAAAAGGGCACCATTGAAAGGAGTGATTTCTGGGGTAGCGTTATGAGTGGAGATTGAACAATTGAAGTTGGAGATTCCTGGTGTTTGTGACACCCGTCATTTTGGTTCGTCACCGACCTGGGGGGGAGCGTGGTGAAACAGAGGGCTCACTCTTTAACCTTAACTCTGTTAGAGTTAAAGTAGTGGAATGGGAAGGATCTGCCCCTAACTGCCTGTAGCTCAGGCCCTGAAGCAAGGATATGCATATTCTTGGTACCATTTGAAAGGAAACACGTTGATGTTTGTGGAAATGTGAAAGGAATGTAGGAGAATACAACATAATAGATCTGGTAAAAGTTAATACAAAGAAAAAACCAACCGTTCCTTTTGAGTTTTGAGACAGTCTTTACCCGACAAAGTCATTTTAGGATATATCAGTTATCCCGTTAGAGCTTTTTTTACGAATCCACTGCATTGGTTCAGGTGCAACATTTATAGTCATTTTGCAGCAGTATGTAGGAAGTAGATTCCAAGATAGTGAGCAGGAGGGCATGGGACAGAAGATTGTGTCGTTTCAGTGGATAAAGTTGTGTGTGTAAACTGTAGGGCTGCCCATGTTACTGGGGATCGGAAGTGTACAGTGCGTGAGAGGCAGGTTGAAGTGGCCAGAGTCAGAGTAGTGCAGAAGGTGTTGTATGCTGAGGCAGTGAAGAAAGTAGAGGAGGATGGGTCAGGGGTGAGGGATGCTGAGAGGATTCCAGTTAGTAGTACATTTGTGCGAGCACAGAGGGATAGGCTAACGAGTGATTTATGCTTCATTAAGGTTGGCTTCTAAGCGTTCATAGCAATGATTATCAACTGTACTGCAGAAATGGAACGTGAATCACAGGAAATATATGTTGTGGTGGCAGCTGCGGAGATGCATTTGGGTATACAATAGTTGACTTCAGAAGAATTAGAGTGTGTGTTGAGGGGTGGTGTCCCATCCTCCCAGGCCGTTGGCACAGTGCAGGAGTAGTTAGGGTTAAAGTAGTGGAATGGGAAGGATCCGCCCCTAACTGCCTGTAGCTCAGGCCCTGAAGCAAGGACATGCATATTCTTGGTACCATTTGAAAGGAAACACGTTCATGTTTGTGGAAATGTGAAAGGAATGTAGGAGAATACAACATAATAGATCTGGTAAAAGTTAATACAAAGAAAAAAACCAACCGTTCTTTTGTAAAAAAAATGTTGTACCATCATCTTTGAAATGCAAGAGAAAGGCCATAAAGTATTATTCCAGCCCAGGTGCAATTTAGATTTTGTGTTTACAGCGTATGTAAAAAGTTTTAGACTGATCCAATGAACCATTGCATTGCTTTTCAAAATGTTGTACCAAATGTGCCTAATTTTTTTATTAATATCTTTTCATATTCAAAATTGTGCACTCTCCTCAAACATTAGCATGGTATTCTTTCACTGTAATAGCTACTGTAAATTGGACAGTGCAGTTAGATTAAGAATAATTTAAGCTTTCTGCCAATACCAGATATGTCTATGTCCTGGGAAATGTTCTTGTTACTTACAACCTCATGCTAATCGCACTAGCCTTTGTTAGCTCAACTGTCCCGTGGAAGGGACACCAATCCCGAAGAAGTTTTAATGAGTGTAGGTGGTGGTGTCTAGGGCTACATTGTCTGCAGAAAGTATTCAGACCCCTTGACCTTTTCCACATTTTGCTTCATTAAACCCTTATTCTAAAATTGATTAAATTGTTTTTTTCTCCTCATCAATCTACACACAATACCCCATAATCCAAAAACAGGTTTTGGTACCCTTCCCCAGATATGTGCATCGACACAATCCTGTCTCGGAGCTGTACGGACAATTCCTTCGACCTCATGGCTTGGTTTTTGCTCAGACACGCACCACCAACTGTGGGACCTTATATAGACAGATGTGTGCCTTTCCAAATCATATCCAATCAATTGAATTTAACAGCTGAATACTTATGTAAATAAGGTATTTCTGTTTTTTAAAAACCCTTTTTTCACTTTGTCATTATGGGGTATTGTGTGTAGATTGCTGAGGGAAAACTATTATTTAATAATTGTCCTCTTGAAGAGTCAAGAGGACAGACTCTCCTGTTGTTCACACTTAGGCACAAATACTTTGCTCCAACTGTTTTTGCCTCCGTGTGTCCTCAATATTAGCATGTTTGGTCATTTCACGATGCAGATATTCTATCAATCACAGAAGTAGCAGAAACACAATAAACCAATTATTATCCACGAGTGACATATGGTATCAAGGGCCATTGCTTACTGAACTGTCACTGAACTGTTGTTGATGAACAAGTTGTTGATGAACAATTTGAGATGTTACAATGAACAACTTCTCACCAGTGATATAATTGTGTCTATCACAAACCTTTTCAGTTTGGGGTTTCCATCAAGGTGCCATAACGAGTTTGGTCCAGCAACACGGTATGACCTTCTATGCAGCCTCTGCGACATGGCTCTGAGGGCAGCCGCCCTCGGGTTAACACGGAGCATGCTGTCCCTCACTCTCTCCACCCAGAGCCCTGAATTGTGATTGAACAGCCTCCGGTCCACGTTTGTCGTTCCCAGCCACCAAGTCCTTAATATTTCTATCCAGAGCCAAGTCTGACTTGTCAGAATATAACAGTACATGTGACAGATTGTTACTTTTTTCCCAGACACTTCAATGGACAGGGATGAGGTAATGCATATCATCATCATTTTAAAGTCCTGTCTTGATTGTAGTCATTATACATGGTTTGATTGGTAAGAAACTGGAAACCATGCATCTAAAGTCTGTAGTTTATAGCATTACTCCCAAGCACAACTGACCTTAGATGACATTTGACTGTCGATCAGGACACATGTAGAATATCTGCCATTGAGACACACTGAAAGCACAGGACATCAGATACCTCAGTTGCTCTTGAGTGATGGCATAACAAGGTGCACCTCTAGCTCCTCTCCAAGTCCGTGGAGCCCGGTAACTGGAACTGGTTGTAACAATAATACACTGTGTTTAGGCTACTTAATGTATTGTGACCCAGCCCAACCCCCATTCCAAAAACACTTTTAAATTATAGTAACTGTCACAAATTGTGGCCAAGTAATGTTTGTATAATAATAGATTTTAAAGCCTAGACTTAAATAGAAATGGACTTAAATAGAAATGTTGACCAAGAACGAATAGAATGGGCAGCAGGAGAACGAACAGTGGGGAAAAAAAATAAAAAATGTAGTTTTTTTCACTATTTGTTCTCCTGCTGCCCATTTTATTTGTTCTTGGTCAACAGTAAACCCAACCACACCCAACATTTATCAGCCTCCCCCTAGCCCACTCATGGCTCCTCTGCATGGTTTCCATTCTGCAAGATGACCGTTTTGTGAAAATAGAGACCATGAATGGGACTGAGATTCCTATTCGAACAGTGTCATAGGACTAATGTTAACGTCCCTGGTTTATGTTTGAAGTTGTTCATTTCTACATCATAGGCTTAGACGAAATATTCATATTTCCAAGAGTATTCAAAATTAATATCTGTGCTGTTGGAAAGCTGATATATTGTAGATATTAGCAAAGTTTTTACAGGGTTGTCCTAGGTCAAATGAGCTTTGTGAGCTTTGTAAATGTTTTCATGCTAATCGCGAGCTAGCGCGGCTAAGGCTAGGTAGCATTGAAATTATAGCTAGCCAGCCAGCCTGCCTAAAGTGTTAGACCGTCAGTTGTTGTTTTGCCTAAAAATACAAAAACACGTTTGACGTCAGTACTCCTTCATAATAAATCACCTTTATGTAACTAGTAGGGCTGTAAAAATGTAAAGACGGCGCAGTTCACTGTGGCTATGGCCGGGGTGTGCGGCTAAGGAACGTTTACAAGCGAATGAGTAGCTAATTTAGCAATCCAGCCATTTAAATACAAACATTCATTACAACGAAATCAAGTCCAGGATTATTGGAGAGCAGAAGCCGAGTGCAGTCATTTAGGGTTTGTTTGCAGCGGATATGGAAGTTCCTTCTCGCCATCTTCAATTGTGGTATTGTTGCATCAATCTGACTGTACACCGATTTAATGAAAGGAGGAGCTAGGGAAATTGGCTGGTGAAATTAGCATATTAAAGAACTCGTTAAGTTAGCGTGTGTAGGTGTATATTTAGCAGCTGTAGGGGTTAATTTGACATGTGCAGGACCACTTGCAGCCGTTTATTTAGCACATGTTGAACGCGCTTATTTGGCGCGTGTACGGGTTAATTTAGTGCCTGAACGCGTTAATTGAGCACCTGCACTTACTTGCTTTACTAACGCAGCATTAAATATATTGCGTTTTGACCACATGCTTTAAGACCCAAACGGAGTTCCATACTCCCACACCATAACACCTCGTCCTCCATGCGTTACGATGGGAAATACACATGCAGAGATCATCCGTTCACCCACACCGCGTCTCATAAAGACACTGCAGTTGGAACCAAACTGATCCAATTTGGACTCCAGACCAAAGGACAAATGTCCACCTGTCTAATGTCCATTGCTCGTGTTTCTTCGCCCAAGAAAGTCTCTTATTATTCGTGTCCTTAAGTAGTGGTATCTTTGCAGCAATTCAACCATGAAGGCCTGATTCACGCAGTCTCCGCTGAACAGTTGATGTTGAGATGTGTCTGTTACTTGAACTCTGTGAAGCATTTATTTGGGCTGCAATTTCTGAGGCTGGTAACTCAAATGAACTTATCCTCTGCAGCATGAGGACATGTGGCGGTCCTCATGAGAGCAAGTTTCATCATAGCGCTTGATGGTTTATGTGACTGCACTTGAAGAAACATTCAAAGTTCTGGAAATGTTCCAGACTGACTGACCTTCATGTCTTAAAATAATGACGGACTGTCATATTTGAGCTGTTCTTGCCATAATATGTACTTGGTCTTTTACCAACTAGAGCTATTTTCTGTATACCCCCTCTTCCTTGTCACAACATAAATGATTGGCTCAAAGGCATGACGAAGGAAAAAAATCCACAAATTAACTTTTAACAAGGCACACCTGTTAATTTAAACGCATTCCAGGTGACTACCTCATGAAGCTGGTTGAGAGAATGCCAAGAGCATGCAAAGCTGTCATGAAGGCAAAGGGTGGCTATTTGAAGCCTATAAAATCTAAAATATATTTGGATTTGTTTAACATTTTTTTTGGTTACTACATGAACAGTGGGTTAACTGCCTTGCTCAGGGGCAGGACGACAGATTTTTACCTGGTCATCTCTGGGATTCGATCCAGCAACCTTTCGGTTACTGGCCCAACGCTCTAAGCACCAGGTAGCTAGGTAAAGTCAGCTAACTAGCTACCTAGCTAATCTAAATATCTGTTAGCATTTTTTGAGTAACGTCAGCTTGAATACCACTATATAGCTAGATATCTACAGTAGCCTATGTTTGTTCACATACAGTGCATTCGGAAAGTATTCAGACCCCTTGACTTTTTCCACATTTTGTTACATTACAGCCTTATTCCAAAATATAGTCACTCTACACAAATACCCCATAATGACAAAGCAAAAACAGATTTGTAAACATTTTTGCTAATTTATTGCAAATAGACCCTTTGCTATGAGACTTGAAATTCAGCTCAGGTACATCCTGTTTCCATTGATTATCCTTGAGATGTTTCTACAACTTGGAGTCCACCTGTGGTAAATTAAATTGATTGGACATTATGGAAAGGCACACACCTGTCTACATAAGATCCCACAGTTGACAGTTCATGTCAGAGCAAAAACCAAGCAATGAGGTTGAAGGAATTGTCCGTAGAGCTCCGAGACAGGATTATGTCGAGGGGAAGGGTACCAAAACATTTCTGCAGCATTGAAGGTCTCTAAGTACACAGTGGCCTCCATCATTCTTAAATGGAAGAAGTTTGGAACCACCAAGACTCTTCCTAGAGCTGGCCTCCTGGCCAAACTGAGCAATCGGGGGAGAAGGACCTTGGTCAGGGAGGTGACCAAGAACCCAATGACAGAGCTCTGGAGTTCCTCTGTGGAGATGGGAAAACCTTCCAGAAGGACAAGCATCTCTGCAGCACTCCACCAATCAGGCCTTTATGGTAGAGTGTCCAGATGGAAGCCACTTCTCAGTAAAAAGCACATTACAGCCCACTTGGAGTTTACCAAAAAGCACAAAATGACTCTCAGATCATGAGAAACAAGATTCTCATGAAACCAAGTTTGAACTCTTTGGCCTGAATGCCAAGTGTCACGTCTGGAGGAAACCTGGCACCATCCTCACGGTGAAGCATGGGTGAGGCAGCATCATGTTGTGGGGATGTTTTTCAGCGGCAGGGACTGGAAGACTAGTCAGGAATGAGGGAAAGATGAACAGAGCAACGTACAGCGAGATCTTTTATGAAGACATGCTCCCGAGCGCTCAGGACCTCAGACTGGGGCGAAGGTTCATCTTCCATCAGGTCAACGACCCTAAGCACACAGCCAAGACAATGCAGGAGTGGCTTCGGGACAAGTCTCTGAATGTCCTTGAGTGGCCCAGCCAGAGCCCGGACTTGAACCGGATCTAACATCTCTGGAGAGACCTGAAAATTGCTGTACAGCGACGCTCCCCATCCAAACTGACAGAGCTTGAGAGGATCTGCAGAGAAGAATGGGAGAAACTCCCCAAATACAGGTGTGCCAAGTTTGCAGTGTCATACCCAAGAAGACTTGAAGCTGTAATCACTGCCAAAGGTGCTTCAACAAAGTACTGAGTAAAGGGTCTGAATACTTATGCAAATGTAATATTTCAGTTTTTATTTTCAAAAAATTTGCAAACATTTCAGAAAAACTGTTTTTGCTTTGTCATTATGGGGTTATGTGTGTAGATTGATGAGGGAAAAAATTTGATTTAGCAAATTTTATAATGAGGCTGTAACGTAGTAAAATTTGGAATATGTTAAAGGGTCTGAATAATTAAACTTATTCTGACTGGCAGCATGGTGCAAGCAGCTCTGTTGTTGCTAAGCAACCGACCAGTGTTAAAAAAATATGTCAGCATTGTCAGAAATTCTACGAAAAGGTAGCACATTGTTGGTTTCTTAACGGACAGAAATGAGCACGTGAGAACGATAAATTATACGTTTAATAAACTGTTGCACCTACAAATTTGGTCAATCTGACAAGTCTAATTAATGGTCACATTAATGACGCTATAGTCTTATTTTAATAGAATTTGATCTAGGTAGGCGCAAGAAATACTCTTTAAAATCAATTGCTAATGAACCTGTTAAAAAATCTGGTATGTGGTTCTCTAACAGCCGGACTGTTCATGACGAGAGGTGGGGAGTGTGTTGTGTACCCCCAATCAAGTTGATTTGCGAATTTTCATCGAGATTGGTGTCATATTGGCTTAGATGTGATGGCAGGGTGATTTTAATTTAACACTGAGCTTCAACCAATGTCTATAATAGCCGCGACTATCTATAATCATCATCATCATATCACTTGCTTGACAAAAAATGTGTGAGTGGAAGAGTTTTTGACCTGTCATTGATATGAGACAACGACACCAGCTGGAAAAAGAGATTTCCATGCAAACTCTAGAACCTGAACATTATAAACCTTCCCCTTCTTTAAGTCTTGTTTGTTAACGATATCTCTTATTCACAGAAGCATATTGGAACATAAACACTACGATGTGAAGGACGACCTGAAACAATGAGGAAAAGCCATTTTGATATGAAGCCTCATTAAACATTCCCAATAGCTACCGTTTGCTTTTGAAATATGACCATGGGGTCTGAGTACATCCTCTACATTATTTATGGCTAGCATAACCCCCCAGCTTTCATGTTCTGTACTGTAGATTTCGGAAGTAAGTTACTACAGCGTACAGATACAGTGTCCCCATTGGAGAACCTTTTTTGGTTCCAGGTATCCCTTTTGAGTTCAATGTAGAACCCTCTGTGAAAAGGGTTCTGCATGGAACCCAAAAAGGTTTTTTCAAAGTATCTATGGGGACAGCCGAAGAACCTTTTTAGGTTCTAGATAGCAACTTTTTTTCTAAGAGTGTAGTATAAATACCTATATTATTATTCATTTTTAGGCCTTGTTTTGTACCAGCATGTGCTGTTCAGTCCCCAGCATGTGCGCTGTTGCACATGAGTATGATGTTCATATATTGATGTTGGCAGATGAGAATGATGTCCATATATTGCTTCATATTTTGTCCGTCCCTTAATTAATCCACAAATATTCTCCCATGAATTTGAAGAAATGAATAAACTGCTTCATGCCATATCTGAGACCAACAGCCTCTGAAAACATGTTTTATTATAAAAACCACAAGCATAAGACCAATCTGTTGTGTAATGTATTAGTCTTATACTTATCATAATGAATGCAGAGGGGACAATAGAATCCTGGTCAGATCAAATAAATGAGGCAGTTCGTCAACACACGGTATTTACAGACATGCAACTTCTCTTACCTGTGTGCAAACTGCTAATATGAAAGCTGAAAAGTGAAGTTCTCACTGCTTAAGTGGCACTGTAGTGTTCCCAATATGAGATGTGTTGATCAGGCCTTCTTGTACTTACATGCTTTGCTTTGTGTTTATTTAGGGACGGCTCTTGAAATAAGAAGAGGATCCCAGATGCAGTTTGTACATGTTTTGTCCTCTGACTTGCACCTGCTTAAATGTTGAGAACATGAGGGCCTTGAACAATCATTTTCTATTGGAAATAGTTAGTCTACTTACTTGACATCTCCTAAATGCTTCACTGAGTAAAATAACATGTTATCTAATTTCCCCCATGTTTACTAATTTCACTTTACTTAATTAGTCATCATGATGTACTATTAAACTGTATGCTAAAGTAATAGTTCACTAATTGTTCTTCTCCTCAATGAACTTCCTTAAGAGCTCTTTCTTCCATGTCAGTGGGAGATTTTGAAAACACACATCTCAATTATAGCAATTGGATGGCTCTGTGTCATGTGATTGCCCAATATTTTTTGTTGCAAAGGCAAATCACTAGTTGAAAACTCATCCAATTATATGCCATGTTATATTTTGTCTACATTTATTTTCTGTTCACTCATGTCACGATCGTCGTCAGGGTGGAAATGACCGGACCAAGGTGCAGCATGGTGAGCGTACATTTCTTTTTATTTATAAATGTCGCCAACAAAACAAAGAATAAGGAAACGACCATGAAGCTTACTTCAAATCAAATTTATTTATATAGCCCTTCGTACATCAGCTGTTATCTCAAAGTGCTGTACAGAAACCCAGCCTAAAACCCCAAACAATGCACGTGTTGAAGCATGTTGGCTAGGAAAAACTACCTAGAAAGGCCAGAACCTAGGAAGAAACCAGGCTATGAGGGGTGGCCAGTCCTCTTCTGGCTGTGCCGGGTGGAGATTATAACAGAACATGGCCAAGATGTTCAAATGTTCATAAATGACCAGCATGGTCAAATAATAGGTCTGGGACAGGTAGCACGTCCGGTGAACAGGTCAGGATTCCATAGCCGCAGGCAGAACAGTTGAAACTGGAGCAGCAGCATAGCCAGGTGGCCTGGGGACAGCAAGGAGTCATCATGCCAGGTAGTCCTGAGGCATGGTCCTAGGGCTCAGGTCCCCCGAGAGAGAGAAAGAAAGAGAGCGCATACTTAAATTCACACAGGACACCGGATAAGACAGGAGAAGTACAAACTGACCCTAGCCCCCCCCGACACAAACTACTGCAGCATAAATACTGGAGGCTGAGACAGGCGGGGTCAGGAGACACTTCGGCTTTACAGGCCACTGACAAAGACAACTACCCACCACTAAGGTGGCAAAACAGACTGCCTAAGTATGATTCCCAATCAGCGACAACAATAGACAGCTGCCTCTAATTGGGAACCACACTCGGCCAAACACACAGAAATACAAATCATAGAATGCCCACCCCACATCACACCCTGACCTAACCAAATTCAGAAATAAAATGGCTCTCTAATGTCAGGTTGTGACAACTCATCTTGAATGAGGAGTTTGCAATTCAGTCTCCATTTGTATTTGGACAAAACACATGCACTGACAGTATAGAAGAGCAGATGATACATTTCAAACCTACTCTGCTAGAATGGGATTAATTGTGTCCCCTCGGTTTGTTTGACCTATTAGCATTCAGGTCTGACCCAGTGGCGGTCGGTTCCATTTAAGATGAGAGAGGATGTTGTTGTTTTTTCATGAGCATAGGCTTATGTCTATTACAGCATATTGGATAACTGTCATTCATATTTCATTCACCCAGTTCAATGCAGCATCGATAGGTTTAGGCTACTACATGATCCGTGGCGATTTTAGCATGTAAATCTTGGTGGGGCAAACTCATTATTTTTACATGCATGCCAGCAAAGCCACTACACAACACCACACTAAAGAATAGATTAATTGCACTATAACAGTGAAAAACAGTGCCCACAAACTGTTAGGGCCTACATAAAGCTGTTCCAACAGCAGAGCTTTCTTTTCAGCACCATGAAGTGAATCCTTACCAACGCTGCACCTGGCTATTATCGGAGCCTTGTCTGGCAGGGAAACAGTTCATCCAGCCTCATTTTCTGCCTTCTCAAAAAACATAGCGTATATGGCGGACTTGCTTAAACAAATGTGGTTTCTGCAATTGAGATGTACAAACTATGGCATAAGGGAACGATGAGCGGATAATTTCGATGAAGATATTAATGATGGACGTAGTCAATGTAACTATTTGTTCAGCACTTTTGAAATGTACAGCGACAGAATTCAGAACATGGAGCTGTTCTTACTGTACACCAAGTCAGAACTGTAGGATAAATAAAGGGGGCATATAAGCAGACAGTAAAAGCTCTTTCTCTTAGACGATGATGATATTTCTCTAAAACAGGCTATAGGCTACATGTGCACCACCAAGTCAGAACAGGAGGCTAAATTATGAGGGGGAAAGGGACCAAATTATTAGGGTGAGGCACATGGGCTACTAACAGCTTACTACACAACATACACTTAGTATTACTTATTTAGATGCACTATAAATATCTCTCTGGCATATTACATCATTTATGCAGCAGCAAACAATACATTTTTGGAATCGGTGGACTCATCGTTGTTGTGCTGTGGATTTGCCAGTAGATTGCCAATGTAATTCATGGCGATGACTGCTTGTCTAGCTTGCTAGCTAAGATTTTGAAAATATGTCCAGTCCAATCAAAGCTACGGTAGATATAACGTGATTTAATGTAATTTGATCTGTGGCCAATGACCTTGAGCCTTCTTGGATAGGCACTTCTAATGTAAATTTTGGACTTGCCTTACTCAAGAAAGCAAAAAAGAGACCATGTTTGTATGCAGCTTTATAAACTCAATACATCATCTTTTATGTACGTATTAATACGAGTGGCACGTATTAATGCCAAAATAACATGCAAAACAGGCAACAAGAAAAAATATATACCATGTATATACTGTGTATATATATATATTTTTTTTTATCTAAACAGGTGGGGCTCAAAACAGGTGGGGCTCTTCAAATCTGCCCTTAATGACGGATCGCCACTGTACATGATACTCAAATTTTCTCTAGAGGTTGCTACAACCTAACCTATGAATTAAAGTTTACAGTGTAGGTGCACATAGGTTGAGAGAAAGAAATAGTGTGTAAACATTAGTCCAACAGTTGCAAATGAGAGTTTATTTTTTACAAATTCAGGTATGTTTTGTCCCGTTTGATTCTGTTTAAGAAACTTTTTTTTTAACAGAATCAGCTGAATGAATACACCCCTGATCACTTGTAAACACAGTTCACTTTCATAGCAGTCACGTTGTATTCCTTCTCGCATCTATGCACTCTCTTCCTCTGACCTTTTCTCTTTGCTTATGGACTTCAGTGCACAACACATCAGCTTCATGTGACCAGGCGAAAAAACCTTTCCAAGCCAAACAATATCATAACTGCTACACACAGCCTATATTGAATGTCACTATATCAGTTAACGTAACGTCATTGTCAATATAGCTAATAGAACTAACACGTTAGTAAACCTGATACAATCATTCAGTAACGTTACAGTGTACAGTCAGTAAGCAATTTAGCAGTTACTCGGGTGGCAATAAATTAGTAAAACCAAAAGCTTACCTTGACTTGGAAGAGTTCCAGTGTTGTGTTGGATAGTCATACCCAGCTAGCCAATATAGCATCCCTCTGTTTGAGCCGGCTGTTTGAGTAGGCTAAACTAGCCTGCTGCACTTATAGCTCTCTCTCTCTCTCTCTCTCTCTGTTACTTCTCCTTAATTTCTGAATAAATTAATTTGTTCAAAAATGTTCAAGTATTGTCTTTCACTCTCTTTGCTTCAACTACTCACCACATTTTATGCACTGCAGTGCTAGCTAGCTGTAGCTTAGGCTTTCAGTACTAGATTCATTCTCTGATCCTTTGATTGGGTGGACAACATGGCAGTTCATGCTGCAAGAGCTCTCATTGGTTGGAGGATGTCCTCTGGAAGTTGTCATAATTACTGGGTAAGTCTAGGGAAGGGGTTGAGAACCATGAACCTCCTTGGTTTTGTATTGAAGTCAATGTACCCAGAGGAAGACGGAAGCTAGCTGTCCTCTGGCTACACCATGGTGCTACCTTACAGTGCTGCTGAGGCTACGGTAGACCTTAATTGCAAACAGTGTGTTCTAATCAATTATTTCGGAACGTGGATATATTTAGTGTAGTTTTATCTAAAAAGGATAACTTTAAAATGTTTGGCAATTTTTATTTGTATGAAATTACCTGAGGAGGATGGTCCTCCCCTTCCTCCTCTGAGGTGCACTGGTCTGAACACAGATGTCCATGGGTGTATTGAGAGAAGAATAGCAGTCAATGCTTTGTTGATCCAGCACAATTATAACATGGTTATTAAAGGACACCGTTGGACTATAAGTAAGGAAAATACAGTACATTGATTTTGGAGCTCTTCACATTTTGTCATCAAACACATCATTCTCCATGTAGACTATCAACACACATACCCACTTACATTGGTTGCTAAGTGACTGTATGAAGCTTCCCACACACATTCTCTGAGTTTTCACTTTACTTATGCTCCACTGAGACAGTTGAGTCACATTTTCTTTATTTTTAACACAGTTATATTTGTTTTATAAGCTGTGAGACTGGGTTTATAGTTTTGGTTTCATGCTAACAAAGCCAATTGAATGTTGCTGGAGAGAAGAAAGATTTCACAGTATGTTAATGAAATCAGACTTCATTAAAGAACAACATGCTGAGAGATGATTGTTATCCAACATCATGAGTAGTTTCAACTCTTATACACGATGGGGCAAAATATGTCCCCACAATCACAAATCGTTCATGTCTGACAGGAGAGAAATTGAGAACATTTATATTTCCCTGTCATTGAAAACATAAAACTTTTTTGCTTATGAGAAACCGAACAAAAAGTGGAATTAAAGAGAAAAAAATCACCTTTTCACAGTATTATTTTTCACACCATTGTGCATTTAACCAATTGTATTATATGTTTTAGTGCTATATCAAAATAATTCCCCAAAAATAGGCCAGAGTGTTCTTGCTGTAAATTAACAGTGACTGTGGGTTTTTGTTTCAGCTCCCTGAGGATTGTGAACCCCAGGCAGCCTTGTTAACACCAAGGCTGTGCTCCCTGTATCTTAAAGTTTAACCACCTACTGCATTCTAGATGTTGACAAGGATCAGGCGCTATGACAGAACATGAACACAAACATGTTTCAGCTTCTGGTAACCTTCAGAACAGCTCAGCACCTTAAACTCGGGTTAACTATTTTTAAAACCGATCGCTGCCTGCACCTGCCCACCTGTCCAACATCACTACTCTGGACGGCTCTGACTTAGAATACGTGGACAACTACAAATACCTAGGTGTCTGGTTAGACTGTAAACTCTCCTTCAAGACCCACATCAAACATCTCCAATCCAAAGTTAAATCTAGAATTGGCTTCCTATTTCGCAACAAAGCATCCTTCACTCATGCTGCCAAACATACCCTTGTAAAATGACCATCTTACCAATCCTCGACTTCGGCGATGTCATTTACAAAATAGCCTCCAATATCCTACTCAACAAATTGGATGCAGTCTATCACAGTGCAATCCGTTTTGTCACCAAAGCCCCATATACTACCCACCATTGCGACCTGTACGCTCTCGTTGGCTGGCCCTCGCTTCATACTCGTCGCCAAACCCACTGGCTCCATGTCATCTACAAGACCCTGCTAGGTAAAGTCCCCCCTTATCTCAGCTCTCTGGTCACCATAGCATCACCCACCTGTAGCACGCGCTCTAGCAGGTATATCTCTCTGGTCACCCCCAAAACCAATTCTTTCTTTGGCCGCCTCTCCTTCCAGTAACTGTAAGTGCTGCTTATCCATGATTCAAATGCTTTTTTTGGCTGTGAATTTAACTTGATGCACGCTGAATGCATTTTCACAGAACACGTCATTTGTATTTCTTATATTTACTATGGATATGATCGATATCATATGATAAGACAGCTTCCGACTGCATTGAAAGCAGAGTGTATGAGGTACCAAACTCTGGATAGGGAAAATGTTGCTAGGAGACCTGACATCACCTATTTATTCGACAATCAGGCAGTTGCCACGTGCGCCCCTGCTCAGTATAAAGCCAACGGGATTTTGTCCTTGAGTAGAAGCAGTTTAGGAGGCAGCTGTGAGCTCAACAGAAGTCTACGCTACAGTCAGACTCATTCTAACCATAGACATTCTTACCATAGACAGATCTAGGGACTCCTAAGAACACATCACCACCTGAGCCTTTATGACTCCCCAATGTTATCGGGACAGATATAATTTTCCTTTTCAGTAGTTAAAAGGGATTTATTATACACAAGTTATCACCCCAAGGCTACATTTGAAGATCTTCGACTTCTTTTCACACATCAAGATGTTCCCTCCAGACGTGTGGAATTCTACAGTCCTGATGTGGTTCAATGCGTCTGAGCTGAATGCTTCTCTGGAGAATCCGGAGGAGGGGGAGCACCCATTCCTGACGGACGCCTGGCTGGTGCCTCTCTTCTTCGCTCTCATCATGCTGGTGGGGCTCATCGGGAACTCTCTGGTAATCTATGTAATCTCCAAACACAGGCAGATGAGGACTGCCACCAACTTCTACATAGGTAAGCAAGACCAAACGTTTTCCCTCACAGTTACAAAGGTTTTTCCATTTATAATACCCTGAACATCATTATTCTTGTGGATTGTCGTGAAACTTGTTCTTTGTGTGTTACTGTCACAATCAATGTTATGTTATGTATGTTGCCCAGATAAATAATTTATTTTCACTGTAAACTAGGACTAATGATGCCTGTATAATCATTCAGCCTTAATGACTGTATTTGTCTTTTTATGTGGATAACTGTAAATGTATATTGTCGATAGTAACCTTAACCATAGTCTGGTGAATGTACCTATACAGTACTGTATACATACAGACTAAATATTAAATATAGGGATCCTGTGTCTATACTAAATAATGGATCTTGTTTGACATTGGAAATGCATGTGTGGAGTGGAGACGTGATACATCAATGGAGTTCATGTAGAGATATGATGAATTAACCATGAATGTGGACAGCATTATTATCTCTGTGCTTATAAATAACAATGGCATCAACATGCATGTTTGTGTGAGTGCACGTGATGTGCGCAAATATCTGTGTGTGTGTTTGTGCGTGTGTATTTGACATGACTGACTAATATCTCCATGGGTGGCAACATTCAAGCCCAGCAGGTCCTGTCCACCTGCAGTGATAAGACTACTCCATGGCAGTGAAACAATGATATCGCTCATCATTTCAGAAAGAAATACTGCAGTACGCCCGACCCATGTGTATTTAGCTTTCTGATTTTTGTGAAATAAATTAGCTCTTTGATGCCAATGCCAAAATACTTGGTGACATGCCTTTGACTCTTTAACACAACGAGGTATTTATTAAAATTAATAGCTTCATGACTCAAATGTTCAAATGGTTATTTTATGTTGCAAAAGTATGTTAATCAGTAAGAAATGAATGAGTTCCCTCCTAACTGAGCTTATTTCTACAGCTAACTTGGCTGCCACAGACATCATCTTCCTGGTGTGTTGTGTCCCGTTCACAGCCACTCTCTACCCACTTCCTGGGTGGGTATTTGGGGACTTCATGTGCAAATTTGTTGCCTTTCTACAACAGGTAAATCATTTCAATAAAACACATTGCCTCTGGTCACAAACTTATATCAGTTTTAAAAATTAGATAACAAACAGCCAAAATATATTTGCTGTGCATGCAATGATGGAATTTCTCACCATAATGTCATTTGGGTAGCATTCCCCTCGACTGGACCCCTGAGGTACTTGTCCTATTAGTCTGAATAATAAAAAAAATTCATCTGGTGCCAGGTGTAGTCAATTAAATTACATAACTGCAATATTGAATTTGCAGTGCAATTTCATTTACCTGGTGAGAGGTTCATGCTCATTTTTCAACATAGTGTTTTTAAATGCAATTTGAATACCAATATGTTTTTTTATTGTTTTATATTAAAGCAATCAGGTTGATAAATGAAATCAAAATGCCCGGCTTATCTGATCATATTTATATGCTCCTACTCCATTTGGATACAGATTGGTTAAAGGGGAATTTCACCCTGGCTTCACCACGGCATATAGTCATTACTATATTTAACAACATTACGTTTTTATCATAAACATTACGTTTTTATCATAAACATCACAATTATGCAAACCTGGTAGAATCAGGAAGTTTCGACTTCCCCCTGTGTATTTGTCTGCTCATGGTAAACCACGAAGTCATAGTAAACCGCCCGCTAAAGTAGATTGGGGCATGCCGACAAAACCAAAAAATGATGGCATTGTGTACTGACGAACAACACAGCAATCTCAGAACTTCCATAGACCTGTTTTTCACTTACGTTTGTCATTACGCCTGTGTGGTGTTCTGTGCTCATTACAAACGAGCGAAAATGAGTCATCTTTCACTGTGCTACCTACCAGAGATTTCCCCGGATGCTGTCAGTGGCTTGCGGCTATCGAGAATGATGGCGCGCATTACGGTGACCAAAGATTATCAGAGGGGTTTTCAGGCTGAACTGTTGGGGAATCCATTTCGACGACAGCTGAGAAGTGATGCGATACCATCGATTTTTTATTTTTTATTTCCTTCACAACAAAATGGAAGATTCTCGATAAGAGGTAACCTAATATTAACTAGCCTTGCTGGACTAGCTAAATTAGCTGGCTGACGTTACAGTACTGTAAACTATAGGACTCCGCAAGCCATCAGCTAAATCATAACGTTAGCTATCTTTTTTAGTATGCGCACTGTCAATCAATTTCGCCTATGCCATGGTAGTCACTGCTAGACTGTTAACTACCTTCAGCAGAGTAAACATGTTTCTTATAAATTTGACCAACGTAAACATCATTTTAGCTAATAAGATTAGCGCAATCGGGTAGCAATCTATTCCCCCTTGCCTGGAAAACACTCCTTTAGTAAGAATAGAATTGTCGACAAAGCTAACTCACTCTGTGTGTTGATAACGTTAGCAGTATTGAATATGTGTAATCGTCTATGGTTGGTTGTCATCTAGTCTTAGCTGGATATACATTTTGCTGACAAACTTAATGAAGCTAGATAGCAGACTATTGAAATGTCCATGTTCGGTTACGTAAACTAGCCAGGCTAATAGAGATCAGTACAATTAGTGGGGTGGTTAAATTGTGTATTGTTGTGCATTTTGTTGTAGGTGGTACAGAATCGGCTTCCAACCCCAACTCTGCAGGTGAAGGCAAGTTGGCAAAAAATATTTACAAGCTGACGACTAAGAGAGCTCAATTTAAAGTACACATGGCATTAACATGAATTGGGTAGTTTTTGTTTTGTTTGTGTTATGGGGTTACAGGTGGTTAAAGGTAACCAGAGGACCACAGAGTACCTTCCAGACCATGCAATTAATAATATTTTATTATTTTTACCTTTTTAACTAGGCAAGTCGGTTAAGAACAAAGTCTTATTTACAATGACGGCCTACTGGAGAACAGTGGGGTAACTGCCTTGTTCAAGGGCAGAACAGATGTTTACCTTGTCAGCTTGGGCGATCCAATCTTGCAACCTTACAGTTAACTAGTCCAACGCAATAACGACCTGCCTCTCTCGTTCTCCACACTGCCTGTTACGCGAATGCAGTAAGCCAAGGTAAGTTGCTAGCTAGCATTAAACTTATCTTATAAAAAACAATCATAATCACTAGTTAACTACACATGGTTGATGATATTACTAGATATTATCTAGCGTGTCCTGCGTTGCATATAATCTGACTGAGCATACAGGTATCTGATTGAGCGGTGGTAGGCAGAAGCAGGCGCGTAAACATTCATTCAAACAGCTCTTTAGTGCATTTTGCCAGCAGCTCTTCGTTGTGCGTCAAGCATTGCACTGTTTATGACTTCAAGCCTATCAATTCCCGAGATGAGGCTGGTGTAACCGATGTGAAATGGCTTGCTAGTTAGCTCGCGCTAATAGTATTTCAAACGTCACTCGCTCTGAGCCTGTGGTTGTTTCAAATCAAATCAAATCAAATTTTATTTGTCACATACACATGGTTAGCAGATGTTAATGCGAGTGTAGCGAAATGCTTGTGCTTCTAGTTCCGACAATGCAGTAATAACAAGTAATCTAACTAACAATTCCAAAACTACTGTCTTGTACACAGTGTAAGGGGATAAAGAATATGTACATAAGGATATATGAATGAGTGATGGTACAGAGCAGCATAGGCAAGATACAGTAGATGGTATCGGGTACAGTATGTACAAATGAGATGAGTATGTAAACAAAGTGGCATAGTATAGTATAAAGTGGCTAGTGATACATGTATTACATAAGGATACCGTCGATGATATAGAGTACAGTATATACGTATGCGTATGAGATGAATAATGTAGGGTAAGTAACATTTATATAAGGTAGCATTGTTTAAAGTGGCTAGTGATATATTTACATCATTTCCCATCAATTCCCATTATTAAAGTGGCTGGAGTTGAGTCAGTGTCAGTGTGTTGGCAGCAGCCACTCAGTGTTAGTGGTGGCTGTTTAACAGTCTGATGGCCTTGAGATAGAAGCTGTTTTTCAGTCTCTCGGTCCCAGCTTTGATGCACCTGTACTGACCTCGCCTTCTGGATGATAGCGGGGTGAACAGGCAGTGGCTCGGGTGGTTGATGTCCTTGATGATCTTTATGGCCTTCCTGTGACATCGGGTGGTGTAGGTGTCCTGGAGGGCAGGTAGTTTGCCCCCGGTGATGCGTTGTGCAGACCTCACTACCCTCTGGAGAGCCTTACGGTTGAGGGCGGTGCAGTTGCCATACCAGGCGGTGATACAGCCCGCCAGGATGCTCTCGATTGTGCATCTGTAGAAGTTTGTGAGTGCTTTTGGTGACAAGCCGAATTTCTTCAGCCTCCTGAGGTTGAAGAGGCGCTGCTGCGCCTTCTTCACGATGCTGTCTGTGTGAGTGGACCAATTCAGTTTGTCTGTGATGTGTATGCCGAGGAACTTAAAACTTGCTACCCTCTCCACTACTGTTCCATCGATGTGGATAGGGGGGTGTTCCCTCTGCTGTTTCCTGAAGTCCACAATTCCCTTGCTCTGCATGGGTAACGCTGCTTTGAGTGTGGCTGTTGTTGATGTGTTCCTGGTTCGAGCCGAGGGAGGAGCGAGGAGAGGGACGGAAGCTATACTGTTACACTGGCAATACTAAAGTGCCTATAAGAACATCCAATAGTCAAAGGTTAATGAAATACAAATGGTATAGAGGGAAATAGTCCTATAATTCCTATAGTAACTACAACCTAAAACTTCTTACCTGGGAATATTGAAGACTCATGTTAAAAGGAACCACCAGCTTTCATATGTTCTCATGTTCTGAGCAAGGAACATAAACGTTAGCTTTCTTACATAGCACATATTGCACTTTTACTTACTTCTCCAACACTTTGTTTTTGCATTATTTAAACCAAATTGAACGTTTCATTATTTACTTGAGGCTAAATTGATTTTATTGATGTATTATATTAAGTTAAAATAAGTGTTCATTCAGTATGGTTGTAATTGTCATTATTACAAATAAATAAATATTGGCCTTTTTGGTCCTCCAATAATCGGTATCGGCGTTGAAAAATCATAATCGGTCGACCTCTAATCTGGAGTTATTCTATGGTGCCCTGCTGAAGCATACCCCCCAAAGTGTTGTCATTTTGAGTACACAAGCATGAGGGAGCAGACACACCTTAAGGTTATGGAGCACAACAAGATTTTGGGACAGCAACCAGCAAGGGACACTGAAAGGTATAAAATCAAGACTACAACAGTAATAACACAACCACTTCATTCTTCTCTCAGCAGGTTCTCAAAACACAGTACACAGACATGTCTACAAAAAGCCCCTGCAAAGGGCTACTATTGACCAGAATGATCTGTCAATGGGCTGGGGGAGGTTTACAGACAGTACTTTGAGATGAGGAAGGGTTTTTTGGTTTTGCAGGGTCGTGCTTAGACCATCGTTTCCTAAACTTGGTCCTGGGGATCCCAGGGGGTGCATGTTTTTGTTGTTGCCTTAGCAATACACAAGTGATTCAAATAATGAAATCTTAATCAAGCTTTGGTTATTTTAATCAGCTGTGTCATGCTATGGCAAAAACCAAAATACACTCCTTCGGGTTCCCAGGACTGAGTTTGGAAATCCTGGCTTAGAAAGTAAATGTATTGTTGTGTATCAGCGATTGAGGTGCCATTTCTCCTCAAACTCCCTGTGTAAGAATTGCCCTCCTAAGACTTTTCACACATTCTTTAGCCCCCCAGCCTATTCACTTGGTTGACTGATCTTTCCTCTCAAAAGCAGCTCCCAATGTTCCCTCATTGGCCCTTAACAATACGCTAGCCGGTCCCATTTGGTTGACACCTTTACCAACAAAGGCGTGTTACCCTACGTTCCTTCCAAAAATAAAAAATGCTAACATCACAACCATGTCTTAACAGGAGACTTGCAGTACCAGCAAATATTCTGCAAGAGGACCAAACATGTGTTTAAGAAGCCCTCCGCCACTTTCGTCAGAGTCTTATCCAGCTGACCGTTCACCGCAGACAGGACAAGGCCATTCGCCATAAGAGTCTCAGCTTCCCCAGCCCACCATGCTGAACACCACTGCCAGTGTACCGAAGCCAGATAAAGGACTATGGCTGCGTTTACACAGGTAGCCTAATTCTGATTTTTTTTCCCACAAATTGTTATTTTGACTAATCAGATCAGTTCTGAAAAGGCCAATTCATGGGAAGAATATCAGAATTGGTCTGCCTTTGTAAATGCAGTTTGTGTGGCGCAGCATAAGACCATGTAGAACCACTGTAAAATAAATATGGATATTTTATATCAGTCTTCTAAATTTGTCTGCCTTTATGGATTCACAGAATATATTTATATAAGCTGTACAGGGCTCTATAGCATAAAACATGCTTGGCATCCAGATATGTCAAAATCAAAAATACAGGGTAGTGTACACTATTTAATGCTACTGGGTATTCAACAGCAATGTTATATGGTAAATGTAACATCCATTTTTTTTAATTAACAGTGTGGCACAGTTCAGTGCAGGAGTGGCTTCGGGACAAGTCTCTAAATGTCCTTGAGTGGCCCAGCCAGAGCCTGGACTTGAACCCAATCCAATATCTCTGTAAGAGACCTGAAAATAGCTGTCCAGCAATGCTACCCATCCAACCTGACAGTGCTTGACGGGATCTGCAGAGAAGAATGGGGGGAAAACTCCCCAAAATACAGGTGTGCCATGCTTGTACCATCATACCCAAGAAGACCCTATGCTGTAATTGCTGCCAAAGGTGCTTCAACAAAGTACTGAGTAAAGGATCTTTAATACTTACAGTGCCTTGCGAAAGTATTCGGCCCCCTTGAACTTTGCGACCTTTTGCCACATTTCAGGCTTCAAACATAAAGATATAAAACTGTATTTTTTTGTGAAAAATCAACAAGTGGGACACAATCATGAAGTGGAACGACATTTATTGGATATTTCAAACTTTTTTAACAAATCAAAAACGGATAAATTGGCCGTGCAAAATTATTCAGCCCCTTTACTTTCAGTGCAGCAAACTCTCTCCAGAAGTTCAGTGAGGATCTCTGAATGATCCAATGTTGACCTAAATGACTAATGATGATAAATACAATCCACCTGTGTGTAATCAAGTCTCCGATATAAATGCACCTGTACTGTGATAGTCTCAGAGGTCCGTTAAAAGCGCACAGAGCATCATGAAGAACAAGGAACACACCAGGCAGGTCCGAGATATTGTTGTGAAGAAGTTTAAAGCCGGATTTGGATACAAAAAGATTTCCCAAGCTTTAAACATCCCAAGGAGCACTGTGCAAGCGATAATATTGAAATGGAAGGAGTATCAGACCACTGCAAATCTACCAAGACCTGGCCGTCCCTCTAAACTTTCAGCTCATACAAGGAGAAGACTGATCAGAGATGCAGCCAAGAGGCCCATGATCACTCTGGATGAACTGCAGAGATCTACAGCTGAGGTGGGAGACTCTGTCCATAGGACAACAATCAGTCGTATATTGCACAAATCTGGCCTTTATGGAAGAGTGGCAAGAAGAAAGCCATTTCTTAAAGATATCCATAAAAAGTGTTGTTTAAAGTTTGCCACAAGCCACCTGGGAGACACACCAAACATGTGGAAGAAGGTGCTCTGGTCAGATGAAACCAAAATTTAACTTTTTGGCAACAATGCAAAACGTTATGTTTGGCGTAAAAGCAACACAGCTGAACACACCATCCCCACTGTGTAACGGTTTTGACTTGAGGTAATTTTTTTATAGGGGTGCCAGGTAGGTTGTGCCTACCAGAGAAAACCTTGGTTTCTCCTTTTAGTTTGGGAGGGAATGAGTCCCATCTGGTCCGTCAAGTCTACACCATGCAAAGGACTTATGTAAACGTCAGAAGGGAAATCAACTTTTCATAAACCCTTAAAACATTGAAAGAACTTCAAAAACAACTATTCTTTTGCGTGGGTTGTATTAGCAACATCAATGGATTACACACACATAATAATATAATACAATGAGTTCTGGTTCCTCCAGAAATGTCCTGTACCTCGGGCCTAAAAAGAGTCCCGCCCGGTAAGGAGTTCAGTGAACTCAAGTGACTTGTCACGCAATGTTGGTCCGTTCATTCCGTGTAGCGTAAACCCAGTATTAAATCATACAATCAATATAACCATTTTACCACAGAACTTTAAAGCGTATCTGCTCTTACTAATTCCTCAACTACATCTAACTACATAACTCATCACCGTATACATCATATCAAAACAAATGAAATACCGTATACAAAAAAGGTGGTAGTCAGTCGGTCAGTCAGACAATCCAATCCGCCACCAGATCTCCAGCGGAGAAAGGCCACGAAGAATAGAGAGGAGTAGTCCACGGACGCAAAGAGTGGATCCGATCCTGGGTAAACTCTCAGGCTACAAAACACACGTTTAACAGCAACAAAACAACCGGAATAGAGAAGCTTCGGGAACACATCCTCAGTCACGTCTCCATCACAAACGCCACTTTTGCGCAGCTGATGCTGGCTATTTAATTGGGAATTAAAGGGCAAGCACCCTATTGGAAGGAGAAGCACTGAGACGGCTCAAAATAATTCAGGGCCGTCACACACCCCCTCCCCTGGAAAAAGCCGACCATTGCCCTGGAAGGCACATCTTGGTCGGGGTAACCGAGAAAGGTCTCCTCATCACTTTCCTCTACAAAAATTCTCATGACTTTTTGGAGCTCACGCTCCTCAGCTGAGGGGTCACAGGCCTTAAGGTGTGAGACTTCTGGGTCTGGGAATCCGAGAAAAGTCTCCTCACTTTCCTCTTCAAAGATATCCAAGATCTTGCGGCGCTCAATCGCCTCCAATTCCTCAGCCGAGGGGTAACAGGCCTTAAGGCGTGAGACATGGACAACGCGCATATCTTCACCTGTGTCCTCTTTCACCACTCGGTAGTTCAAAGGGCCCATCTGCTCCACAATCCTATATGGTCCTTGCCATTTAGGAGCGAGCTTGGCAGAGAAGAATTGTTCAGCTTTCGAGTAAGGATGAGAGCGAAGCCACACCCGATCACGAAGCTGAAACTGCATGTCTCGTCTGTTCTTATCATAATTTCTCTTCTGCTTGAGTCGAGCCTGGGTCATGTTCTTTGAGACAAGAGCTCTCAAGTCATGGAGATGGACTACCTGGTCATAGCAAGCAGCGTCTGGAGTAATCTGCTGGGGCTGTAGCACCATATCCAAGGGTCCTCGGAGGGGACGACTTAGGTTCAGCTCTGCAGGTGTGACTCCAGTGGACTCTTGCACAGCAGAATTCAGGGCAAATCGAAACTCGTGAAGGTGCTTGTCCCAGTGTTTGTGCTGGGTCCCTACATAGGAAGCAATCATTGTCTTCAAGGTTCGATTTACTCTCTCAGTGAGATTGGTCTGTGGGTGATAGGCCGTGGTCAACTTCTGTCTCAGGTTCCATCTTTGGCAGGTCTCCTCAAAGAGATCAGAGACAAATTGGGAACCTCGATCAGACAGGATGTAATCAGGCACTCCCCAGCGAGTCAGGATCTCTTTCGTAAGGATGTTAGAGACGGTCCTTGCTGTGGCCTGACGCAGGGAAAAGAGTTCCACCCACTTTGAATAATAATCAACAAACACAAGCATGTACACATTCTGATTGGAGCTTCTAGGAAATGGACCCATCAAATCCACTCCTAGCATTTCCCAAGGTCGGGTAACCACCGTTTGCTGCAACTTGCCAGCAGGCTTTCTACCTTCTGGTTTGTACATTTGACAAACCTGACAGTTTCGGATGTGTGACTTCACATCCATGCTCAGATGTGGCCAGTACAGTAACGCTTGCAACCGCTTGTAGGTTTTGAACCTGCCCAAATGACCAGCTAATGGGTCTTCATGGAAATGTTGAAGCAGTTGTAGGCGTAGAGTTTCAGGTATGTACAATTGGTAGAGGGTTCTGTGTGGTAGTTGTACAACACGGTAGACTTTGTCTTCCAGGATGGTCAGCTTTGTGGTAGGATGGACCATCTTTTCTCCATCTTCCAGGATAGTCTGGTACAAAGCCTGTACTTCTGGATCATCCTGTTGGGCTTTCCATATGGTCTCATCAGAGATGGGAAAGTCTGCTTTGGGCGAGTCTCGACTGCTTGACAGGACAGTAGCACATGTAAGATGAGGGCCACCGTTGCCACAAGCAGGAGCTCTGGATAAGGCATCTGGAACAGTGTTGTATTTTCCTTTCCTGTATTCTACTGCAAAGGTGAACTCTTGCAACCGTAGAGCCCATCTTATGAGTCTGGTGCTTGGTTTGTTGGTCTTGAACACCCACACAAGGGAGGAATGGTCAGTGACCACAGTGAAGTGTCTTCCCTCCAGGTAGTACCTCCACTTTTCCAAAGCCCAGACAACTGCAAGGCACTCTTGCTCGGTTGTGGAGTAGTTCCGTTCTGCTCCATTCAATGTCCGACTGGCGAACGCTAGCACTTCTTCAGTGCCAAGTCCAGTCTGTTGGACTAGGACAGCACCAAGTCCAACATCACTTGCATCAGTGTAAACAACAAAAGGGGAATCAAAGTTGGGATGACCTAAAATGGGAGGTGTGACGAGGTGTCGTTTCAGGGTTTCAAAGGATGTCTGGCACTCTGCCGTCCATAGGAATTTCACTCCTTTTCGCTTCAACGCGTTGAGGGGTTCTGCCACCTGGGAGAAGTTCGACACAAACCGATGGTACCATCCAGCCATCCCAAGGAACCGTTGAAGGGCCTTGAGTGTGGTTGGCACAGGAAAATCTTGTACCGCCTTGGTCTTTTCAGGATCCACATGAATGCCGTCGAAAGACACAATATGGCCAAGGAACTTCAGGGAAGTTTGGCAGAAGTTGCTCTTCTTCATATTCACGGTCAGACCAGCTTCTCTTAGCTTGTCCAACACTGCTTGAAGATCTTGAAAGTGTTGTTCTCTGTTCTGGGAGTAGATAATTATATCGTCCAGGTAGACGAAACAGATCTTCCCTTTGAGCTCACCTAACGCAATCTCCATCAGTCTTTGGAAAGTGGCAGGTGCATTCTTTAATCCAAAAGGCATCACCTTAAAGGAAAACAAGCCCTCAGCACAGACAAAAGCAGTCTTGTCCTTGCTTTCCTGGTCCATCTCAACTTGCCAATAACCACTATTGAGGTCAAGGGTAGTGAACACAACAGCGCCAGACAATGACTCCAGGATCTCGTGGATGGTAGGAAAAGGATAGGCATCAGTCTGGGAAACATTGTTGGTCTTCCTATAGTCCACACAAAATCTAAGACCACCAGTCTTTTTTGGGATGAGGACAACAGGAGCAGCCCAAGGAGAGGAGGAACGTTCTATTATATCTTGTGTTAACATATCATTAATGAGTCCCTTTTGGATGATTAGCTTCGCTGGGGACAAACGATATGGCTTTTGCTTGATCGGCATTTCCTGTGTAAGGAATATTTTGTGCTTCAGGAGCCCGGTGCGTCCTAGCCTTGAAGTACATACATCAGCATTATTCTGCAGCTGTTCCAACAGCCTTACCTCCTCTGGATGTTCCAGCTGAGCTCTTCTTACAGCCTGTAAAAGGAGATCGTCAGAAGGATTATCAAGGGTTAGTGGTAACGGAGCAACGGCAGAGAAGACTGCCCCATTTGAACCCCAATCATGTAACTTCGTAGCTTCTGATTGGAAGAAATGCTTCTTGCTCGGATTGTATGGAAACCAGTAGCAATTGTGTGCGATATCAATCTGGACACCACTGAAGTACATGAAATCAATTCCCAACACGACAGGAAAAGCAAGGTTCTTGGTTTGTAGGATAACTGAAGGAATCATATAGGAGCGGTTACACAGGCGGAACTCTACCTCACTCCATCCAAGTGGTCGTTTAGCCTCACCATCAGCCAGATAGAGTGGACCTTCTGTCCACGGCTTCAAGTTGTATTGCGGACCTTTAACCTCCTTCCACAGTTTCTCATTGAGCAGTGTGTAGGATGACCCGGTGTCCAGGATGGCTCTTCCTGTCCATGGGCCTATGGACAGGGGTAACACCAGTTGGTGCGGTATGAACTGAAAGGAAGGGGATGTCGATGGGGGGGCGTAGGCAGTGACTCTTGGGATTTCAGCTCTGGTTAAAGCACCCAGAGAAGGATGGTCATTCCTGCGAAGAGAGTTAGGTGTGTTGGCCTGTTGTGATTTGTGGTTTCTGGAAGGGTTTTCTTGATACGGTCTTGGACATGTAGCTGAAGAATGTCCCTTTTGGCTACATCTCCAACAGAACATGAGAGGGGTCATGGCTTGAGACTCTGGCTGTTGTTGATGGTCTGTCTTGGGTAACGGTTTGGGTGTCTGTTTCTTTCTTTGGTCATATTGCTGTTGGCATTCTCTGTCCTTCTCAAACTGCTGTCCCAAGCGAACCAGTCCATCGACAGTGGTGACTCGTTCTCGGAGTTGACTGGCTAGTAGTGGGTTGATGTTCTTCAAAATCAATTTAATGACCTCTTCCTCCTCAATGCCAGGTTTCCACCTTCTGCACAGGGAGTGGTAACCGTATGCAAAGTCACGGATACTCTCTTTCTCTCTTTGTACTCGATTCCTGACTCTGTCTGCCAACTCATCTGTGTAGTCCTCAGACAGAAATGCAGAGGAAAACTTGGCCTCAAAGTCAGCCCAGGAGGTAGTGGTGAGACGTGCCACATCCCACCAGTCTCGAGCTGTCCCATGCAACACATTCCTCAATGTGGCAAGGAGTTCTTCGTCAGCCAGGGGATTGAGGGCAAGAAAGTCACGACATCTTTCTAGGTACATTAGCGGATCAGGACTGTCATCTTTTTTCCCAAAGGTGGGAAATTGCAATTTAATGGGCATCGCCCCCACATGACGTCTACTCAATTCACCATGAACAAACGAGCTAGGAGGGATTGAGGAAGTAGAGGGGGAGGGCGTTATCGGACAATGAAAATGAACACCAGGATGCATGGTGGATTGCATCCTGCAAGGGGTGGCTGTAGCATGGCCTTGTCTTGGCTCTTCAGAGGTGCCAGCTTGGCCCTCAGTGGTCTGAACAGAAGTGGACACCAGAGAAACTCTGTGTAAGGAGTTGTGCCTAATGGAGGCCATGTCCACAGACACGTCATCCAACATTTTAACACAATTAGAGAGCTCTGTTTGCAAGTGGTCTACAGTGTTAACCATGGGAGAAAAAACAGAATTAACGTCCTTGAGGACCTCAGTGTGATGATGTTGCAGGCGCCATTGGAGAGTGGCAGTGAGTTGGTTTCGTTGGTAGTCAAACTGCCTGTCCATGGCACCAGTAATTTCCCGTCTTCCACTCTCACTGAGCTCTGTCAGTGTGTGGGTTAGAGTGCTCAGTGAGTTTCTGAATTCCATGGCACTCTGTTGTTGCTCTTCCCTCAGACATTTAAATTTATCGTGGATAAGAGTTTGGAGATGTTGTTGAGTCCGACGAATATCAAGGATGTCACCTTGAAGTTGTAAGACTCCCACCTCTGGAGATAAACCAGACAATGGAAGAAGGTTGGGTGTCAGAGGGAGGGCTAGCTCAGTACTTCCACACAGATCCATGTCAATAAGTGAGTAACTGGTTAGACCTCCTGTGGCCTGTGGTTCAGACCGAGCATTCAGATTCCCAGGGCTCTGGCCCAAATCAACTCCATTATCTCCATTCACATTATGATTTGTATTGTCAGCTTGATGGTCAGAATGGCCCTGTATATTCCCATTGACAGGTATGACATGGATGAGCACATTATCTTGGGGTGAATCCATTGTTTTAATTCCACACAAAAGATTTGCTTTGGTTAGTTCTCAATGTTGTGCTGTCCCATCTGGGGTGCCATTTTTTATGTAACGGTTTTGACTTGAGGTAATTTTTTTATAGGGGTGCCAGGTAGGTTGTGCCTACCAGAGAAAACCTTGGTTTCTCCTTTTAGTTTGGGAGGGAATGAGTCCCATCTGGTCCGTCAAGTCTACACCATACAAAGGACTTATGTAAACGTCAGAAGGGAAATCAACTTTTCATAAACCCTTAAAACATTGAAAGAACTTCAAAAACAACTATTCTTTTGCGTGGGTTGTATTAGCAACATCAATGGATTACACACACATAATAATATAATACAATGAGTTCTGGTTCCTCCAGAAATGTCCTGTACCTCGGGCCTAAAAAGAGTCCCGCCCGGTAAGGAGTTCAGTGAACTCAAGTGACTTGTCACGCAATGTTGGTCCGTTCATTCCGTGTAGCGTAAACCCAGTATTAAATCATACAATCAATATAACCATTTTACCACAGAACTTTAAAGCGTATCTGCTCTTACTAATTCCTCAACTACATCTAACTACATAACTCATCACCGTATACATCATATCAAAACAAATGAAATACCGTATACAAAAAAGGTGGTAGTCAGTCGGTCAGTCAGACAATCCAATCCGCCACCAGATCTCCAGCGGAGAAAGGCCACGAAGAATAGAGAGGAGTAGTCCACGGACGCAAAGAGTGGATCCGATCCTGGGTAAACTCTCAGGCTACAAAACACACGTTTAACAGCAACAAAACAACCGGAATAGAGAAGCTTCGGGAACACATCCTCAGTCACGTCTCCATCACAAACGCCACTTTTGCGCAGCTGATGCTGGCTATTTAATTGGGAATTAAAGGGCAAGCACCCTATTGGAAGGAGAAGCACTGAGACGGCTCAAAATAATTCAGGGCCGTCACAACTGTCAAACATGGTGGTGGCAGCATCATGGTTTGGGCCTGCTTTTCTTCAGCAGGGACAGGGAAGATGGTTAAAATTGATGGGAAGATGGATGGAGCCAAATACAGGACTATTCTGGAAGAAAACCTGATGGAGTCTGCAAAAGACCTGAGACTGGGATGGAGATTTGTCTTCCAACAAGACAATGATCCAAAACATAAAGCAAAATCTACAATGGAATGGTTCAAAAATAAACATATCCAGGTGTTAGAATGGCCAAGTCAAAGTCCAGACCTGAATCCAATCGAGAATCTGTGGAAAGAACTGAAAACTGCTGTTCACAAATGCTCTCCATCCAACCTCACTGAGCTCGAGCTGTTTTGCAAGGAGGAATGGGAAAAAATGTCAGTCTCTCGATGTGCAAAACTGATGGAGACATACCCCAAGCGACTTACAGCTGTAATCGCAGCAAAAGGTGGCGCTACAAAGTATTAACTTAAGGGGGCTGAATAATTTTGCACGCCCAATTTTTCAGTTTTTGATTTGTTAAAAAAGTTTGAAATATCCAATAAATGTCGTTCCACTTCATGATTGTGTCCCACTTGTTGTTGATTCTTCACAAAAAAATACAGTTTTATATCTTTATATTTGAAGCCTGAAATGTGGCAAAAGGTCGCAAAGTTCAAGGGGCCGAATACTTTCGCAAGGCACTGTATGTAAATGTGATATTTCTGTTAGTTTTTTTGTAAATTAGCAACAACAACAAAAAATAAACTTTGCTTTGTCATGGGATATTGAGGTGGGAAAAACGATTGAATTCATTTTAGCATTAGGCTGTAACAAAATGTGGAAAAAGTCGAGGGGTCTGAATACTTTGCAGAGGCACTGTAGATATAGCCACCGGTAGTCGTTTACCCAACTTAGCTAGCTACCTAGCTAAGTTAGCAAGCATAAAAATAATTGTATTTCCCCCACCACTGTAACACAATAGTATGTTAGCCAGCAACACACAATAAACTAAAGTTAGCCAGTGGGCTAACTTTATTAATTAGGCACCATATCGGTCATCTGCCCTCTTGGTTCTGGCATCGGCTGTAGCTGAGCTTCTAACATTAGCAAAGTCCAACTCTTTGTCTCGAATCCTTTTCTCTATATTCCGGTTGAAACATGTATGGTTGAATGTCACCATGTAGCTGATATAAACTATCAAAATAAAGTTGCACACTCCATGTGTAATCTCCCAGCAATGTAATGGGTATTAACCAACGTTTCAGCATCACTGTGCCTTCTTCGGGGTCACCCAGGGTCAACCTGAAGAAGGCACAGTGATGCCGAAATGTTGGTTAATACCCATTAAATGGCTGGGAGATTACACATGGAGTGTGCGACTTTCTTTATTTTGATAGTTTGTTCGCTGTTAGTCAGCACCTCCACGCAAACTATTATTCTGGGTGTGCGCCAGCTCATGTTTTTTTAATCTACCATGTAGCTGATACACAAGTTGTAGTCCTTCAGAGACTGGAAAAAGGTATTGTATATTTAGCAATGAATCGCTAAAAGATGTCCAATAGCTCTATCAAACAAGGACAACCATATGTACACGCACAAATGTATAGTGCGATCAGTATAACATAAGACTGGTTGGTTATGAATCATGACTTAATTTGGGCAAGTGAATGATGAATCACTGTCTATATAAAGAATGTCCTTTCTCCATTTAAAAAAAATTGAGACAAACAGTCCATCAGACTTCTTGCGGTTAACCACAGCTTCAAGCAGGTTTGCATGATTAAAACTAATCTGTTGGATTGTCAAATTACTAAAGTTCCGAGCATAGATGGACAGAGACACCTATCCTAGGATCCAATCTCAGCTGTCAGTGTAGAGTGTTTAATTTTCACCACAGTACAGAGTATTGATCTTTTATAGACACAGAAGTCTGTCAAAAACACAGCACAAAAGTGAAGGTGCAAAAATGCAATGATGAGCAAGGTAGAGGTTTTAGCAGCATGCACCACACTATTGTCAGTCAGACATCACATGAACCGTCATCAGCCACCAGGGGGTTCCTGTGAGCTTTGTCAATCCCAAACATCTCATTAAACCAGGGCTTTCACTGAATGACCTTGGCTTTACAAGTCAGCAAGCCACAGGATGTTATCAACACATTTCATTGTGTTGAACTGAACTATATTGAACCAGGGACATTCCATTGGAAATATATCTGAAATGTCTCAATTTAAGGAGTGCGAAACATAATGTGTCTGTGGGTATCTTGGAAGGCGCAAATAAATGTATTATTATTATTATGTGAAGGTTTGAAAATCATGACTAATGCTCAAAAAAACTTCTACATAGACTCTATCAAATCTTATTAGTCACATGCGCTGAATACAACAGGTGTAGGTAGACCTTACCGTAAAAATGCTTACTTTACAAGCCCTTAACCATCAATGCAGTTCAAGAAGTAGAGTTAAACTATTTACTAAATAAACAAGAAAAGGACACAACAATAACGAGGCTATATACAGGCGGTCAATGTGCAAGGGTACAGGTTAGTCGATGTAATTTGTAAAGTGAGAGAGAACAGTCTATGACTTGGGGGACTGGAGTCTTTGACCATTTTTTTTGGGCCTTCCTCTGACACCGCCCTAGTATATAGGTCCTGGATGTCAGGAAGCTTCACCCCAGTGAGGTACTGGGCACTACGGTCAGATGCCGAGCAGTTGCCACACCAGTGTAACCGGTATGAAATGGTTAGCGGGGTGCACGCTAAAAGCATTTCAATCAGTGAGGTCACTCGCTCTTGAGACCTTGAAGTAGTTGTTTCCCTTGCTCTGCAAGGGCTATGGCTTTTGTGGAGCGATAGTTAACGATGCTTTGTGGGAGGCAGTTGTTGATGTGTGCAGTGGGTTTCTGGTTTGAGCCCAGGTAGGGGCGAGGAGAGGGACGGAAGCAAAACTGTCACACCAGGGCAGTGATGCAACCGCTCTCAATTTGTACAGCTGTAGAACTTTTTGAGGATCTGGGGACCCATGCCAAATCTTTTCAGTCTCATGAGTCCTTTGTTAAGCTTTTTCTTCGTTATCAAAAGGACCAGCTCTCTCCATGATGTATATTTTTGGCAGTCTAATCGATAATTTACTCCCCCACAAATGCTAATATCCCTGCTGCTGTACACCCACATAAAAAATTACTATAGTATACTACGGTATAAATACACTGAACAAAAATATAAACGCAATATGCAATAATTTCTAAAATGTTGGAGTTAGAGTTCATATAAAGAAATCAGTCAATTTAAATAAATTCATTAGGCCCTAATCTATGGATTTCACATGAATGGGAATTACAGATATGATAGGGGCGTGGATCAGATAGTGGCGCGGATCAGAAAACCAGTCAGTATCTGGTGTGACCACCATTTGCCTCATGCAGTGTGACACATCTCATAGAGTTGATCAGGCTGTTGATTGTGGCCTGTGGAATGTTGTCCCACTCTTCAATGGCTGTGTGAAGTTGGTGGACATTGGGGGGGAACTGTAACACGCTGGCGTACATGTCGATCCAGAGCATCCAAAACATGCTCAATGGGTGGCATGTCTGGTGAGTAAGGAGGCCATGGCAAAACTGGGACATTTTCAGCTTCCAGGAATTATGTACAGATCCTTGCGACATGGGGCCATGCATTATCATGCTGAAACATGAGTTGATGGTGGAGGATGAATGGCATGGCAATGGGCCTCAGGATTTTGTCATGGTATCTCTGCATTCAAATTGACATTGATAAACTGCAATTGTGTTTGTTGTCTGTAGTTTATGCCTGCCCATACCATAACCCCACCGCCATCATGGGGCACTCTGTTCACAACATTGACGTTAGCAAACCACACACACACACACACACACATCTGCCATCTGCTCGGTACAGTTGAAATCGGGATTAATCTGTGAAGAACAGCTTGCCAGTGGTCATCGAAGGTGAACACTTGCCCACTGAAGTTGGTTACGACGCCGAACTGCAGTCAGGTCAAGACCCTATTGAGGACAATCCCTCAGATGAGCTCCCTGAGATGGTGTCTGACAATTTGTACAGAAATTCTTTGGTTGTGCAAACCCACAGTTTCATCAACTGTCCGGGTGGCTGGTCTCAAGCCGGATGTGGAGGTCCTGGGCTGGTGTGGTTACACCTGGTCTGCGATTGTGAGGCCGGTTGGACGTACTGCCAAATTTGTTAAAATGACATTGGAGGTTGCTTATGGTAGAGAAATGAACGTTAAATTCTTTGACCTAAACTGGTGGATATTCCTGCAGTCAGTACGCTCACTCAAAACTTGAGACATCTGTGACATTGTGTTGTGTGACAAAACTACATGGCATTTATGAGTGGCCTTTTATTGTCCCCAGCACAAGGTGCACCTGTGTAATGGTCGTGCTGTTTAATCAGCTTCTGGATATGGCACTCCTGTCAGGTGGATGGATTATCTTGGCAAAGGAGAAATGCTCACTGACAGGGATGTAAACATTTGTGCACAACATTTTTTAGAAATAAGCTTTTTGTGCATAATATCGAACATTTCTGGGATCTTCTATTTCAGCTTATGAAACAAGGGACCAACACTTTACATGTTGTGTTTATATTTTTGTTCAGTCTAATATAATATTCACTGTAGTGTTTTTGCAGTGAATACTGTAATATTTACTGTAGTACACTAGTCTTTACAGTTAACTATATAATAAATGCAGTAGTAAAATAACTAGTATATACTATGGTAATTCATGTAATGTTTTTGCGGATTGTATTATACTGTTGTATTTACTGTAGTGTTTTTGCAGACTAGTATTCTGTAGTACTTACTGTAGTGATTATTGTAGTAATATCACTGTAGTGATATTACTGATGTATTTCCTACAGTGTTTTTGTTTTATCATCTTTGACATGCAATTGGAGGTGTTCTCCTTGAGGAAACCTACTGGAGAAATGTTCCATAACCTGTAGGCAGGGAGGTAAGACTAGGGTCTGAACAGATAGTTCAGAGCTTTTGCTCTTTTCTATAATCTGTAGAGAACACTATATAGGGTCTATATTTGGCATGTAGGTTTCTCCCTTATGGGTGGCACGAATTGGGATATGGGGTTAGGGGAATGGTGCAGTGTATATGCAAAGGAAATACTTTTTTTTGTGGGCAGTGTGTAAGTGGAAGGTACGTGGGAGGATTAATTAATGCAAACGTTTTTGAAACCATTTTAATATCAATTGGAATTCTTTGCTGTTTTGTGTTAATATGTTGATTGTAAATGTTTTATTTTTTTTTATATTTTTCAACCCACATGCAGTGGTTCTCTTTGTTCAGGAGGCTAATGTATTCTGTCCCAACATTATGATAAGTGTAGGGCACTTATCTTCGGATCAAAGATGAACACCGGAACAGGCCCCCTTTTGCTCTTCAATGAAAAACAAGGGCGCTAGATAGATCAAGTACTGTAGTTACACTGAACTAGGTCACAACTCCCACTCTGAGTGATGTGTAACAACAATACATTGTTTAGAACCTGCTTATCTGTTAACACAGATTGTCACCGACCCTCGAAGGCATCATGCACCATTTAAGTTTTATTATGGGGAACTGATGTCCAAATTATTTGATTAATTCTGTGTGAAAGAAACTAGATTGTTTTTACTTTTATCCTATACATTCATAAAATAATGTGAATGATACTTAACCGAGGAGGATGAGTTAATAATGATTTGAGATGCATTTCTTCGTAAAGTAAAATGTTCTCATTATATGCTCATCATTTTCATTACTTCCCAGTGTGAGGGCAGGCAGATGTAAAATACTTGTTTCACCTGCAAACAGCCAAGATTATTTTGTTACTTTCTTTTCTCAGGTGACTGTTCAAGCCACCTGCATTACACTCACTGCTATGAGTGGGGACCGCTGCTATGTCACAGTCTACCCCCTGAAGTCCTTACGCCATCGCACTACACGAGTCGCCATGATAGTTAGCATCTGCATATGGATCGGTAAGTCAGATGCTACCCTACCTGAACTTATAGCAAACCATGGATTTTTGGTTCAACGCATTGTGAACACTAACATTTTCTACAAAATTCAACTAATGAAATGTTGTTTTTTAAAGGTTCCTTCATTCTATCCACCCCGATTTTCATGTACCAGAGAATTGAGGAGGGCTACTGGTATGGACCAAGACACTACTGCATGGAGAGGTTTCCCTCAAAGACCCAGGAGAGGGCTTTCATCCTGTACCAGTTCATAGCTGCCTACCTACTACCTGTCATCACCATCTCCTTCTGCTACACACTCATGCTGAAGAGGGTGGGCCAGCCGTCAGTGGAACCAGTAGACAATAATTACCAGGTATGGAAAGAACATTACTTTGGGTGTTCCTTTATGACAGTTTACAACTTTAATAGGTGCACTCCTTTGTCAAGGTTACACAATGAAAGCATGAGTTCATATTTGGATCCCTTCCAATTTGCAGGTATTCTACAGTATGGTCATATAGACCCTTAGCCTGTGGCCATGATTTGAACTACATACAGTTTAGGTCATTTCTAAGCCCATCACAGTGGTAGTGAGGTAACTTAACATTTCTACCACAGGTCCACCTGTTGTCTGAGAGGACTGTCACTCTGAGGAGTAAGATCTCCAAGATGGTGGTGGTGATTGTCCTGCTATTCACCATCTGCTGGGGGCCTATCCAGCTCTTTGCCCTGTTCCAGTCCTTCTACCCCAACTACAGGGTCAACTACGCCACCTATAAGATCAAGACCTGGGCTAACTGCATGTCCTACGCTAACTCCTCCATCAACCCAATCGTTTACGGCTTCATGGGAGCCAGTTTCCGCAAGTCTTTCAAGAAGACTTTCCCCTTCCTGTTCAAACACAAAGTTAGAGACAGCAGTGTCATGTCACGCGTGGCTAATGCAGAAATCAAGTTAGTTGCTGCAGAGGAAGGCAACAACGATGGGAAATGAAATGAGCCATGGTCAGAGTGAGCTTCCGGGGGACAGAGCTGCTGGAGATTCAGTTCACTGTGCACACAAACAAACATACACATGACAGACTGCTGTGAATGCACACTGCTCAACATAGCCTGCTGTGAAATCACACTGTTCTGAAGGCAAACACCTGGTGGAACCAGCATTTTAAAATGGTACTTGATGTGTTTGTTTGCAATTCTACAAAATCTGACTGATCCTGCTCTGTTCTGATATCACAGACTTGAAAGGACATTAAAGGTCCCGAAACAGTCATTCTGGTTCCCATATAAAATAACAACACCCATAATATTTTTTCCTGATAAAAATGCTCAAATTTCTCTCGTCAAACCAGGAAGTCTGAAAAGACATACTGAATGGAGCTAGTAGGCTGAGTGGGCGGGGAGCTCACCTTGACTGACTGTTCTTTGAAAAAGTCTAGCAACATGGATGCAGTGACATTATCTCAAGCATATTTGCTGATACACAAAACAACTCAAACATCATTGAAATTGCATGCAACTTCCAATCCTGTCATACATCACGGTGTCATTCCTGCTCCCTCCCCCCAGTGCTCGACGTCGCTGGTCAACAAACCACCGGTCCTGGCAACTCACATTGCGCACACCTGGCAACCACACACCTGCTCATCATTTGCTCCTTGATTACTCCCCCTTTACTTAGCTCTCACTTGTCATCAGTCATTAGGTGGTATTGTTCTCTCGCACGGTCAGTATGTGGCTTATGTTTGTTCTTGTTTATAATTGTATTATTAAACTCACCTCCCGTTACTCACGCTGTATACGTTACACACGTTACACATGGTTTCACAAATTATTTGTTTATCCAACTGTTTGGTTATTGTAACAGCGTCAATATAGACAAAATGTTGGCTGTATAATTTAACTAGCTAGCCCAAATTGAATTGTCAGCACTGTTTATCAAGCTAGCTAGCTAGTTCATCTTGGACATTTTCAGTTGAATCTGTACAGGGTGAGGTCTGGGTAACTTTCATTATATATACAGTCTGTGCAAACATTTTGGGTAGGTGTGAAAATGCTGTAAAGTAAGAATGCTTTAAAAAAAAATATATATATATATATATATATATATATATATGTTAATAGATTATATTTATCAATTAATAAAATGCAAAGTGAGTGAATAAATCAAATCCATATTTGGTGTGACCACCCTTTGCCTTCAAAACAGCATCAATTCTTCTAGGTACACTTGCACAAAGTCAGTGAGTTTGTAGGCATATAGTCAGGTGTTTGATTAAACAATCATACCAACAATTATACCAAACAAGTGCTAATAATCATCAATTCAATATGTAGGTTGAAACACAATCATTAAGTGAAACAGAAACAGCTGTGTAAGAGGAATAAAACTGGGTGAGGAACAGCCAAACTCAGTTAACAAGGTGAGGTTGTTGAAGACAGTTTACTGTCAAAAGTCATACACCATGGCAAGACTAAGCACAGGAACAAGACACAAGGTAGTTATACTGCATCAGCAAGGTCTCTCCCAGACAGACATTTCAAGGCAGACAGGGGTTTCCAGATTTGCTGTCCAAGCTCTTTTGATAGAAGCACAAAGAAACGGGCAACGTTGAGGACCGTAGACGCAGTGGTCGGCCAAGGAAACTTACTGCAACAGATGAGACACATCATGCTTGCTTCCCTTCGCTATCTGAAGATGTCCAGCCGTGCCATCAGCTCAGAATTGGCAGAAAACAGTGGGACCCTGGTACACCCATCTACTGTCTGGAGAAGTCTGCTCAGAAGTGACCATGGAAGACTTGCAGCCAAAAAGCCATACCTCCGACGTGGAAACAAGGCCAAGCGAATCAACTATGCACAAAAACACAGGAACTGGGGTGCAGAAAAATGGCAGCAGGTACTCTGGACTGATGAGTCAGATATTTGGCTGTAGCAGAAGGCAGTTTGTTCGCCAAAGGGCTGTAGAGCGGTGCATGAATGAGTGTCTGCAGGCAACAGTGAAGCATGGTGGAGGTTTCTTGCAAGTTTGGGGCTGCATTTCTGTAAATGGAGTTGGCCATTTGGTCAGAATTAATGGTCTCTTCAATGCTAAGAAGTACGGGCAGTTACTTATCTATCATGCAATACCATCAGGGAGGCATCTGTTTGGCCCAACATTTATTCTACAGCATGACAATGACCCCAAATACACAGCGAACGTCATTAAGAACTATCTTCAGTGTAAAGAAGAAAAAGGAGCCCTGGAAGTGATAGTATGGCCCTCACAGAGCCCTGATCTCAACATCAAGTCTGTCTGGGATTATGTGAAGAGAGAGAAGCACCTGAGGCTGCCTAAATCCACAGAAGAACTGTGGTTAGTTCTCCAAGATGTTTGGGGCAACCTACCTGCCGAGTTCCTTCGAACTGTGTACCAAGAATAATTAATGCTGTTTTGAAGGCAAAGGGTGGTCACCCCAAATAATGATTTGATGTCAATTTTTCTTCTGTTCACTCACTCACTCGATTTTGTTAATCGATACATATAATCTATTAACATGTCTATTTTTGAACGCATTCTTACTTTACAGCATTTTCACATCTGCCTAGTAACTTTTGCACAGTACTGTGTGTGTAAAGTATTCAGACCCCTTGACTTTTTCCACATTTTGTTACGTTACAGCCTTATTTTAAAATAGTTTTTTTTAAATTCCCGCTCACCAATCTACACACCCCACAATGACAAAGCAAAAACAAGTTTTTCGACATTTTAGCAACAAAAAAAAAAGCAAGTGTTTTAGACCCTATGCTATGACACTCAAAATTGAGCTCAGGTGCAGCCTGTTTCCATTAATGATCCTTGAGATGTTTCTACAACTTGATTAGAGTCCACCTCTGGTAAATGCAAATGATTGGGCATTATTTGTAAAGACACACCTGTCTATAAGGTTCCACAGTCGACAGTGCAAAAACCAAACCTTGAGGTCAAAGGAATTGTCTGTGGAGCTCCGAGACCGGATTGTGTAGAGGCACAGATCTGGGGGAAGGGTACCAACAAATTTCTGCATCATTGAAGGTCCCCAAGAACACAGTTCCATCATTCTTAAATGGAAGAAGTCTGCAACCACCAAGATTCTTCCTAGAGTTGGCAACCGGGTAAGGTCTGTTGTATTTGGTGCATGTGACAAATACATTTTTTTTTCTAGGAAGAGTCTTGGTGGTTCCAAACTTCTTCCATTTAAGAATGATGGCGGCCACTGTGTTCTTAGGGACCTTCAATGATGCAGACATCTCTGGTCTGATTTAAAACAAGATTTAACTCTTTGGCCTGAATGCCAAGCATCACATCTGGAGGAAACCTGGCACCATCCCTATGGTGAAGCATGGTGGTGGCAGCATCATGCTGTGGGGATGTTTTCCAACAGCAGGGGCTGGGAGACCAGTGAGGGAAAAGTGAATGGAGCAAAGTACAGCGAGATCCTTGATGAATACCTGCTCAGGACCTCAGACTAGGGCGAAGGTTCACCTTCCAACAGCATAACAACCTGCACACAGCCAAGACAATACAGGAGTGGCTTCGGGATGTCTCTGAATGTCCTTGAGTGGCCCAGCCAGAGCCCGGACTTCTATGGAGAGACCTCAAAATTGCTGTGCAGCGACACTCCCCATCCAACCTGCTAGAGCTTGAGAGGATGTGCAGAGAAGAATGGGAGAAACTCCCCAAATACAGGTGTGCCAAGCTTGTAGCTTCATACCCAAGAAGACTCATGTCTGTAATCGCTGCCAAAGGTGCTTCAACAAAGTACTGAGTAAAGGGTCTGAATATTTATGTAAATGTTTATTTTTAATTTTTAATACATTTGCTAAAATTTCAAACTTGTTCTTGCTTTGTCATTATGGGGTATTGTGTGTAGATTGATGACGAGAAAAAATGATTTAATCCATTTTAGAATAAGATAACAAAATGTGGAAAAAGTCGAGGGATATGAATGCAGTGTGTGTGTGTGTGTGTGTGTGTGTGTGTGTGTGTGTGTGTGTGTGATATATATCTGTCAGACAATATTTATATATCATGTCTAACAATGATGTCAAGTTTGTATGAATTTTCTGTTTGGCATGTCTCTTGATGTAATGACATGACAACTGCATCTGCGATTTGGGCAACCCTTTCCATGCTTTTGTTTCATGCTGGCTGATGAACTTGGTAGCCAGTTGCTCACTTAATCTCGGTTACCCAGAAATTAAATTCTCACAAAAATATTCTCACAGTTTACACACAAAATCTGTACATGAGAGATTAGCTAACACTAGAAACGCATGAAAGCGTAAAACTATAAATATCTTTGCCTTAGATTATATTTCCTGTAAGGCTGCAGTCAAATGTTGGCACCAGTTGACTAGCTACCTAGCCATGTAAAGCACGCCCCTCTGTGATGTTAAAATCACATTTTATTTGTCACATGCACCGAATACAACAGGTGCAGAACATTACCGTGAAATGCTTACTTACAAGGCCTTAACCAACAATGCAGTCCAAGAAATAGTTAAGAAACTATTTACTAAATAAACTAAAGTGAAATCAAATAAAGTAACCCAAGAAAATTACATAACAATAACGAGGCTATATACAGGGGGTCAATGTGCGGGGGTACAGGTTAGTCGAGGTCATTTGTAAAGTGATTGTATAGATTAAAAAAACAGCGAGTAGCAGCAGTGTGAAAACAAAGGGGCCCAATGTTAATAGTCTTGGTGACCATTTGATTAATTGTTCAGCAGTCTTATGGCTTGAGGGTAGAAGCTGTTAAGGATCTTTTTGGTCCTAGACTTGGCGCTCCGGTACATCTTGCCGTGCGGTAGCAGAGAGAACAGTCTATCACTTGGGTTACTGGAGTCTTTGACAATTTTGTGGTTACAAGTCGGTACTTATTTAAATGAGAGAATAACACGTTACCATTGGTGATGTCACAAAAATACCTTAATAATCCCGCCTCCAGAATCCAAGTGTCTGACATGGGGGACGGGACCAGTAACTTTATGATCAAACTTTATCAACGTAGAAGCAACAAGTTTTCATACTTTGGTAGACCTACTTTGATCTGTTTTCATCCAAATATCATTACATTTTTTGAGTTAAAAAAAAGCTGACCACGTAGGCAGAATGATCACAATAATATGAAAATAATACAATTGCGCTAAAAAAGGTTATTGGAAGTCACATACATAATGGGAAACCTAATAGACACTATTCTTGAACTGTATGAGCAGTCCAAGGTGACCTCAAAATGGGTTTGAGGCCATTATGTTATCAGAAGTACACATTATGTTAACAAGTCTTTATTATTGACCCATCTCAAAGCTGTAAAAGGATTGCACCCGATTTACACATTTTTTCAATGAGATTTATGATGGTAGCTAGGAATTCCACATGAATGGCACAATGAGACGGTCAAGAGATACATTTCAGGCCAATTGAACGGGTGTATGTGATGTGTCAGAGCCTGCTAAATTAGGGGCATAGTCAATGAGGCGTGGTGAGTATTTACTTTACTATTATGTTCTAGACTGGCACTTCCCTTTACACACTGTGCACAGGTAGCAGGAGCCAGGCCATATCACACCTTCACTGGCCAACCCTTACATTCTCACAGCATTACTTTGTGACTTATTAGTCACCGATCGTTTCCTTTTCCTCTGACCGCAACGTGTCTTTGTTTGAATTGCATCTCGAAACATTGTACTTTTCTGGCACCATTTTGGCATTGAGTTGAAAAGGGAATAAGGGATTTAGAAAGGAGTGAAGACAAACAGAACTAAGGTACTTGGAAACTAGGGAAAACTGAACAGATTGAGATTGAATTCTGTACATAAAGATTTTATATTTTCCTTACTGCATATACACTTGAATGCAGTTTAGTCCCTGTGAAAATATGTAATGTCTTTAGGCATTTCACATGTCTGTACATTTTGTTTTGGTTATCACGCCACTTAAGTGTTTCAAAAAAGCCTTTCTTGTAGACTTGCCTTACAGTATTTGCAGTATTTATTACACAGATATATTGATCTTACCCTAAGGTCTATGACTCATGTAATGTTCACTGTCTTGCTAATGCCTGTAGGCCTTAGGGTTTGGCTCAGTTTGGAATTGAATTGAGAATGCCTCAAATTCCAATTAAATTCTTGAATTTGAATTGAACTAGTAAACAGGATCCAAAATAGCAATTAAAAATTGAATTAATGACATTTAATGAATTTAAATTCTATATTAGGTAGTCTATTCAAATATACATATTCTCCATAAAACATCAAACATATTGTTATACACATGCATATAAAATATTGTTGAAACAATTGATTTTCAGGACAAACTCTTAAAATTAGTGATCAAGGAAAACAAAACCTGTATTCCAATATTCTGTTATTACATTTCATTAATCACTTTTTAAAAAGTTGACTCGGAGACCTTAAAAAATAAGTCAAACTAATGACATGGTTGGTGGAAATATAATTGGCTATTTATGCACTAAGGTTAAAATAGTATTTTAACATTGTTTACAGTGAAAAAGTATACATTCATGGTATCTGGAAGTGTGACCTGTTAGATTCAATGAAACTCACGTTCTTTGACTGAGAGGAATTTCTTTGAATTGCACAGAATTAAATTCTACTTCCTTTCACTCAAACTTGAATTCTACATCATGTGGGGTGTAGCCATTTCAATTCGAATTTCAACTCATGAGTTGAAGTCAATTCCAAAATTCTGAATTGAGCCCAACAATGATGTGTACAGTACTGTGGATTTAACCACTGTTTCTGATTATATATGTATTTTTCGCCTTTTTTTGGTGTAACCAGAAATGTGAAAAGCACTTATCGTTGCATTTGTTACTAACATTACAGCATGCTGTCCAGCAAATGCAAACATACAGAATATAATGTACTGTAGCTTTAACACTGCTACTTGTTCATTCGTTTCCCTGTCTTGCAACTTTACGTACACTCTGTACATAATACAATTAGGAAATTGTATGTGTGATTTCTGTGTTATTTGACTTAATGCATTAAAAAGGACCAATGAAAGCTTTCCTGGGGGCTTTTATAACCTACCCATTATCTTACTGTATATGGTTGGATTTATTTAACCACCTCTTCAAAACCATTCAAAGGAGATCTGTACTGAACCATTACAGTTGAGAGAAAACCTGCACATACGACTGAAATGGCAACCCAACAAAACGGCAACCATTAAACCATGTGACAGAAAAGGTCACATCTTTCTGCTTGACCTGACTATCTTGATAGCATATTATTATATGTGTGTGTGTATATATATATATATGTTATTGTTGTAAATGACTATTGTAGCTGGAAACGGCTGATTTTTTAATGTAATATCTACATAGGCGTACAGAGGCCCATTATCAGCATCCATCACTCCTGTGTTCCAATAGTTAATCCCTGTTTATCATTTTAAAAGGCCAATTGATCATTAGAAAACCCTTTTGCAATTATGTTAGCACAGCTGAAAGAAGCAATAAAACTGGCCTTCTTTAGACTAGTCGAGTATCTGGAGCATCAGTATTTGTGGGTTTTATTACAGGCTCAAAATGTCCAGAAACAAAGTACTTTCTTCTGAAACCTGTCAGTCTATTCTTGTTCTGAGAAATGAAAGCTAATAAATGCGAGAAATTGCCAAGAAACTGAAGCTCTCGTACAATGCTGTGCACTACTCCCTTCACAGAACAGCGCAAACTGGCCCTAACCAGAATAGAAAGAGGAGTGGGAGGCCCCAGTGCACAACTGAGCAAGAGGACATGTACATTAGAGTGTCTAGTTTGAGAAACAGACACCTCACAAGTCCTCAACTAGCAGCTTCATTAAATAGTACCCGCAAAACACCAGTCTCAACGTCAACAGTGAAGAGGCAACTCTGGGATGCTGGCCTTCTAGGCAGAGTTGCAACAAAAAAGCCATATCTCAGACTGGCCAATAAAAAGAAAAACTTAAGATGGGAAAAACAACACAGACACTGGGTAGAGGAACTCTTGGATTCCAAGTGTATCAGTCAATCAGCCAATCAATCAGTCACTCCAATCTTAATTCCAACCCTCAGATGCCCATAGACTAACCCATCTTTCCCAGTACACGTCCATTTTATTACGGTATTTCCTTTTGCAATACATTATTTTATTTGACATATTATTGTAATGTGATTGTTTTGGCAAGTACCACGATGGGCCCTATCATTGATAGGCAGAATATTCGTTATACTGTTCAGTAACTTTATATCATACAGTAGGTAAACCATACTGTCTGAAAGGTTCACAGTAAGACAGCTCACCAATATCTCATGACACAAGGAAGGAAAGGAGCTGTCTGCTTTGTGATCTGCCCACTATCATTCAACAGGGAGACACGTTTTCCTTTCTTCTTTGTAAGCAGAGAAAACGTTCAATCTAGGATTATGCGCTCTCCCTACTTGCTCGCACAAGTTCTCAGCATTCTTTCAGGCTGACAGACAGACAAATAACACATTTTAATTTCTCTGGCTTTGGGTTTGGATGCCTAACTCTCTCACTGTTGGGCTACTCCCAACACAACACTACCGTCCGGTATTGTTCTCATGAAACAGGAAATGTGCACGCCACACCACACCGCTCAGGTCATAACCCACTGGCCATGCACACTGTGAGACAGATAGAAGACTTGACAGATAAGCCATCTTTCGCCACCCAGGGTGTCATCCAATCCGGACGATAGTGAGTGGTAGCGTGCAGGGTCATAGAACTTGTCTCTGTGTGGCAGCACAGTGAGAGAAACAGCAGAGCAGCTTTAGCCAAGTGCGATGCTGAGAATCATCACCTTCAGCTGGTCGTTGGGGAAATAACATTTCCCATGGGAAATTAAACTAAGGGTTTGGAACTGTAACAAGAGGAATAGTGGGAATGGGTGGAGAATAGCTGTCTCCCGTAGGATCACAATACCGAGGGAAGCAGTGTTGTGGTCAGACACCCATTCAATAGCCAGTAGCCTAAGTGAGATTGATTGGAGATGCATATTTGATGTCAAACTGACAGTTATTCTACTCCCTGCTAATGATGCATGGTAAACTGATAGTATCATAGTATAATTTCCACCCATACTGTAGCATTCCAGCTTCACTGTGTGTGTTCTGCAGCGACGCAAATACAGAGACACTCCAGTAATTCAAGTTAACACTGCCAGAGAAGATTCAACTTTTGCTGATGACAACTGTTGTGTTCATGGCTCAAAATGATGACTTCCGCAGGGAAAATATTGATCCTGTTTCTATGGGGACACCACAGAAAATATTTTTTCTAAATACATTTGTGGATGGACAAACAGTGTGCCTGTTTTCAGGCAAACAAATGTCAACACACTCATGTACTCAACCATCTAAGTAGACAATAAATGGTTCAACGTGTACCATGAAATGAAACAATGCTAACAGGAGTCAGAGACAATAGCCATTTTGAGCACAACTGCTAATAAACTTCCTGGTGTTGTGTCTCGACGATTCCCCAGAACTCTTATTGCATACCTACTATAAGTAAGCTGAGAGTATTGTAGGAACAATGGCAGATACACCTGAGATTGTGATTGTAAACTATGGATTGACCTATTCAACTCTGGACATTATGGCATTTCCCAGGAGCCTTTGTAGCTACCCAGCTAGCAGATTTGGTTCCTTGGAAGTAGTGGGAACATATGTTTTTGGTTTCCTATTGGTCCTGGGAACAAAGCCATCACTTTGGTGAAAATATTGCTTGTTCCCGGAATGTTAGATTTTAGGTTGCACGGCTGTTCTGAGAACGTTTTACGTTCCCTGAAAATGTTCCAGGGTGGTTTTAACAATGTTCTGAGAAAATAAATGACAGGTTATTTGAAGGTAATTAAATAACATTCTGAGAACATGTTTCAATAAGACTTAATAACACCACCAGCTTAATTTGGGTTAACTGTTTTGAATTCCAAGCACAGATAAGTTTGCTTAGGCATTAATCATGCAAACACATTTATTTTTTATTGTGACACGCCATCAGTGAGATTTAAACCTATGATCTTCTGTTCTCTGTCCATGGAATTCTCTGTCCACTGTGCAAACTGGATAGAGCTAGCATGCCATGTTTGTTTTCTACTCATACTAAGCTGTTCATTTTAGTCTATGCGAACAGACCCCATTTCAAATGAAACAAGCACTTAAGATCAGGTGTGGCCAATTAGTGGCTGCGACCAACACACCTGGATACACATAACAAGATACAGGATAGAGAGAGTTTTGTTGATGCTGAGACATAATGTAATGTTTTTAAATAACATTCTTAGAAGGTCCTTAGAATGTCACAAATGTTTTCTTTTGTTTTTTTTTATGGAAAGTTGTATTTATATTCTGACACCATGGCTATAAATATAACCATGAGGAAACCTGTAGAAAACGTTATGCTGAAGTAATGAAAGTCCCACAGGAAAACGCTGTTTCTTAACGTACTCTGATTGTTCTGAGAACATGACTTTGAGTAGAAACATGAGGAAACCTGTAGAAAACGTTATGCTGAAGTACGGAAATTCCCACCTAAGAAACATATGGTTCTAGCTGGGTACTGACTACGGTCAAAACATTAGTCAAATGAAGTGCGTTTTGCATACACATTACACTTGGCAATTGGAATATTTATACTTTTATGACGCGTGAACTTTATGAGGGAGATATTCTCATTCTGGGTGACAGACGGACCATGCACTTGGGGTAAAATATGTCCACTGCAGAGAGCCAATGTAACTTGGAGACAGAGCCCAGGGTTGAACAGCAGTAAATTACACTTGTAGAAATAATACACCAACAATGAACTGCTGAGGAGGCTAATCCACCGTAGGGTTTTTTTCTTGGCAAAACATGTTCTTTGAGAGAGAAAAATTCAAGTTTGTGTTTTTAAAGAGACTTGACTTACCTTGGGTATTGGCTCTAACTGGGGGAGAGACAGACAGCGCTGAGAGGACCTGTGTGGATATCACTCTCTGCTGCCGTGCTGACCCCAAAACCCACATCAGACTGATGTCAGGCCCCAGTTGGATCGGGTAATAGATGGAGAATGAGAAGTGAAACGCTCCTACTGTTCCTACTGTTTTTAGCACAGACTCAAACATTTTGGTAAGCTTTTTATTTTCTGACCAAATCCATTCTCAAACAGAAAGCCGGGGAGCAGCAAGCACAGCAACCTGCAAACACTTTGTCTAACGGAGAGGAAAAACATTGTCAGACTCAGCGCTGGAAAGAGGAAAGGCAGCACTGCAGTACAAAGAGCCCATTCTAATGGTGTGTGTGCCCCTCCACCCTGCGTCACAGTCAGAGCACAGGCAGGAAACTAGTGTGCCTCTGACACTGCACGGGCCGGGTAGGGAGGGACGTCTGGGGGCCCCTGGCTGCAGCAGACCCAATGAAACCCAATGAGGTTGTCTAAAAATAATCAGTGGAAGACGTTTGTTTTATTTTTTCCAGTTTACTTGGGCTGAAATTAATATTGTGCCCCAAAATATCAGCTGGACTCCAGTGGGGCATTGCATGTGTTAGCTCCTACACATGCCCCCTGAGTATTAGGGATATTAAAACATGTTAGAGCCTTTCTGGTATGATTAGCGCCGTCATTGTTATTACTAGTGGTAGTGAACTTACGCTGGTGTGACCAAGCTAATGAACCGACTGGGGAAGGTGTGAAATGTGAATAGTGCCGGTACTATCATTCCAGTCGCTGACCGTTAGTTTCTTCCACTACGACTTGGCAGTGGATCTGTGTTTCGGCTCATTGCCTTGCCTTGCTGTGTGTTTGCAGCCCAGAGGTGGGCTGCCAAGCCACCTGGAGCAGGTATTGTATTATTAATGTGGGTGCCAAGAGACACTTAAAGTGCAGCCGCTCAGTCTAGCACAGACACCCATGTCTGAGATCACACACTGATAATTCACCTGGGAGGTGTCTAATTGCCAAAGCATCAACCGGATATATCACCTACACTTTCAATCCAACAGAGAAACTTCCCTGGCCATTCTCTGTGCGGACTAGCATTACCTCTCAGAACATGCTGAGGTTAGAACAAAGGAATATAGGAGCATTTTGAAGCTTCTTTGACAATGAAAAGCCTTTACTGTAGAGTAGACTGTACGTCAGACTAGACACCCACAGAGGGACATGTAAAGTGAGTTTTTAGCTTGTTGAGTAATTCAATATGTCAGAGTTAATTATGAGGCTGGTATACCGTACGAGGAATTCTCTGTAGTCTATCTCTGAAATGACAGACCCTTAATTTGAGCCAGTTTACTACAGTAGGGAAATAATCCTGCAGCAACAGGAAATGTGAATTATTATGTGGATTATAATTAATGGGATTTTTTAGGGATTGATACATTTCTCATTATGGCAAATCCTGTCTGAAATTTCAAATTGGAAATGACAAACTTTGACAAACTTTTTAAAAACTCAAATACACTACAAGTTTACATTTCCTGCAAAAGGGGATATTAATTAAGCAGCAAAGGGGATATTAATTAAGATCCTACATCTGTAGGACGCTACTTCCCACTGGGCACAGATGTCAATTCACGTCTAGTCCACGTTGGTTCAACATCATTTCATTGAAATGACATGGAAACAACGTTTATTCAACCAGTGTGTGCCCAGTGGGCTTTAACTTTCTGGTGTCTACAGTAACAAAACACTGAACATTGGACAGATGTGAACTAAAACAGAAAACATGGCGCTGTTGAGGAAATTAGGAAATTCGTTATTTGGTAGCGATCCAAGATGTTATGACATGAAATTTTAGGATTATTCAAAATACCACATCATTTCAATTTGTGCACTGCAAATTGTAGACACAATGGTTTCATTTGATACTTCCCCACGTCCTTCCTACATCACATGTTGTATATTGATTTGATCCTTCAGCTTGGAATGCCAATTAAATAATCGCTCAAGCAAGTAAATAAAATTTTCAAGTAATTAAAGATAAAAAGATAATTGAATGTAGCACGTAATGAAAGTGTGCCTGTCTGTAACATAATAGCTTCTACTTGCATACACAAACAATATTAAAAGGGAACCCTATGCTTTTAGTGTGATATGTGCCACAAACCAATCAAATTCTTTATTACTATTTTACAGTACTATATGAAAGTATACAAAACTAAATAAGAAAATAAAGACAAACAATATTTAATTTCGTGCTTCAATGTAACACAGCCAATTAAAAAAAAAAAAGTGGTTAATTGCTTTTTATTGAAGATCTCTAAATTGCTTTAAACAGCATGTTCTTCACCTAATAAAATAAAATAAAGAACTGTATAAAACTGAACTTTAATATTTAATTACAAATGCATAGAATACGAAAACAGAAATAAAGTATCAAAAATCATTTTAGACAATTAATTACAAATGATGTGCAATGACAATGATAACTAACATCCATCATTTATACACCTTTTAAAGGTCTTAATTAATCAATACTTATTACTTCGGAATTTATCATACATTTTTTAAGTTCTGAGTTAATTATGGGGGGGGGGGGGATTTTGTTAAGATTCTAATCTAATATTGAGTAGGCATGCTTTCCACACATCTACAGAATTATTCTCCCAGCAGATTGACACACAGACAGGGGTCAGGTTGTGATGACCCACTGCAATACCGTGTTATGAAGTCATTACACAGAACATAATGTAATAAAACACGCTACTGCCATGGTCCAACGCAGCCCCCGTCGTTTCATGGAAATAACAAATCAGTTCAGACTGACTGAGCCAAGCTAAAAATGGCTTTACCTGTCAAAACAATTCCTGCTAATGTGAATGAACGGAACCAGTTAAATGTGTACCTTAAAGTGCACTGCTGTATTCTGTTGTTCATTTACAGTCTGTCAAAAACAGTGCAGAGTGAGGGATAAGCGAGTGAGTTAATTTACTTAGTAGGTTAAAGTTAATTGTGAAATGTAACAGTAGTGGACAAAGAAAAGACAACCTGATTGCGTCTGAAATCCGTAGACTGGATAAACTACCATTAAAAACACCAAATGTACAGCCAAACAAGTCCATTTCCTGGTTTGTGTTGGTGTGTATAGCCAAGAAAGTCAGTCCATTTCTGCCCATGTGTTTGCATCTACCTATGCTGCTCTGCACACACCAGCTTGTTATGTAGCTAGTTAGCTAATTCTGGTCCAATGTTAAGCCAACTGACATTCAAAAACATTCAAAGGTCCTCCATAGAAGCTACTCTTCTGTGGGCCTAATTCAGATAATGCATGTCATAACAAGATCCCCAGCCCTTCAAGCCAAGGCTCCACCTCAACCTTCTCTTGCTCTCTCCCCTCCGCAAAATTTCAGTTGCATCTCACGCCCTACACTTGTCTGTTCATGGCGCATGTTAACAATTATGTCTTGCCCGCTCCATAGCAAGTTGCTCTATCCGCATTGATTGGTGAAGTAATTCAACGTCGAGCTAAATGTAAAAAATAAAAAAATAAAAAAGATTTCAAAGGTTTAAAAAGGAACAGAAAAGAACAATATAATCCGGTACTTTTACTCAGCGCAATAACGTGGGGGTTGATTCATTCCAGTTTGTTGGAAATTATTATTTCCTTTAATACGAAGATGGAAATGAAATAAGATTAGAGCCTGTTGCAAATCTCCATTCAGTGGAGTCATTCATCATCATTTCTGAGTGTGGATTACATTGAGCACCCAGTATGTGGGAGGAAGACAACTTAATTGCTGAACAGAGACAGACACGCCACTTTAATGTGAATGCAAAGCCTGTTCATTCAGTCAACGCACTTATTCAGGATTATTGTTAAAGAGTGCAGTTTTTCCATTTTATGGTGCCAAAAGCAGGTTACATTTAATGACTTGAATCGCACTGCGCTTCTCATGCGTATGACACTATACTATAGTTTCATAGATGTATTTTCTGTTGGAAAGACATGAAGGCAGCGCAGTTTCTCCTTCAAAACATTGTGGCCCAAAACTTTCCTTCCCGTTTCTTTGCATCTCACTGCACGCATACTGATGACCTGGAGCAGCCTTGGAAACACAGTATATGGGCAATTGCATGATATCAGCCATCTCTGGTTTCAGAAGCACTAGATGATCTATCTCTCTCTCTGCATCACTTTTCATTCATTGGCCAAACAAGCCCAGTGGAATAGCATTGGTGGTCACACCATTACTCTTTGTTTTCATCTTTCCTGTGTGACTCAAGGTAGCATTGTGGCACACTCAAGTTCCTCATTACCAGCTGCATATTGACAGTGCATTCTGCTTCAAATAGGCCTTTATTTTACTACCCACAGTGGAGCTGGAGCAGGACAAAGGTTTTCTCTCTCTCTCTCAGTTGGAATAGAGCTGTCAATTTCCAGAATGTTTCATAATACGCCAATGGCAACTTAACCTCCATGTTCCAAATTAATTTTTATTTGTGTTTTCGCGTAGGGTCACTTGAATGATGGTGGAAGGGCAGTGGTGGTAATAGAGGAGGGTAGAAGCATATCCATTGGCACTGAACTAAGTTCCCAGCAGCCCTCAGCCCTGTGCTGTGAGTCATTCATCTTGAACAGGAACATAGCTGATCATTGAGTCACCGTGGGTTACACCCCTCCAACATAGCCCCAGTCCAGTCACACAACCAGTTTTCTCTCTATAACAGACGGATGCACTACAACAGGCTCCTCTTGCTCAGTCACACGCCCAAGCTACCCCACTCCATGTTGAAGAACGTTAATGGCCTTTCCGTGGACTCATAAGCTACCGTATCATTCAATATTGTATTCTGAGTGTATTTAATGGAAAGCCAGGAAGTAATACTACACCACACACTGCATGTGTGTAATGCAAATGCAAAACAGGTTCCTGAATAATCAGACACATGATTGTAGGCATGCCATTTCTGATCAAGTCCATTATGTATGAATACCTGCCACTATATGTAAGGATTGCAATAGAAATGGCATATTGATGTTGCCTGCATTGACAATTTCAATCTGTAATGCTGCCAACAGTTAGGCCTACAGGTACTGAGCTGTTTCATTTAGAGCCTCTTTGCTATAGCAATTGCAGTTATTACCTGGACTCAGTACATATCTCATTGCAATGTGTATGGACACATATCAGGCTTGAATCACATTATGATTTCCATCTGAACATACAAAGAGAGAAAAATTAAGCAAACAACACAAAACCTAACATGAGCGTCCCGCCCTGTCACACACTCAGTTTTAATGGCGAACCACAGTTTGAGGAAAGAAAATCTTAAGCAGTTTGCAAGAATATGCTAAATTGCTCTTTGGATGTCCCTGTCAAGATGCAGCTATCGAGTCATTACATCACCCACTAACCATGCTTGGTCATAATGTCACAAGGTGCCTTCATATAAAACAATGAATTGTAGTTTTGATTTTGACGGATAGTTTTTTTACTTGGATAACACCAACAGGTCTTTTCTTTAACATCCTGTGGCTCTTTAACATCCTGTGGAGCAATAGAGCACCTGACCCACAAGACATTGAAACAATGCCTTCCTGAACTAAGTTTCTCACATGATGGCTGTGGCTATTCCAGTAAGAAGCTGGCATCATTCGCTTCTTTTCCATTTCACAGACCTCAAGGAATTAAGGATGTAGAGAAATGTAATGAAGTGATTAAGGGTGTGGATAATGGTTGATAAATGTGATTTTAGGTCACTAACTGTCGCTCCTATTCATTTTTGTCTTTAGTTTTACTGACAATATTGTGTGCCAAAATTATGACACTTCTGTTATATAAATCTCGAGACATTTTCTAGACCTTTGTAAAAACCCATTTAACAGATGTAATACATTTAAGTTGAATACAACATTTGGATAGATGTATAAGCAGTAAAGCGTGAGAACATTTTATTCCTGTTGGCTTTGATATTCCACAAGGAATTTAGATATTTACAAATATTAACCCTACAAATAGAGGACAATATGGTTCTTTGTGATATTTTCCCATTTTAAGGATCACATGCTTGTGAATCATCAAGCCTGGGTACCCACTTAACTACAGCTATACATCACGTGTTCCATAGGGGCAGTGTTTTCTGTGCCAAAGAGGTCTGACTATACATTTTCCACTGCTTAGTTGCACTGTGATGTGCTGCACCTGAATGATTCTGGGAACCATTATAGAGTCCTAGCAGAGCTAGGCTGGGTCGAGGACTTAGCACTCCCAAGTAAGTCAGTTCCACCTTTGTGTCACAAGATCTTAGACACAGAGGCTGCATTTACACAGGCAGTCTAATTCTGATATGATCTGAGTAGCCAATAGAACACTTATCGGCAAAAGGTCAGAATTGGTCTGCGTAGACCCAGCCAGAATCATTATGTGGCCACGGCTATAACCTGGTGCACTGTAGGGTTTGATACCAACCTGCAACAGGAGTCAACGTCAAACGTAATTTATCATTTACATGCCAGGTTTTTAAGGTTTTAATATTGATTTGAATTATTATCATGAGAGTTATAGTAGATATGATGTCAACATATTCAATTTTACCCAGTTATTTTATAGATTGAGTAAAATCCAAAACACATATCGTACATGCAACTCCAATGGTTACATTGTACTTGTCAGGTCCAACCCACTGGGCACACACTGGTTGAATCAATGTTGTTTCCACGCCATTTCAACAAAATTATGTTGAACCAACGTGGAATAGACATTGAATTGATGTCTATTCCTAGTGGGAATATTCCAACATCAAGGGTGTGCAGGTAGGCACCACGAATATCATTTGGCTGTGTGTCTGGGGCTGATCTCCTGTACGTCCCTGTAATGAGGGCTGACTTGAGGAAGAGTAGTGCACTCTGGCTAACGTTACCCCGAGGAACTTTGTCACTCATTATGCATTGACAATAAAGATGAAACAACTAACTGCCTATGCGGGATTGGAACTCTCATGAACACCCAAATGAACGCAACATTTTTTACATACAACAGTTTGCCAGGGATACATTCTGAAGACAAAGAAGTATCATACACTACTTCACTGTGATAAGTGGACAATAAGGTCCCCGACAGCTGGCTCCTAAGGCACTCAGACAGGAAACATGGCATGGTTCGCTTTACAATGAGCCAGGTAGTGCTAATGAAAACCAGGTAGTATGTTATTCCACCCTCTACTCCTCCACTGACACATTAGGAAGTATAACCTATCCCAGTGAGCCTAGCTCACCTAACCTATCTGCCACACAGTAGGTCAGAGATGTCACTGTTCAGAAGCTTCTTGGCAATAAGCTTTCCTTGCCTGAGAAACGATGCCTCAAACCAATAACAATTCCTCAGTGGAAAATGTGCTAATATAAAGATGGTTTTGCAGTGATTGCTGCAAGATTATCCATATAGTAGCAAGTATCCCAGTATATAGTTTATGCAGTTCTGGTTATAGCCCTTCAAAGTGCCGCTGTGTACGTCCCAAATGGCACCTATATTTCCTATTTAGTGCCTTACTTTTAACCAGAGCCCTATGGACCCTAGTAAAAAAAATGGTACACTATAAAGGAAAGGGTGGACATGCCTCAGATCAGAGAGGCCATCTCAGGTCATTAGACATGTCCCTGAGATACACTTCTACATTTGTCATCTTTAAGCACCTCAAAGCCATACGGTCTCTAATTCATGTCTATTCAGAAAGTCTCAGTCAGTCGCCGCTTGATCCCCGTTCCAAACCACACAATGAATCATGGGGGGAAATGAGTGAGAGGAGAGTGGAGGCCAGAAACCGACATTCAATCTGGAGAACGGTTTGGGGCTGAGAATCAGAGAGATAATTAACTGTAGTACTGGAGGCACGGTTCAGCGAGGATCCTGGAACAATAAACTGGAGCTGTCAGATGAGCATGGTGGTCCGACAAAAATCACATTTGAATTCATCTCAGGTTTTTGGGAGAACCTCCAGTATCCTGTGAGGGTATCAGACTATGAATGATAAATACTGTTTGTGGGTCTTTAAAACAAGCTTTATTTTCATTCAAATTTTGTTGGAACCAAAAATACATGTATATTTATTATTCATAAGATAATTACTTACTTAGGCTACTACTGTATCGGATACATTTACTTCAATGGAATCTGCTGGTTCCATACTATACCACTTCAAGGCTTTCAATAAATGGTCTATTCTATGTAGATAATGTAGAAATAACATCAAACTGTACAAGACCACAATATTCCATTATTTTCACATATAATACACAGTGCCTTCAGAAAGTATTTACACCCCTGGACTTTTTCCACATCTTGTTGTGTGATTAAAATGTATTTAATTCAATTTTTTTGTCAACGATCTACACAAAATAATCTGTAATGTCAAAATGTAAGAAAAATATTTGACAAATGTTAGAATTTATGAAAAATAAAACACTAATATATCTTGATTATATAACTATTCAACCCCCTGAGTCAATACATGTTAGAATCACCTTTGGCAGCAGTTACAGCTTAGAGTCTTTTGGGGTAAATCCCTAAGAGCTTTGCACACCTAGATTGTACAATATTATTCACAAAATTATTCAAGCTCTATCAAGTTGATTGTTGATCATTGCTAGGCAGCCGTTCTCAAGTCTTGCCATAACTGTGACTAGGCCAATCAGGGACATTCAATGTCTTGGTAAGCAACTCCAGTGTAGATTTGGCCTTGTGTTTTAGGTTATTATCCTGCTGAAAGTTGAATTTGTCTCCCAGTGTCTGTTGAAAAGCACACAGAACCAGGTTTTCCTATAGGATTTTGCCTGTGCTTAGCTCTATTCCATTTCTCTTTATCCTAAAAAAAACTCCCTAGTATTACATGATGCAGCCACCACCATGCTTGAAAACATGAAGAGTGGTACTCAGTGACGTGATGTGTTGGATTTTCCCCAAACATAACTCTTTTATTCAGAACAGAAAGTTCATTTCTTTGCCACATATTTTGCAGTTTTACTTTAGTGCCTTCTTGCAAATAGGATGCTTCTTTTTGAATAGTTTTATTCTGTACAGGCTTCCTTCTTTTCACTCCTCAGTTTTCTCCTATCACAGCCATTAAACTGTAACTGTTTTAAGGTCACCGTTGGCCTCATGGTGAATTCCCTGAGTGGTTTCCTTCCTCTCCGGCAACTGAGTTAGAAAGGGAGCCTGTATCTTTGTAACTGGGTGTATTGATACACCATCAAAAGTGCCTATGCCGCTCTGATCTTGCCTATGCCGCTCTGTACCATCACTCATTCATATATATTTATGTACATATTCTTTATCCCTTTACACTTGTGTGTATAAGGTAGTAGTTTTGGAATTGTTAGTTAGATTACTCGTTGGTTATTACTCAGAACTAGAAGCACAAGCATTTCGCTACACTCGCATTAACATCTGCTAACCGGGGGCCTCCCGGGTGGCGCAGTGGTTAAGGGCGCTGTACTGCAGCGCCAGCTGTGCCATCAGAGTCCCTGGGTTCGCGCCCAGGCCGGGAGGTCCGTGGGGCGACGCACAATTGGCCTAGCGTCGTCCGGGTTAGGGAGGGCTTGGTCGGTAGGGATGTCCTTGTCTCATCGTGCACCAGCGACTCCTGTGGCGGGCCGGGCGCAGTGCGCGCTAACCAAGGTTGCCAGGTGCACGGTGTATCCTCTGACACATTGATGCGGCGTTCCGGGTTGGATGCGCGCTGTGTTAAGAAGCAGTGCGGCTGGTTGGGTTGTGTATCGGAGGACGCATGACTTTCAACCTTTGTCTCTCCCGAGCCCGTACGGGAGTTGTAGCGATGAGACAAGATAGTTTGATACCATGAAATTGGGGAGAAAAAGGGGTAAAAATTCAGCAAAAATTAAAAAATTAAAAAAACATCTGCTAACCATGTGTATGTGACAAATCAATTTGATTTGATTTGATAACTTCATCACGCTCAATATCTGCTCTTTTATTTATTTTTACCTATCTACCAAAACATTGGACATTGGACATTGTGGTTGAGTTTGTGTTTGACAGATAATTGTATGTGTGGGGTACATCTTCAAATAAAAATTTTGCAGGAATCTCCTTGCGAATGATTTTGCCGAAGATTGTATCTCTAGTCAAACAAAAATTATGTTAAACACTATTTTTGCAAACAAAGTAAGTCTATGCAACTTATTAAGTGAATTGTTAAGCACATTTTTACTCCTAAACATATTTACGCTTTCCATAAGAAAGGGGCTGAATACTTATTAACTTATAACAACTTAGCTTTTCATATTATTGAATTAATTTGTAAACATTTCTAAAAACAAAATTCCACTTTGACATTATGGGGTATTGTGTGTAGTCCAGTGACACAAAATCTCAATGTAATACATTTTAAATTCAGGCTGTAACACAACAAAATGTGGAAGAAATCAAGGGGTGTGAATACTTTCTGAAGGCACTGTATCTACAGAATATTTACATTCTAAGAGTATGGATTCTTTGTAATCGTGACTGAACGCATCGTCTCATTTATTTGAAAAATAACAAGAACCTTCTGTTAAAATGTTTAGCGTTTACTTTCTATGTGCAAGTTGGTTCTTTTTTTGCAATTTTCCGAAGTCAACAGAGGCTACTGCAAATTAGCTGTAAACCTAAAGCCATGCTTACACTCTTTCAATCAATGTGTTCACAATTCATCACAAAGATGGGAAGCTAGGCGTTATTGGGTAATGTCCAAAGCCAGGGACATTAGTGGAGAGAGACAGTCGGAATGGCCTGGCTCTCCAGATGGTTCTCCTTCAACACTGGGCTTTGTGCCAGCTTAACCAAAGTCATCAGAATCACAAAGGAAAGAAAGCAGGCGAGAGAGGATATTCAATAGACAGTTTTTAGGTCAAATGTCGTATACCTTTAATGTACACAACATTGGTTTGTTCACCTTGCTAGGTTGAGGTTGAGATGTTCAGCTGCAGAGACCAGTCTACAAAATTCAGCTGGTTAAACAATGGGAAAAAGACACTTGTCAATGGACCAAGTGATTAATCATTTTAACCAACAGGTGATACTACTAACCAACACACTTAAACAAATATGGCCCATAGACTCTCTGGAGCTATGATAGTTGATCAATGGAGCTATAATGTCATGTTGAGAATCACAATCTTGCCATTTAATTTAATGAACAGATCGTTATGATGAACGGTCTCTACTGTACAGCCAGTCAAGGCAGGGCGTTCCAGCCTGAGGTCGGTCTCTGTGCTCCTTATAAAAGTAGGCCAATGTCTGAGGGTTCAACTGAGGTAGGGCCTATGACTAACTAACGAACAGAGGATGCACAGCTCGACAGCTCCACACACCATCTGGTCATTATCTGGCCATTATCAGTGAGAGTGATGACCCCAGGGCCGAAGATGCCTGCCATGCCAGACCCAGACCAGACCAGAACAGACCTGAGGAGGTTAGGGTCTGGGACTAAGTGTGGGAAAACAACATGGCTGTATCATCCCAGCCGTACTCCACTCTGCTCTGCATGGTCCGGGGCATGGACAGTGGCCACAACAATAGTCTAATTACAATGTAGCCTACACCAGCCAGCCATAAAGAGTCTGCCTGCCCCAGGAACATGACTCATGGTTTAAGCCTTTCTGCCTGTGACATGGCGAAAGGAAATCAGATCCAGATGCCGACAGATATCCATAAACCAATGGTGGCCGGCTCACACGACACCCAGCCCACTCCTCTACACTGAACAATCTGCGCCACCAACAATGGACTCAAGTGCATCCCAAGTGTTCACCTGAGAGGCTTGGTATGCCCTTTTGCTTTTTGTTGTTGTTGCTTAATATTGTATATTCCGAAGATCATTCTAATTTAGAGGTTTATTCCAATTTGAAATGTCACTGATCTGGGTCGAGTGCATGTATAAAAGATGATCTGGGATGAATGCATTCTAATTTGGTGACGATAATTGCAGTACAATTCCAGGAAGAGAGATTGCCCAACTGAGTCATGACAATAGATTTGTTCCGGATACATCTCCATTGACGTAATAACATTTGCCAACAAGGGAACAAAAGTTTTTTTTTTTATCTAGTCACACTGGCTGGTCTCATCCAAGAAAGAACACGCACATTAAATATGTAGGATTTTAATTTCAGCCAGTTTGCTACAGCAGGAAAATAATCCTGCAGCAACAGGAAATATGAATGATTATGTGGATTACAATTAATGGATATTTTTCTAGGGGTTGATCCATTTTTTGGGGAAAATCATGTCTGAAATGTCGAAGTGGAAATTACAAATTTCAGAAGCCTTTTCAAACCTAAGATGCACTAGAACTTTTACATTTCCTGCATTGCATGAAAGTTCTCCTTCAACAGGGTAAACAAATAAGATCCTACATCTGTACAAGATATCTTGACTCTGGGTCTGTCTCTGTGTTCTGGACATTGTCATCCTTGAAATTGGACCATTTCATCTCTATTGTCATATTGGATATTCATTTAGTGCTGTGAGACTTTCATCTTCATTTTAATCATCATCTTCCAGCTTTCTTTGTACACAATGATCTTGGGAAAAATGACATTGAACAACACAAAGACTTCCACAGACTGACTGATAGTACTGCAATCATTAAATGAACTATTTCAGATCTATTGTGTAGAGCATATTCAATGCAGAGGCACATCGGTGTACAATGATGCACCCTTTTGTTAAAACAGAATGAGACTTATTTTTCTAAAGTTCATGGCAGAATTCTTTACCCACGCGGTATGTGTAAATGCACGATTTGAGAGCCTCCATAAAATATAAAGTATAACGCGGGAAGCGAGGAGGAAACAAAGCACAATGCTAGGCTGTATTCCATAAATACTCATAGAATAAATATTGTCTTCAAAAGGTATGTCCACTTATCTCTTGACATTCATTTGGTAGAGTATTACTTTCCAATGGAATCTATTAAAAAAGAAAAGCACATAAATCAACAAGATATGAGGGATGAATCATGAACCACAGAGTGGTTTTGACATTTGCACTGAATGGTAGCGAACAAAGTGATTCGTCTTTATACTTCTATTGACAAGGCATATAAGCAATTTATCTTCCCGTGGTGGACAAAATTAAAGGTGTAACATGCAGAAATTGCGCCGCCATTTTGTTCTGGGTGAGAGTGTCTGCTAAATGTGAACATTTAATGCCCTGCATTTCTGATGCAGTTCATGACTTTTTCTGAGTTGCCTAAATCATTGTATTTATGAAGCACAACATTTTTCTTATCTAGATATGTGTGCATAATGCCTTAGATCCAACCTTGCAATTTTGTCATATAGCAAAATGCTCATAAACAAATGTAAAAAATATATGATAACAATTTTTTGCTTTTGACTAAGTCACCACAAACTACAATACATCTATACAGGCCTAGTACAACATCAGAAAAATAAGAACATCAGCCATTTTGACATTTGCAAATAAAACACAGGAGACTGCTACATCTGTTAACTTAAGTTGAATGTATCTTAGTAGTTAAGTACTATATTAACAAAATAAGACAATAATGGCTTATCCCCATTTGAAACCTGACATCCATGTGTAGGCCAAAAACAAGTAATGCATTACAATGGAGCTAGTATTCTGTCAGCCAAGGAGTCAAGGGTAAATGGATCCAAGTGTAATGTCATTGACCCATGCCATTGCTTGCGCAGCCTGGTCTTTTCAGCTTGACATGTGCCCTCATGTGAATAATGGTGTTTGCATTTTCCCCACATTCTTCTTTTAGACTATAACTCGTCACATAATAGAATATATAAATCAGTAGGGCGTGACTCAAACAAATGACACCTTATTTATTGTTATCATCACCATATTGTTGAAACTTGTCCACTCAGTTTAGCTGCTAATTCCTGACATCAGTGGTAAAGTAGAATATGTCCTTTGTGTATATGGCAAACAAAGCATTATTTTTTTTATAGCTGATAGTGAAGCAAATACTACAAAGGTGAGTATTGTAAACACAACGTTTGATTTAATGACTCAGATTAAACATGGATTAATGGATTCATTTCTTCCACTGGACTAGCCTGAAAACAACCACAGCAACAGTACATATGTACTGCCCCTAAAATGTCTCTACACACCACAGAATGTTTGTTTGTGCAATGTTTACACAGAATTCTTAGCTATATATTAGCATAGACAGCTGCAGCAAATTAAAAAATGATATCAAATCTATTTTGATGACAAAGATACTCGCACCCTCAATACAAAAAAAATTAAGAGTCTTAGTGGGCCTTGTGGACTGCAGTTGTACACATCTGCTGGAGCACACAAGCCTCTGTTTAAGTGTTTCCATATTGCCAGCCTGCCTTGAAGTTTGAGTTTACATTTGACGATTATACTATATATTAAAACGTCAACTTTTCTGTGTGTACACTCACTCAGACAATGTAAACTCAAGCAGCCCAATTTTGTTTACAGCCAGTGAAGTTGTTTATTGAGTACGTCTGAACATAAGAGACTGTTGGGATTCTGATAAAGAGCAGCAATGTCACTGTGTATCCATATAGTTCATTCATTTACAAGTAGTGAAGCCAAGCTGAACGCCAATGAACTCTTAATTAGGGGGAAGGAATGCCTTACTTGTATTGCACCACTCTAACTTGAAAACTGAATATCTGATGAATATCTGACCCATTGGCATTCTACTTCAGAGCAACCTAATGTTACCCACTGAAGTGAAATTAGGCCACCCGTAACCACATTTGCTTGATCTTCTAGCAGCTACTCTGGGCTTAGTTTGAAGCTTCAAAGAGACGTCGGAGGCATAAGCGCAGATTAATCTCTAATTGGGAACAGGATCGATTGGGACCGTGCTAGTCCCGTAACAGCCTGATCTTTGGCTCTGACACTATTTTATTGTTATCATGATTTCATTTCACAAGCAGTAGGGCCTCCAAATGACACATTAGAAATTCCTTTTGCAAAAAATAGATGCTGCTGGGTGCAAGGGCCCCATCGCAGGGCATCACATAGGATCAGTATTACAACTGTCACAGTAGCACTGTGGCAACAGAACCTCCCTGCTAGTCTGATCAATTTAACACTTCATTCTGTCAAGCTGTTACTAAAAACAGCAATACTAACAATCCTCCTTATAACATAATCCATAATAATGTTGATGAGATGCATAAAGTATATCACAGAAGTCCCTGAGCATAGGGGATAAAGCATTAATGCACTGTTTAATTTATTTGAATAAAGACAGCTGAAACCAGAGACATGTGTTTTGTGTTTATTTCATAACATTTAGACATATCCCACAGTGGTGGCAGATAGATCATATCATCGCCACAGAAAAATAGATTTTCTCTTTTCTCACTTTTTCAAAATAACATTTGAACAAAGAACGCAGTTGTCTGAGCAGTAGTCCTTCTCTAGGATGGGCTAGGCTAACAGACTGTCGCCAAATCTCCCGCCTACGCAGGGTGGGGTCTCTCCGGGGATATGACTCACACACACACACACACACGACTTCCTTAGCACTCCCACATGAAAAAGAATTCTGTGATAAACTATGGTATAAATACTAGAATATTCACCTTAGTGTTTATGCAGACTTTTCTGTAGTATTGCGGACAAGACTGTAGCATACAGTAATATTTACAGTTTACTATAGTATAAATATAAAAATCTTCTGCTCTTTTCTATAACCTGCAAGGAAAGCAATATACGATATATACATATCATTGCGGGTTTCTCACTTATGGGTGGCACAAATTGGGAGGGGAATGGGCAGGGTATATGCAAATTAAGCACTGTAGTATATACTATGTTATAAACTGGGTGGTTTGAGCCCTGAATGCTGATTGGCTGACAGCTGTGGTATATCAGACCATATACCACAGGTATGACACATTTTTTTTAATTCAAAGTTTATTTTTAATGCTCTAATGACATTGGTAACCAGTTTAAAATAGCAATAAGGCACCTCTGGTGTTTGTGGTATATGGCCAATATACCACGGCCAAGGGCTGTATCCAGGCATTCTGCATTGCATTGTTGCTACGAGCAGCCCTTAGTCGTTGTATATTGGCCATATACCACACCCCCTCAGGCCTTATTGCCACACCCCCTCAGGCCTTAAGTAATTAATGTAGTGTTTTTGCTGACTGTAGTGATTTACAGACATTACTGGATTATTTACTGTAGTGTTTTTTGTGGTCTGTAGTATACTGTAGTATTTACTATAGTATTCTATGTCCCGCTTTAAATGACATTCAGCTTAAAAAGCTTCATAAAGCCTTCATAAGCACTACATAAATACGTTACAAATCATCTATAACTGTATGTCATGCTGTATAAAGGGTTCATAAATGTGCCATTAATATGTGACAATCACCAATGTCAAATGTGCCATAACCCACTATGTCAAATATGATATAAACATGTGCTTTATAAAGGATGATAGTAATGTTAGTTATAAAGTAATGTTAGTCACATTACGCATAATCTCATTCCCAGACACTTCTGCCCAAATGCGCGTAACGTCTGGTGGACCAACCCATGAAATTTGGCTGTCATTAGTTAGGGTTAAGTTTAAAATCACATTTTAAGAAGATAAATTGTGGAAATGGGCAAGGTTTAGCCATAATTATGACTTTTTGACTGTGTTAAGTAGTGACGATGACAAATAATTTAGTGAGTAAGGTAATTCCTATAGAATTCTATAGTCACTCCCACTAAGGACAACTTTGAATGGTTGATATCCCAGGTATATATGTGCTGTGTGCGCAATAGCCTGGAGACGACGTTACACGAAGAAGCACTTACCTTGATGAAAGCCCCCAACATAAAGAAATTGAAAGTGTCTTTCTTCTGGAACCAAGTTACATGTTCCTCAGTACACAAACACGCACGCAACAACAACGAGCCATACCGCACGATGCTGGGCCTAGTCACATTGACCCACTCCCCTGCTGAAAGATCAGCAACAAAATGTTGGCACCATTGTAACAGGTTATAATCAAGCCCTGGTCTCCAGGCCCTGCTGGTGTGGTAGTCTCAAGTTGGACTACCCCAAATCATCTTGTTTCTGACACACACACACACACACACACACACACACACACACACACACACACACACACACACACACACACACACACACACATAAAACACAAGCTTTGCAGGTCCATCACCCATTTAAATACCACTCACACCCGACAGTAATCTGTGGATCATGAGAACCTTCATAAATCAGCAGAAAGTTAATAACCAATTTATTGACGCTTTATGTAGTGTCCTGTAATACTTTGTTTGATGTGAGACACCTTCAGTCATTCATAATACATCCATAAAGACTCTATATCGCTTGATGCTGTACTTCATAAAAAGTCAGAACCCGTTGGTCATTTATAGCACATACTGTACATAATGCCTTGTATCATATGAGGCTGTACTTACTATAAAGTCAGACCCCTTTGGTCGTTCATAACACATACATAGAGGCTGAATGATGTAAACACAAATGTATTAACACTAACAGCTAAAACAAATAAACATTAAAGACATGTTCCAACTATGCATTTCCTTTTATTTGTATGTTTTTAAAAATATACAAACACACAAAGTTATAAAAAGTTCAGCAATGCAATGACATTGAACATTACACAGGGCTGTGAATAATATAGCTTGTCCCTGAGCAGGCGGATGAATGGTTATTGCCTCTGTTCCTGCTGGAGGTACTGCATGTTGGTTAAAACCTTGAAAGTAACAACAACAAAAAGTGAGCAGGTCTGTTAGGAAATGCCTTTGTCACACCATTTGGATAAGGCCATTTCTGTGCTGCGCCAGAAACTCTAACTTGGAAGATGAGAAACTCCATTAAATTCGTATTATTATATTTCTCTTTCATTTACAAATCAAATAAAAAAATATGACTTTCAAATGCCTCTCCTGTGAAGTAGTGACGTGTGACATACGCCTATCGTCTAGAAATGGGTCACATACTGTATATGGTGTCATTTCATCGGTCTTCAAATAATACGGTATGTTGCTGGCCTTTTACTCCTCCCATTTCACTGACGGACAAATCACATCACATGTGCGCTTACTGCAGAAAGCCTGCTAACCAAACAACAGTGCAGGGCATGCTCACTGGATTAAAGGGCATATACACAAAAAAATCTAAGTTCCTTAGATTTTTCCCAGACCTCAAAAGTCACCCCCTGATGTGATATAGGAATTGTTGTGAACACAGAACATCAAATTTTGTTATTTTTCTAACGAAACCTGGAAAAACAAAACCAAGAAATCAGAATTTGTCACTTTTTTTGCTGTGCATGGCTGCACGTTAGAGTGTGAGTCATCCTGCAGCACAGCATTATGGGGGAAGTTGAGGTCAGGTCCAATATTGACTATACACCCAAGAGGGAAGGAGGTTGGGCCATCCAAGAAATGTTTCAGTGAAATATAATATATAACATTTAGCAGACACGTTTATCCAAAGCGACTTAGAGTCATGTATGAATACATTTTTACGTATGGGTGGTCCTGGAAATCAAACATAATATCTTGGTGTTGCAATGCTCTACCAAGATGCATGACAGGGTTATAAATGCTTTGTGAGGTACCAATTTCATATGATTAATAAGGTCTTTATTAAGCAGTGCTTATGCCACCCGTTATTTAAAAAAAAAATGGTTTATGTCATATTTCACATAGTGGGTTATGTCACATTTGACATTGGTGGTTATGTCACACAGTTATGCCACATTTATGAACCCTTTATAAAGCATGACATTTGGTTATAGATGATTTGTAACACATTTATGTAGTGTTTATGAAGGCTTTATTAAGCATTTTTAAGCTGCCCATCATTTAAAGCATGACCGTATTTTACAGTATACTACAAAATTCTATAGTAAGTACTACACATTATCGATGGATACTACAGTGTGTGGTATATAGTATTCTACAGTATACTACAGTTAGCTAAATAATTATCTAGTAAGTACTGTAGTATTTTATAGTAAACTGTAGTAATTTTTCTTGTGAGCTGGGTTTCCTATGCAATGACATACAGATGAAAGTGTTCCCTTTGTGGGTCTGCTTGTCTGTGTCTGGCTGCCTGTCTCAAGTCACAGATAGGGAGTGCGTAGGCAGCCTTTGTTTTCACTTGCCGTCTGGGCAACCTGCCAGACAAAATACAACATTTTATAGTTTGGTTCTAGACCCCTCCTTTGTCAACCTGCTTTCACATTGCTTTCAAACGGGTTGTCCATTGTTTGATATTGCGTATTTAAGACAATTTATTCAAACAAACAAATGGGAGTGTAAAGTTTGTGAAACTTCTTTCCTCCAGTTTTTGAAATCCCTACTCAGAACATCCTTTCAACTAGATTATGTCAGAGAAGTCCGGTTGACTTTGAAAGAACATCTGGTTGCATATTGTTTAGCTGCATCAAGTTTTCTTTGTAGCCACAGTACTGTATACTGGAAAGAATATGCAAAGCAATATGCATCCCAGATAATGAGAGAAACATTTATGGTCATTTGATTGGTTTGATAATACAACGATGTTCCCTAGCAACATAACATTATGCTGTAAATAGAAACTGGTGGACAAACCCTGGTACCCCTCACAAGCTCCAGGCTACACCTTTAGTTCCGGGCTGTCATTTGTAAATGATTAGTCTGGGGAAAAGATAACAGATCAAAGGATGTACTGTTCCTAACAATATACTATTTTGTCACAAATCTAATAGCCTTTTCATGCTGGAAAACAATGTCATATTCATTTTGTACTCATTACCCAAAAGAAACTTTGTTTTTTACAAACTACAAATCACTATAGATTTCATATAGCCCTAATTACAGAAAGTAAAAAGCATGTAGCAATGTTATCAATCAGGATTGCACAACCCACACAACAAAAATGTCAGGGCAATTTGTGCTATAGAAATGGTGTGCTTCTTTATCGTAAAGAGATTCATGTGTATGAAGAGGGATGAAGGCTACATGCTGCCCACTCACAAAGGAAAGAGGTGCAGCTGGTTGTCATCAAGGACGGGAATCAGGATGAAGAGAGCTCTCAACTACATGCCCATGTGCCTACGCACACATCAACCACACACGCACACGCAGTATGCAAACACAGCGTATATTCAATTACCACTACACACTATGACCTGAGACCACATATCTCTATACTCTATGGTGTTTAGAGCCAGAGCCCACCACACACCTACTTACTTCTTTAAAATAGAACCCCCCCTAGCTGAAAAAAATAAACATCCTGAAAATGACAACTGCATCATCATTTTATTTTCAAAACACAACCTACTACATGGCTATTTGAGAGTTTGGCTGTGCAGAAAACAGGAGTTTCCTCCCTTCTCCTGGTGTTATTTAAGGAAAACTCAGTGTTTCCCCTCCTTTGCAAGCAGTTCTGGGTGTGGTTTTGAAACTTCTGTGAATGATGTGTATGCCTTTGACTCAGTCCCTAACTTAAAGAGGGGAGGAGGAGCGCACTAGTTGGAGCACAGTTTGAGCTTGGGGTTGCATTGGAGCTAAGGAGCAACATGTATGATCCACTGCATTCTCTCTTTAACCAATGGCTTTGGGATCACCACACTAAGTTCATATAAAGATCATTGGGCTTTAATCAATCCCAAATGGAAGCTGGCAGTACTTTTGTGTGAGTAAGAAGGTGCTTTTCCAAAATCTGTTAACATTTCAAGTTTGTGTTTAATGTAAAAATGTATTCTTACAGCAACCGTTTAACTACATACAATAACTTCAAGATTTTTGTTGCAAATGGAAACTGTAATTGTATGATATTTAATACAACAGTATAGTACTTTACAGTAAGTACTTGGAGCACTGTTTGATCCTTCAGAGCAGTTCGGGTCTCCAGCATGTGTAATGTGCATTTGGTTCGCACCTGTATTTCCCCTGTACACCCGTACAGGGAATGAATGAAAAGTTATCTGCTTAGTCGACTTTGTACAATTTTTAGATTACTTAAGATAACCTTTTAGATAAACCTCTGAAAACACCCATAGTATATATGACAGTTGGAGAGAAAAGATTCAATAGCAATTCAGTGCTTTGGTTTAGACTAGGAAGGAACGTAAACATGTCAAAATGCTACATTGAAACAAAGCCGAAACTGTAGGACTTGCCAGCCCCTAATTGATATCTTTACTTACTTTTTTAAATCCTCAATAGTTAGTTGATTTACTAATAAAAAATATATACTAAAAAGGAAAATACTTACAAAACGTAATAATGACATCATTTGCTACACAATTTTCCAGCCTTTTCTCACTATTCAACACAATGCTGTTGTTTCACTGTGTACATTGGACAAGACTGCGCTTTTTGTTAGGTTTTAACAATGGCCTGGTAATTCTAGGGTCCACATTTTGTTTCAGTGTGTTGCAGATGTACTTGAAATGGGATCCACAACAACCACCATTTCTATTGCTTTGTGATGGTTGAAATCTGGGAAGGAATTGTACGAAAATATCTTGTGCTTTTAGTGCACCTCGTCAGAGGATCACAATCCTTTTTGTATTGGTGGAGGCGTAGAAAGAGGCCACATACCCGTCTTATATTCAGTATGTGTACCAGAGTCCTTTTTTTGTTATAGCCTGGACATATTGCTTTAAATTTAAAATTCATGTAGCACAATCTAACAATATTCCCAGAATCAATTAGATGTGTTTACATGAATGTAAACCTCCCATGCTTCACTGCTTATATGGCTCTCCTTGAAAATGTATAAAATATGAGAGGAGGAAGTAGGGAGAAATAAACAACTGTAACACAGTCTTCAGAAGTTAGAAGTTGTATAATGAATAAGAAAGCCGGGCCATGTGCCTTGCCTAACCTTCCCGCTCTCTCTCTCTCTCTCTCTCCCCTTTCTCTCTGGGCTGAGTGTTGGCACAGAGGGAGGAAGTAAGCCGTCTTTTCCACCTGACATCACTGAATGATTAGATCAACACTGTGGTTCTCTTTGCAGACAGTTGCTGGCCAGTTGGCCATTATAATATAGCAGGGATGGGTTTTTCAGCTAGCAATATAAATCTTACTGAGATTCTCCAAAAACAGTATATCACTGGGGGAAAAAACAGCTAACCTACTGTTCATATTCTTAGTGAACATAGAGATACCTTTTTAGAGTCCAGACAGGACTGAATGGAGTTGATTCATGTTTAAACGATTGGGATGGTTTCTTTGTAATGTTTTTTTCAAAAATAACTTTTTACACTGGAAATATTGATAATATTTAGCCAACGGTGTGCATATACTTAATTTAACTGGAATATATGTATTTATATGTACCACTAACAAAATGAATATTGAATATATTTACAGTGTATGATCCTAGATTTCAGAGGTGCGCTCAGTGATTATAACTTATAACTATTTTAATGGAGATATAATTGAACCATAGAGTGAACCCGGCCTGTACAATACTATTATGTTGTTGGTTTTATTTCCCATGAGTTCTTATTGACGGAAAGCCTGTCTTTATGGAATGGGGAGAAAAAAAATGAGGCTCATAGTTACTTTTTACATTTTATTGTAAGAATAAGGAAATTACACAAATCAATATAGAAAATTAATTGATTGAAAGGAAACAAACTGTACACAAAGCAACATATCAGGGCACAATGTAAATTAAATTATACAATATCATATTATTTGCAACTAAAATCCTTGGTCATGAGTAAATGGAAATAAAACATAATATATTGCATTTAATAAATACATGATTCAAATTCTATATCCTCTATAATATATTTATTTAGATATTACTCATTTATTTAGTCCTAAATAGAAATATATAATACATGTATGTCATTATAATTTGTCTGCTTGCATTCAACAACAATGTTATCGTTAATGTAATTCAACATTTTCCATTGAGAAATGATTTCCCTGGTGAATTTCTGTGTCAGGAAATGTAATCGCATATAGTTTACAGGTGGAATATAGATGTATGTATGCATGATTATCCATGGGGGATGTGTCAGCAGGGGTTAGATATTGTGATATAATGCATAAATCTGATGATAGATTTGATTCTGGATGATAAAACTACAGAATAATCAAATCACATATTGATCTAATCAAACTCATAAATTAGGAAATATAAGTATATATTATATACAATACATGTATAACTATATAGAAAAATGTTAACAATAACAATACTGTCTTTCTTTCCTCTTTACATCAAAGCAATGTTAGCTTCCAACGCTACCACTATTTTGAAGTAAAAAATATAATTTAGAGGTATTTGTAGAAAGGAAAGCCAAAGAGAGAGGGAGAGTGAAAGAAAATGAAAAAGAGACAGATAAGAGAAGTAGGTAGAGAGAAAATAAGAGTAGGTAGGCTAATGGAAAGAAGAAAATAAAGATGAAACAGCAATTATAGACGAGGAGCTGGTGGTAGAGGTTTTTCTCTCCCAAGCTTGTTTACAGGAAGTCCTCTAAGGTCCAACAGATGGGTGTATTCACATTTTATTGCATTTTTCCAAGCCTCATAAAGTCCCCAAATTCAGCCTACCTTCATTTACGTGTGAGAAAAAAAGCATTGTTGCTGCTACTTGTCTCACTGCATCTTAATCAGAAAATTATATGCAAGTACTTGTGACAGGTTAATTGCAAACTATCACTGCCGGTTTTTTATATTTTAAGTTTATTAATGATGTAAAATGTGTCATTTCTATAAGCATAGAGTTGAGTTCTCTTTTTCCCACATGAAAAAAAGACTACAGCAGACTATAGAATACTATAGTACTTACTGTAGAATTCTTTAGTATACTATACTCCACACTGGAGTATCCCGCAATCATGTGTAGTACTTATGATATAATTGTGTAGTATACTATAGTAAATACTACAGTATTAGCCACAAAAAGCACTAGTAAATACTACAGTAATATCCGCAACACACTACAGTGTCTACAAAAACACTACCGCATATCAGAATGTGTGCCACCCATGAGTGAGAAACCTGCATGCCAAGTTCAGCCTCCAGTCCTACCTAATAACAGATTATGAAACAGTTGCTCTTTTAGTGTTTGTTCAGTAGGTTTCCTCAAGGAGAAATCAATTCAACAAAAACACTATTGTGTAAACTACAGTCATGTCTGCAGAAACACTACAGTGAATACTTCAGTAAAGTCAAAAACACCATAGTATATAAATATAGTAATGCTACAGTATTTATACCATGGTACACAAAAATATATTTTCATGTGGGTTGTTTGGCCGGCCATGAAAGTTCAGTCACATCATTCAACACCCATTGGAATAGCATGTACCCACCTCATCTCTTATGACTCTCTAATGCTCAGATAGGAACACTCACTGTAGTCATTTCTCTCAAAGCTTTTGCATTTTGACTGCTTTCTTTGGCGATGGAAGTTAAAGGCTCTGTTTGGTTTCATGCAGCCAAAGCATTAATTTGGTCTGTGAGCCTGGTTTGATTCAAATGTGTGTCCTCAGAGTGCACTTTAAAGACCTGAACATACTCACTGGTTTCATGTTGTAAAGTTAAGGGTTGCTTTGCTTCCAGATACCTGGGGCTAAAGGTCTGTAAGACATTTAGTGACTGAAGAAGTTTCTATGGAAGAGGTTTAATTTGGCTGCTAACCTCAAAATTATTATTTTTAATTTACTCCTTCCACACGCAAATGTAAACCAAGGGAGTTTGAAATAAATACTTTGCGCTTGTATTTTTGAATTATTTTTTTTACTGTTTCTGATTATCACTACAGACTAGACAGGTGCGTTATCTATGAGAGTCTTCACACTTAACTAAACTTTTCACAAAAATACCATCGGCTACACTTCAATGTAAACTTACTAACGTGTCACACACATCTCGACCGCTACCTCCGGAGCTAGCGCCCTCTAAGCAGGGCAGTGTAAACAGCAATGTCTTGTTGAGCCAACACTTACAGTAAAAACTGTAACAGCGTAGCAAAGTTTTTGAAACAGATGAAATTCGTTTTTATAGTAACGGCCTGTTACGTTCTGAAATTGTAGCCATAGCTTTAACTAACGACATGCTTCATGATCAAGTAACGTTAGCATATCAACAATGAACATTTACCCCGTTATCATACAGTGTCATTCATATTATAATATAGGCTACACAGCTAGGTAACTGCTCGCAAGCTAGCTAAATAATGGCTGCATCCTCACATAAACATGCTAGCTGTAGGTGAATGCTAACTTTTAGCTGAACCATAGGAGCTCTTAGGCTTACACCAGCATTAAGGTTACCTTAGAACAAAGCTGTCTTTATTGATCATGGAAGACATTATATGAGGTAAAAGCAAATTGCGACTGAAAATGTTGATAATTCCCGTGGGAGTTAATTATTGCCTGGACCTTGGTGGCTCATAGTCCAAAATAAATAAATAAATAAACCCTGTTGAGATTTAAAGCTACAGCGACAATTTCAGAATGCATAACAGGCTGTTACTACAATTTCAGGTAAAAACTGTACATAGTCCCAAATATAAATAAAAGCTGTTTCAAAAACATGTCTATGCTATTACGATTGTTGGCTCAACGAGACATTTCTGTTTACACTGCCCTGCTTAGAGGGCAGCACATGTTGGGCGAGTGTCGTGCGCTACCTCCTGAGGTAGCGGTTGAGACGTGACAAGTCCGCAAGTTTACATTGCAGTATACGTGTAGCCAACGTATTTTTGCGAAAATTCTAGTAAGTGTGAAGACCTTCTAGGTGTGGTTAGTGTACATCAACCTATCAAATAATTTATGGAATTATATAGTTGTTTTTTTCCCACACATAATTATATAGAAGCATTGTTTTGGAATTGTACCACAGTGGTACAACACTTGTGATTTGCATGAACATACAGTTGATGAATTGCAATGTCCTTTCCTTCTAGTGATATTTAGTCTCAGAAGGGAAGACTCATCTCAAAAACCACAAATAAATATATTCTTGGTTAATTACTGTTTAGCTCTGAATTATAATCATAACAGTGACAGGAACCTCACAGTTCATGAGTTCACTTTGAATGACGGGTATTTCCATGTTAACATAATTTCATTGCAAATAGGTGCCTGTCAGTATTTCGTAGTATCTTTACTGATGGACTGGTGGTGTATACTGTATATAGTGGTTTAGTTGGGTGGTTGTAATCCAGCTGCAGGTGATTCTAGCCTGGCAGAGACAGATCTCTATACTCCCTAGCAGAGCCAGAGGCCTTGTGGCAGTTTGAGCCTCTCTGTTCTCGTCTCCAACTGAAGTTATCAGTGTGCTTCTGTCTGCCTACATCATGGCTCCTCTGAGTGACCCCCACCCACCCTGCCAAACAGCCAAAGGCCCGCTTTGCTCACTCCCTGTTAGAGTTTGACCGATTAATCGGAATGGCCGATTAATTAGGGCCAATTTCAAGTTTTCATAACAATCGGAAATCGGTATTTTTGGGCGCTGATTTTTTATTTATTTTTATACCTTTATTTAACTAGGCAAGTCAGTTAAGAACACGTTCTTATTTTCAATGACGGCCTAGGAACTAGAGGTCGACCGATTATGATTTTTCAACGCCAATTTTTTTGAGAAATGTGTATATATACATATATATATATATATATATATATATATATATATATATATATATATATATATATATATATATATATACACACTTTTGTAATACGTGCCTATAAGAACCTCCAATAGTCAAAGGTTAATGAAATACAAATGGTATGGAGGGAAATAGTCCTATAATTCCTATAATAACGACAACCTAAAACTTCTTATCTGGGAATATTGAAGACTCATGTTAAAAGGAACTGGTGTGTTTACAGACATATTCAATCACTCCCTATCCCAGTATATTGTCCCTACATGCTTCAAGATGGCTACCATTGTTCCTGAACCCAAGAAGGCAAAGATAACTGAACTAAATTACTACTTCCCATGAGCATTCAATTCTGTCATCATGAAGTGATTTGAGAGACTAGTCAATCGCCATCACACTGCACATTGTCCACTGCCTTATCCCATCTGGACAAAAGGAATACCTATGTAAGAATGCCGTTCATTGAGCTCAGCATCTAAGCTCATCTAAGCTCATCATCAAGTTGGAGGCCCTGGGTCTCAACCCCGCCCTGTGCAATTGGGTTCTGGACTTTCTGACGGGCCGCCCCCAGGTGGTGAAGGTAGGAAACAACATCTCCACTTCGCTGATCCTCAACACTGGGGCCCCACAAGGGTGCGTACTCAGCCCCCTCCTGTCATCCCTGTTCCCCCACAACTGCATGGCCATGCATGCCTCCAACTCAATCATCAAGTTTGCAGACAACACAATAGTAGTGGGTTTGATTAACAACAATGACGAGACAGCCTACAGGGAGGAGGTGAGGGCACTCGGAGTGTGGTGTCAGGAAAACAACCTCTCACTCAACGTCAACAAAACAAAGGAAATTATTGTGGACTTCAGGAAACAGCAGAGGGAACAACCCCATATCCACATCGAAGGGACAGCAGTGGAGATGGTGGAAAGTTTTAAGTTCCTCGGCGTACAAATCACAGACAAACTGAAATGGTCCACTCACACAGACAGTGTGGTAAAGAAGGTGCAGCAGCGCCTCTTCAACCTCAGGAGGCTGAAGAAATGTGGCTTGTCACCCAGAACCCTGACAAACTTTTACAGATGCACAATTCAGAGCATCCTGTCGGGCTGTATCACAGCCTGGTACGGCAACTGCACCGCCCTCAACTGCAAGGCTCTCCAGAGGGTGGTGCGGTCTGCACAACGCATCACCTTGGGCAAACTACCTGCCCTCCATGACACCTACAGCACCCGATGTCACAGTAAGGCTAAAAAGATCATCAAGGACATCAACCACCTGTGCCACTGCCTGTTCACCCCGTTATCATCCAGAAGGCGATGTCAGTACAGGTGCATCAAGGCTAGGGCAGAGAGACTGAAAAATAGCTTCTATCTCAAGCCCATCAGACTGCTAAACTGCAATCACTAACTCAGAGAGGCTTCTGCCTACATCGAGACCCAATCACTGGCCACTTTAGTTAGTTGTTAGTTGTTGGGGAATTGTTAGATTACTTATTAGATATTACTGTTAGATATTATTGTTAGATATTACTGCACTGTCGGAACTAGAAGCACAAGCATTTTGCTATACCCGCATTAACATCTGCTAACCATGTGTATGTGACAAATAGCATTTGATTTGATTTGGAATGGCATCTGACTGAGGGCCAGACCAAATAACGTGCTGCCCTTTTCTCTGGCCTGCTGCCAGAGCAGAGTGGTTGTCTAGCCATAACAGCTGAGACTGTGGGCAATCAAGGAGAAAGGTTCTGGCACAACATAAAGACTGGGAGACGAACTCCATGATTGTTTGGCAGCCAGTGACAGTAGGGCTGTAATGCATCAGCCAATCTCAGTATTGAGTGCTGGTTTATAATGGAGGCAAGTGAGGTGCCAATGGCTGGTCTCAAACGGAAATGATTTAGCCTAGAGAGAGCAAGCTTCTGCAATTCTAGAAATGTGATTTGTGTGATTTAGTGAGACTTGCCATGTACAAACTATCCTCAAATGTAAGAATAAAACTTCAGAAGTTCCCATAGTAGGAAAGTTGATTAAAGCAGACTAAAGCTTGTTAACATGTATGGGGAAGAATGTACAGTATATGTGTTCTTCATGAAACTAATATACAGTATTATGAAGACAAGTGGTGTTCACAGGACAGGGCTGATCTTCATACAGTAATTGGAGAGGGGAGTGATCCCACTATGGCCATTATCAAAGGGCTTTGTGGTCTGTCCATAGACTCAAAGCAGCGATACTCTCCAATTTTGTGGACAGGCTTATGACGTCACATGTAAAATCTTGACATGTTTTGAGTTATAATTTACTTGTGGTGAAAAGAAACTAGCAATGAATAGGGTACATCTCTGTACGATTAAATTTTTTTTTTTGAAAATGTATGAACATAACAGCTCGCACACTTTTGCTCATATAACTCATCTGAAAGTCTTTTAAATTGAAAATCTGTTATTTCTTCATGTCCTTTTGACACCTCTCATACATCAATGTATTTAATTTGATGGCATCCTATCTTTCATTATAAGCTATCTTTGATTTTCCTTTCATTCAGTCAATCAAGTCTTTCTCTAGGCTATAAAGAGCTGTAAAGAAGAGAGTGAGTGGAAGGCATAAGTAATTTAACTTTAAAGATGGGCTTTAATTCAGTAGTCTGTTTCCCGGAACTGGGCCAGTTTAATTAACGTGAATTTAGCTGTCAGACTTGGAAGGGAGCTGCCCAACGTTCAAGCCACAAGATGTCTGCTATCTTCCTTGCCTCAGAGCATGTCTGTAAATGTTCGCCATGATCTAAGACAAAATAACTGTAAGGTGTGATTAAGAAGCATAATGGACAAATGCTGCAATTAAAAACTTTTATCAGATGATATACTGTCATGAATTTCTAGGATGACACATATTTATTATGCATCCATTTCCCTCCCCCAAAGTTTGTGATGGTCACTGCTGATACCTTAAATAAAGTTTACGAACCACAAAATTCGAATCAAAACAGAATCGTGAGACGATGATGATGATGGCAAAAAATGTTCCATTTCACCCATTATTACAACCCAGGAGCAGTCAGTAAGTGACGACAACTGAAGTGTGTAAAGCCAACTGCAGCGGAAAGAGTTAACCGCACACTGTAAACGATACAGGAAAATATTTTAATCAATATTTTGAAATGCCATGTTTTGCACCTTGGTTCTGTTTTTTGATTGCTTGTCTACTGATAGGGAGGAGAGGGCCTCTGATTCTGAGCTGTGTGAGAAGTAGGGCAAACCTTTAGTCTCAGTCCATCAGCCACTGCTGCTCTCTCTGTGCCCAGAGGTCCAAGTACTGTAGATTACTTTAGACCTTGTAATTCTGGTTCTTTTCATCTCTGAATTCATTCTTATCTTTACCTCCCTTTACCTTTAGGTTATTATTTTCATCTCTGGATTAATTATTCTTTTTTAATTTCTTTACAGTATGGATCTCAGAGTTTTAGAAAATTTCCAACATGGACAACATCCTGAAGGTGAGTATGTTTCAACATGGAGTGAGCTGAACATTAACTTTTAAGTGTTAGAATGACATATAAAGAACACTAATTGTATCTCTATGGTTGATGCCATATAGACTTGCTAGGTAGTATCTAATAAATAGTACTTTCACTGCGTGGCAGTGAATAGCTGTTGCATGTAAGGTCATTTAAATGTACAGTGCATTCGGAAAGTATTCCATCCCCTTGACTTTTTACACATTTTGATACGATACAGCCTTATTCTAAAATGTAAAAAAAAAAAAAAAAAATCCATCATCGATCTACACACAATAGCCCATAATGACAAAGCACATTTATTAAAAATACAAAACAGAAATACCTTATTTACGTAAGTATTCAGACCCTTTCCTATGAGACTCTAAATTGAGCGCAGGTGCATCCTGTTTCCATTGATTATCATTGAGATGTTTCTACAAACTTGATTGGAGTCCAACTGTGGTAAATTAAATTGATTGGACATCATTTGGAAAGGCACACACCTGTCTATATAAGGTCCCACAGTTGACAGTGCATATCAGAGCAGAAATCAAGCCATGAGGTTGAAGGAATTGTCCGTAGAGCTCCGAGACAGGATTGTGTCGAGGCACAGATCTGGGGAAGGGTATCAATGTCTGCGGTATTGACGGTCCACAAGTACACAGTGGCCTCCATCATTTTTAAATGGAAGAAGTTTGGAACCACCAAGACTCGTCCTAGCAATCAGGGGAGAAGGGCCTTGGTCAGGTAGGTGAATAAGAACCCGATGGTCACTCTGACAGAGCTCCAGAGTTCCTCTGTGGAGTTGGGAGAACCTTCCAGAAGGACAACCATCCCTGCAGCATTCCACCAATCAGGCCTTTATGGTAGAGTGGCCAGATGGAAGCTACTCCTCAGTAAAAGGCACATGACAGCCCGCTTGGAGTTTACCATAAAGATCCAACAGACCACGACCCTAAGCCCAGATCCAAGACAACACAGGAGTGGCTTCGGGACAAGTCTCTGAATGTCCTTGAGTGGCCCAACCAGAGCCCGGACTTGAACTCGATCGAGCATCTCTGTAGAGACGTGAAAATAGCTGTGCAGCGATACTCCCCATCCAACCTGACATAGCCTGAGTGGATCTGCAGAGAAGAATGGGAGAGACTGCCCAAGTACAGGTGTGCCAAGCTTGTAGTGTCATACCCAAGAAGACTCGAGGCTGTAATCGCTGCCAAAGGTGCTTCAACAAAATACTGAGTAAAGGGTCTGAATACTTATGTAATATTATTTTATTTTAAATAAACCTGTTTTTTCTTTGTCATTATGGGGTATTGTGTGTAGAGTGATGAGGGGAAAAAACAATTCAATCCATTCTAGAATAAGGCTGTAACGTAAAAAAATGTGGTAAAAGACAAGGGGTCAGAATACTTTCCGAATGCACCGTATGTAGTGCAGTGGCACACATACATCTACATTACATAATCATTCATTTAATTGACATCATTTGTACTGTATGTATGACTGTAAATACAATGCAAAATAAATGATTTAATAGTACAGGTCAAAAGGTCATGAAGAAGCATGTGGTCAAAGGATGTGGAAAGTGTAACTACATCCAGTCCAGTTCGAGGGTTTTCTAAACAGGCATAGAGATTGAGTGTGTTTGCTCAGGTGCATCAGTGAATGTGAGCCCCCCTCCTACAGGACTATTTCTATAGGACTGTTAAAAAGAGGATGAGGAGGGGTGTGTGCTCAGGGAGCTCAGGGAGGGACGTGTGTTAACTGTAATTACAGGGTGATGAGTGGCTGGACTCGGCCATACTGCACAGACACCTGCCATCAGTCTGCTCTCTACCTGACTATAAGGCTGTTGTATTCTGTTTGTCTATCTGTCCGTCTGTCAGCCTCTCTCCCCTCTCTCTCTTTCTCTCTCTCCATCTTACATGGGGCAGCCAGTGGGATTCCTGGCAGAGTGATTTGGTATTGTATCATAAAATCACATTGCCAGGGATTTCCAACCAGCTGCATGCCACACTCTTCAACATCATCCCCATCCAATCCTGCTGGAGCCTGTTGCCTACTCAACCTTTGTCTACCGTCCCTATGCTACATGTTCTTTCAGAAGGTCACTGGGGATGAGGATCACAACTATTGAGGCCAATGGCTCTCATGTTCAGGATATAGCTAACGGCCCCAGACAAGCATTCTTTGCTACAAATGTGAAATGTTCCTCAACATCTAATTGTGGTTTCCCAGTCACTTGTTCAGTCTCAACATCCCGCTCTGAACTGGTAAATATATTCTAGCACTTTATTCATGCAGGAATAAAACACACAGAATATTATCCCTAAGCCATCTTCTCCAAATATCTCCACCAGCAGCCGTAACACAATGCTTATCCATAGCTGAAAGCTCGAACTTTCTGGATAAGAAAAGAAAAAACGTGCATACCAAAATATGTGAACATACAAGAGAGATGGATGACATCTGGATCTAATGATACGGGGTTCAGAGTTTCGTGAGGTGCAGGACTTAGCTCGCTTTGTGAACAGATCTGTGAAAGCCCATGTTCACAGTGGCTAAGTTCCGCTCCTCAGAGGCCCTCTCTCATCAGCAGTGGAGTGAGACCCTGGACATGATGGAGGGGCGAGCAAACACTATCGGGAGGGGGGAGAGCTGTATTTCTGTCTCATACAGGAAGGAAATACAGAAAATGTCCCATTGGGAAAACCAGAAACAATCTAATTGTGAACAATGCTCAAATTTTCAATCAAGGGGGTCAAGTCGAGGGGTACGGTCAAAGCCGTTCTAAATTGCTCTTGAGAAATATAAACACTGTATATCATGTCGTGCTGTGAAGTGTTTCGAGTGGTTTATTTTTCAGTACAGTCTATTTATCTCAGCATGTGCAATGCGTTTGTAATTGGTAAGGAAATGAATTATGAATTACATTTCATTATGTTATTATATTATGTAGTTAGGTTTACTCTGTGCTCATGTGATTTTGAGACTCATGTTTAGATCCTCATGTTGTGAAAACAATTTACCATGTGGGTGTATACATTATAATCATGACGACTGCTGTTCTTGGAATGACTCGTCCACCAGATCTCACATGGACTCAACTGTGTATCTATCTGGACAAAGGGACTGTTCACAATAACTCCCACCACATTGAGGGTGTGCCCCCCTGTGGTGAAAACAGAACTTTGCGAGTCGCGGGGCTCAACCTCCTGTGCCTACTGAGCTGATAACAGTTTGATATAATGAGCACTGGCTCAGTTCAGCAGGAACCGGAGTTATGCCTTCTAAAAACAATTTAAGAAATGAAACTTCAAAGTTAGGCTTCACTTAATCATGGCAATCAAAAAACAGAAAGCATTCAGCAATCAAGGCAGAGAGAAGTTGGTTCACCCCAGTCATCCACGAACTCGAGCCCATGAAGGAATACTGCTCCTGTCATTTTCTCCTCTAAATAGATTACAGGAGCAGAGTTTTTCCAGATGTATTTTCTATTGGAGTATCTAGTTTTCTACATCGAAACTTCTATGTCTATTCAATGAGAGAGAAAAAAATTATCTGTGTCAGAAAGGACCAACTACCCTTATTTTACCTGGTAAGTTGACTGAAAACACATTCTCATTTACAGCAACAACCTGGGGAATAGTTACAGGGGAGAGGAGCGGGGATGAATGAGCCAATTGGAAGCTGGGGATGATTAGGTGGCCATGATGGTATGAGGGCCAGATTGGGAATTTAGCCAGGACACCTTAACACCACTACTCTTATAATAAGTGCATGGGATCTTTAATGACCACAGAGAGTCAGCACACCCATTTAACGTCCCATTCGAAAGATGGCACTCTACACAGGGCAAGGTCCCAAATCACTGCCCTGGGGCATTGGGATAAATATATTTTTTTTAGACCAGAGAAAAGAGTGCCTCCTGTTGGCCCTCCAAAACCACTTCCAGCAGCATCTGGTCCCCCATCCAGGGACTGACCAGGACCAATGGTGTAGTGGAGGGAATACGCAGGGATACTCCGTATATCCACTTATTTTTCAGTGGAGAATGCATATACTCACTTAATCCCCACTGATAAACAGGGGAACAACTTTCACTGGGGACAGACATGCCCCCACATTCTGAAATTGCATTCCCCCCCGCCCCAGTTTTATCATTGGAATGTATATACAAAACGAGGCAATGGTCTGCTTTAGGACCATGCGGACGCCTCCGAGTGGTCAGGTAGGTTGTTTGAGTGTTTATCCGACTGGCAATTTAATTTATTTTTATTTTTATCTCCCCCCACTTCTAAAACCAGAGTTGCGCACCTGCTGATAGCTATCAAAGTAGTGTAGTGGAGGTATAAGCTGTATCAATTAACAGGGCTGATGGTACAGATCAGAATGTTTAGCTTAAAATGTTGATCAACTATTATTTCTTAACATTTTAGGCGAAGCAATGTTCACACGGCAGTAGGCCTACGTGTGAAATTTCCAAAATGCAATTAGCATTGTTTCTAAAATGCGCAAAGCACATGCAAGCGGTTTCCTGCACAGAGATGGAAATATCTGTTAGAAAGAGGGGTGATTTAAAGATACAACAACTATCATGTGCTTGCAGTGGAGGCTGCTGAGGGGAGAACGGCTCATAATAATGGCCGGAACGGAGCATATGGAATGGCATCAAACACCTGGAAACCATGTGTTTGATGCATTTGATACCATTCCACTGATTCCACTCCAGTCATTACCACGAGCCCGTTCTCCAAAATTAAGGTGCCACCAAACTCCTGTGATCAATTAAATGTATTTATAATCAAATGTATTTATAAAATCCTTCTTACATCAGCTGATGTCACAAAGTGCTGTACAGAATCCCAGCCTAAAACCCCAAACAGCAAGCAATGCAGGTGTAGAAGCACGGTGGCTAGGAAAAACTCCCTAGAAAGGCCAGAACCTAGGAAGAAACCTAGAGAGGAACCAGGCACTGAGAGGTGTCCAGTCCTCTTTTGGCTGTGCCGGGTGGAAATTAACTCGATCCAACTTAGATCGAGGTACAGACCCGGTCTCAATGGGGATAGGATGATTAGGATGATTCCTTTACCTGCTAGACAATGAAAGATAGTTGAAAGAAAACCAATAGAACAAGAGAACGCATATGAGTAAGTCTTATAACAAATTCTTGCCTCCACGTTTCTATGGTAGTATTTTGGCTAAAGGCTACTTTAATGTAAGCTAAGACATGCCTAATATAAAGTAAAACGTCCAGGTTTCAAACAATTAAGGAACAGGAAAAATATAGTGATGCTAATGATAGGCCTAACCATCTTCTGGTAGATGGAAAGGCTTTCCCAAAAACCTTCTCTATTAAATGTTAACTAGCTACAAAGTAGCCTATACCTACCTCAGAATGATATCATGATTATTTGCGTTAATCCAGTGGCCATTTCTTTTGCAAACTCCATTTCATGTGCTACAGAAACACACCTAATCAAAAATAGTGCAATGTGCCTGCACCTAGTGGTCTCCTGATGTGGTCTAAGCATTGTTTTGGACTTAGAACATACTATGTTGTTGTTTTTCTGTTTAAAAAAAAAGTGTGACTTTGAGAACAAAAACCTGAAAGATTTTTGTATCTGTTTCAGTAGTAGGCCTACTATTAACCTACTGCACAGTACAGCTTGGGTTGGCCTGACTGTGAAAGACCAATATGAGATTAATAATTTTAGGTCATTCAGAGTGTATGTCACTCTTTCTCATATAATTTTTTCACACAAGTTGCCTTTCCTTTGCCACATTTGGAAAACCTTTGGCAAAATTAGAGTATACTCACTTCTCCAGGCACCAACCACTACACCACTGACCAGGACCAACCCTGCTTAGCTTCAAAGGCAAGCCAGCGGTGGGATGTGGGGTGGTATGCTGCTGGCATTGTACAGTTCTAAAATAAAATCCTTTATCAAACTTTGCCTGCCCTCTTTTTGCTTCTCAAAATGTTGTGATAAGGATGGCTTCTAAAATAATAATCAATCAAAATGAAATGGAGGCATATGATCTATCTTATTTAAGACGTGGTGTTTGATGCATTAGAGCAATTGTTTTATAAACATCATGCTATACGGGCGGAGGGTGTGAGTGCATTGCTGTTTGTCTCATAATCTGTCGGCATCATGACACATAAAGAGGCGTGTTTGGTTTTACAGCAGGGTTAGATTCATCGGAGCTGTCTAGCCTCCACACAGTTACATAATGTCAGTTCTGAGGCGGCAGGTTGCGTGTGATTGGATCATCGTTTCCTAATCTTCTCCTCACGCTCTGAGAAACACCAGGGACAGTTGCCTCTTTGTTGTCATGATATGCAAGATGGGGGCTAGTTTTTATGTCTTAAAGTAGAGTGTTAAAAAGCAACCAAGTACTGTACACATACAGTATGCACTGTATGACTGCTCTGAGATAACAGTTAATATAGCTTACTGTGACAAGACTGTGAACCATGTTAAATTCAAAGCTATTACCTCATGTCCGATACATGATGGATTTCTCACCGAGTATTACAGTAGTGTAGGAGACCGGCCATGATGAACAGCTAATATACACTGAGGGTAGCTGGGGTGGTTCTTTGAAACTCATCTGAAAACTAGGGGCAGTTTAATTTTATCTCTTGATCTCAGTGACAACACCAGCCATTTCTGTATAATAATAATATAGCTAGCGTAACGTAACTGTATTTTAGATAACAATGATTACATACATCTATTAATAGGGTTGGCTACACTTCCAGGGTTACAAGCCAGCTACCTAGCTAGTTTCATTGAATGTTTCTCAGATGATCTGATGAGAATTTGAGGAAGATATGTAACTTGTTGTAACTTGTCCCTCTGATCTTAAAAGTGCATCTCGGCAGACATTTAAAAAAAAGAATATATATATATATATATAAATATACAGTTGAAGTCGGAAGTTTACATACACTTAGGTTGGAGTCAGTAAAACTAGTTTTTCAACCATTGCACAAATGTATTGTTATAAAACTATAGTTTTGACAAGTCGGTTAGAACATCTACTTTGTGCATGACACAAGTCATTTTTCCAACAATTGTTTACAGACAGATTAGTTCACTTATAATTCACTGTATCAGTGGGTCAGAAGTTTACATACACTAAGTGGACAGTGCCTTTAAACAGCTTGGAAAATTCCAGAAAATGATGTCATGGCTTTAGAAGCTTCTGATAGGCTAATTGACATCATTTGAGTCAATCGGAGGTGTACCTGTGGAAGTGTACCTGTGGACGTATGCTTAAAACTCAGTGCCTCTTTACTTGACATCATGGGAAAATCAGAAAAAATCCGCCAAGACCTCAGAAAGAAAATTGTAGACCTCCACAAGTACCATGTTCATCTGTATAAACAATAGTACGCAAGTATAAACACCATGGGACCACACAGCCGTCATACCGCTCAAGAAGGAGACGTGTTCTGTCTCCTAGAGATGAATGTACTTTGGTGCGAAAAGTGCAAATCAATCCCAGAACAACAGCAAAGGACGTTGTGAAGATGCTGGAGGAAACAGGTACAAAGGTATCGATATCCACAGTAAAACGAGTCCTTAATTGAAATAAACGGAAAGACCCCTCAGCAAGGAAGAAGCCACTGCTCCAAAAGCACCATAAAAATGCCAGACTACGGTTTGCAACTGCACATGGGGACAAAGATCGTAATTTGAAGAGAAATGTCCTCTGGTCTGATGAAACGAAAATAGAAATGTTTGGCCATAAGGACCATTGTTATGTTTGGAGAAAAAAGGGGAGGCTTGCAAGCCAAAGAACACCATCCCAACCGTGAAGCATGGGGGTGGCAGCATCATGTTGTGGGGACTGTTGCACTTCACAAAATAGATGGCATCATGAGGAAAGAAAATTATATGGATATATTGAAGCAACATCTCAAGACATCAGTCAGGTTAAAGCTTGGTCGCAAATGGGTCTTCCAAATGGACAATGACCCCAAGCATACTTCCAAAGTTGTGGCAAAATGGCTGAAGGACAAGAAAGTTAAGGTATTGGAGTGGCCATCACAAAGCCCCGACCTCAATCCTATAGAAAATTTGTGGGCAGAACTGAAAAAGCGTGTGTGAGCAAGGAGGCCTACAAACCTGACTCAGTTACACCAGCTCTGTCAGGAGGAATGGGCCAAAATTCACCCAACTCATTGTGGGAAGCTTGTGGAAGGCTACCTGAAATGTTTGACCCAAGTTAAACAATTTAAAGGCAATGCTACCAAATACTAATTGAGTGTATATAAACTTCTGACCCACTAGAAATGTGATGAAAGAAATAAAAGCTGAAATAAATCACTCTCTACTATTATTCTGACATTTCACATTCTTAAAATAAAGTGGTGTTCCTAACTGACCTAAGACAGGGAATTTTTACTCTGATTAAATGTCAGGAATTGTGAAAAACTGAGTTCAAATGTATTTGGCCAAGGTGTATGTAAAGTGTCTTTAAAGAGGCAGTTGATAATCTTTAAAAGCCATACATTTAATGTAGGACATGCACACACACACTTGCATTAAAAGCTCTTCCTTTCAGATTCACTCCAAAACAAATGTTGTTCTCCGTTTTCTTCCTTTTCGTCTGTGAAATAGCCTAGTGTACAACTGCTGCTCATAAACCTTAGCCAGTCAGTCATTATGGCAGTCCAGAGTAGGAGATCTGATCTAGGATCAGGACCCCACCTGTCCAGATAATCTTGTCAATTATGATCTGAAAGGCCAAACTGATCCTTGATCAGCACTCCTATTCTGAGACATTTATGGATACAGACCCTGGCCTCACTCTTCCCTTTGTCAGTCATCAATCACCAGCACATGGGTTAGTCAGCAATAAAGAAGCAATCTGTCTTTGTCTTTAGGGGTTCGAAGAAATCAATCGAACTGTGGAGAAATCTGATAAAACGGAAACAGGAAATGAAAACTAATATTTTCTGTTGAATGATCAAGTTTGTCTTCAGTCTCATCTTCCGATGGAGTCAGAGAAAAATGTGTACAAGGAATGTGTACAAGAGAGGGTGGTTGGAGGAACTTTCTCTTTTAAAATGTATCTTTACATAAACATGATCTTGGTACTTGACAGATGCGATTTTCATCACCTCTAATGCTCTCTTTTTTTGTGTTGATACGTTTGTCACAAGCTTCAAGGCATAGTCCAATGTTTTGTTTATGGACATCTTGAGCCTAAGTTTTCTTAAAATATTTGATACGATTGAGGTTTGATAGAACTGTCAGCAAAAAATTATAGGGATAGAATTTCTCTTGCTTTTTAACTGTAGTACTTCCCCTTTCACTGACTTGAATCTTGTCATTCTCCTCAAGGATATTGTGTTTTGCTGATATTCTCAACCAGGGGTGCAACTTTGGTTTTAAAAGTGGGGAGGACGGAATTATTATTATTATATATATATTTTTCTATCCAGTCGGATAAGCACTCCAAACAGCCTACCCGACCACTCGTGAGGCGTCCGTCCGTATGGTCCTAAAGTACACCGTTGACTCATTTTGTATCACATTCCAATGATAAAACTGGGGGGTGACAAAAATTCAATTTCAGAATGTGTGTGTGTGTGTGGGGGGGGGGGGGGGGGGGCATGTCCCCCCTGTCCCCAGGGAAAGTTGTGCTCCTGTTCTCAACCATCGACTGAAAAATCAGCGGACAATAAGTAAATAAAGAATTGCCACTTTGCCAGTACATGGTGTGTTTTAGTGAGTTGGCCCAACTAATCACTGAAGCCACCATTACTTTATGCTTCGTTGTCTGGCAGCTATTTAGGCCTCATGCACATCAAGTAAAGACAGGACCTCTTTTGATCTATCAACCCAGCTCCCTCCTCAGTCCTCACACAAGACTGTATTGTAATAAAAGAACAACTGTCGTCTTTCATGGTCACAAAATCCACTAAAAAGACGAGTTTAAGATTCATGACATCACAGGCTCTGCTCAAGGCTCTGCTTCGGCAATCAATAGAATCTCCCTCATGTGTGTATTTATGTCAGTGAAAGAACCCTGAGTAGAATCCCTTGAGTTGTTACTGTATTGTGTGCAGAATATTTTATATGGCATCATTTTGTCATAGAAAGCTGGTTTAGCATTCTGGGCCTAAACCCTGTTATAAGACACAGAAGTAAGTGCTCAGATCACACTGGCTGGTTTTGTTCACAGGGTTTTGTAAGGTTCATTCACACCACTTCAGGCATCAGGGTGGGGAACATAGGGCACCATGTTCCCTATGTAGTGCACTACTTTTGACCAGGGCATGGGCCATAGTCAAAAGTAGTGCACTACATAGGGAATAGAGTGCCATTTGGGACATAACCTTTCTCTCTCCTCATAGGCTCTTCCCAAGAAAAAAACTATTCCTATCTCAGCAGGAGTGGTGAATCATAAACCCCTGGTCAATATCGTTGCACAACACTTTTTACACTTATAGCCAGCCATTCAATGCTACCTCACAGAATAGGCCTACATCACTTGAAGTGGGATAAGGAACTTCCTCACACACTCTTCACCACAAACAACAATATTTATTTTCTAGCAGTCATTCGAGCATCTGTCAATCTTCTAAGACTGGAATTTAATATTTGATTTACTTGAAGTACTATTAGAGAAAGTGAATGGGTCATACAGTATAACTACTGTAGCTTGAAGATTTGAAGGTGACATTTCAATGGGTGTGGTCATTTCTACGGATATCATCCATCTCTGGACTATACGCTTGACTCAACGAGAGAGTGACTCACACAAGCAACACCCCGCCAAGGCCAACGTAGACGCCTACTTCCCATGGCATGATGGGAACAACAGATCCTGCATGTGGCCACACCACTGCTGTTACTGTACTTCACTGAAGTCCTGGCACATCCTGTCAGACTCCATGTGCTTTAAACACAGAAGCAGTGTAAATATTTGCCTGTGACTGAGTAACAGATCACACACGTCTACAGCTCAGATGTAATCTATACACTAATCTACTGTAACATAAATGCAACTTACCTTATTTAGAGTCATAATCATTCGTTTTCTGAACGTCGAGGAGTAAAACAGGGCTTCTTTTGTTAATTATTAGATCCATCCTCCTCATGTTATTTCTTTGTTTATTCATTACATTTGGTTTGCAGAAGAGAGCATGTGCTTCAATGATCAGAGCAGTTGAGCATCATGCTGAGCTATACTATCCATAAATACATTGCATAAAGTTAATGTTATATGAGCATCATAGGCTGTCTGGGTGCAGCTGCAGACATGGAATTATGTGGTTTCTGACAATACAAGTAATGCATTAATAAATTGGGATGTTGAATGCAATGTTTTTATTGGACACATTTGCAATCTCCAGATTCATTCAAAAAAGTACTGTTCTCTGTTTTTGTCCTTTTAGTCTGTGAAATAGCCTAGTGTCCCACTGCTACTAATAAACCTCAGCTAGTCAGTAATTATGGCAGTCCATAAAAATATGACATATTTTCTCATATTATATATTTGAGTCATCTGGGATGAAGCACCAGAGTTGGATCTGGGCCTGTATCCACAAAGCATCTCAGAGTAGGAGATCTGATCTAGGATCAGGACTCCCCTGTCCAGATAATCTTATCACTTATGATCTGAAAGGCCAAACTGATCCTAGATCAGCACTCCTATTCTGAGACATTTATGGATATGGACCCTGGCCTCACTCTTCCCTTTGTCAGTCATCAATCACCAGCACATGGGTTAGTCAGCAATAAAGAAGCAATCTGTCTTTGTCTTTAGGGGTTGGAAGGAATCAATCGAACTGTGGAGAAATCTGATAAAACGGAAACAGGAAAGGAAAACTAATATTTTCTGTTGAGTGATCAGGTTTGTCTTCAATGTCTCATCTTCCGATGGAGTCAGAGAAAATTGTGTACAAGAGATGTGTACAAGAGAGGGTGGTTGGGGGAACTTTGTCTTATAGGCCTCATGCAGATTTAGTAGAAACAGAACCTATTTTGGTCTATCAATCCATCTCCCTCCCCAGTTCTCACGCAAGACCGAACTGTAATGAAAGAACAACTGTCTTTCATGGTCACAAAATCCACTCAAAAGATGAGATTAAGATTCATGACATCACAGGCTCTGCTCAAGGCTCTGCTTCGGCAATCAAGAGAATCTCCCTCGTGTGTGTATTTATGTCAGTGAAAGAACCTTGAGTAGAATCCCTTGAGTTTTTACTGTATTGTGTGCAGAAGATTTTATATGGCATCATTTTGTCATAGAAAGCTGGTTTAGCATTCTGGGCCTAAACCCCGTTATAAGACACAGAAGTAAGTGCTCAGATCACACTGGCTGGTTTTGTTCACAGGGTTTTGTAAGGTTCATTCACACCACTTCAGGCATAAGGGTGTCGCAAATGTCACCCTGTCCCTATGTAGTGCATTACTTTTGACCAGGGCATGAGCCATAATCAAAAGTAGTGCACTACATAGGGAATAGGGTGTCATTTGGGACACAACCTTTCTCCTCATAGGCTCTTCCCAAAACAAACCTATTCCCACCTCAGCAGGAGTGGTGAATCATAAACCCCTGGTCAATATCGTTGCACAACACTTTTTACACTTATAGCCATTCAATGCTACCTCACAGAATAGGCCTAAATCATTAGTTTTATGAACGTTGAGGAGTTGATTATTAGATCCATCCTCCTCATGTTATTTCTTTGTTTATTCATTACATTTGGTTTTCAGGAGAGAGCATGTGCTTCAATGATCAGAGCAGTCGAGCATCATGCTGAGCTATACTATCCATAAATACATTGCATAAAGTTAATGTTATATGAGCATCATAGGCTGTCAGGGTGCAGCTGCAAACATAGAATTATGTGGTTTCTGACAATAAAAACAATGCATTCATAAATTGGGAGGTTGAATGCAATGTTTTTATTAGACACATTTGCAATCACCCACTCTGTTTACAATATCATCACAGCTCATTGAGCTCAATGAAGTAAACACCCCCCACAATACTGTAACTCATGTCAGTGAGGGTTTGAAAACGCAGTCCATCTGTTCCCAATCTTAGCTACAATATGTCTACTCTGGCCAGGTTTGGTTTTGATTGAGTCTAATCTACCTCTAATCTAGACTCATAAGGTTATCATGCACAGTTAGTTTATCTCAGGGGAAATATGTTTTCATGGTTTGTAACCTGGCCGTTCTGTATTGGTAAATAGTTTTTTATAACCACTTAAAAGTTTTTATTTAACCTAGGCAAGTCAGTTAAGAACAAATTCTTATTTTCAATGACGGCCTATCAACCTTTTGGTTGCAAGTCCAAAGCTCTAACAACTAGGCTACCCTGCAGCCCCAAGTATGGATTAGTCTAGTTATTTTTTCAAACCCAGCCACAAATAAAGGAGAGAACAACCTGTAGCACTTTAGTTTGAACATATTGCCCAACAAAATGACTGTATTATCCCAAACAACTGGATAAAATGGCAGATAAAGTAACTACCCTCAATTCACACTGAAAAGGGTAATGATGTCCTCATAAGACAGATTGCAAAAACATTTGGGGGGTCAGGCAGGGCTGGGAGTATCAAGCTCAAGACTGTAGGCCTATGACTGTATTATCCCAAATAACTGGATAAAATGGCAGATAAAGTAACTACCCTCAATTCACACTGAAAAGGGTAATGATGTCATAAGACAGATTGCAAAAACATTTGGGGGGTCAGGCAGGGCTGGGAGTATCAAGCTCAAGACTGTAGGCCTATGCACTTATTACACTAACATAATAAGCAAATAATGAGTGTCTTTGCAATGAGTCAAAGTAACAAATAGTTGATTATTGAGGTTCCAAACAAACATGCCATGCAATTGGTAGCTACAGAGGTTCCAAATTGTATAGTAGCTAGCTACTGCCACACTGTGGTTATGTATGACAATGCATTGTATTTTATTTGTATTATTTTTTTTTTTCATCATATACCTGTATTCAAAACAGGAAATGCAAACAATATTTCACTATGTCCAATCTATATTCGTTCAAATGTATCGTTATTGGTTATACTCACTGAGCTTAATAAAAAAATGCAATAATACCACATGGCTATGTGGCTACCGAGCTACTTTTTCTGATAGACAATCTTTGAGAACGCCCTTGCTTCAATCAGCATCGCCCTTTTCTACCTCATCCGCTGACGAGAAACTGATTTCAAACATTTGGCGGCGGATTGGGATTTGTTTGGTGCTTGACTGTAGCCAGCTAACGTTAGGTTGTATGTAAATAACTTTTTAAAACTTGGCAAGTGAGTTTACGCATTCACATGGATTCAACTATGGCGAACCTTCTTGTTGGACTTTCAGTCAACATCCAAAGAAGCGATGGTAAGCTAATTTGGTTATTTTAAGGAATTGTTAGCTAGGTTTGTTTATTTCCCTTGTTAGTGTTGCAGTTAGCCAGATTTACCTCCCAAATAATATAACGTTACCTAGTTAATATGAACATTATTTGTTGTAATACACTGACGCGGGTCAGTAAGTTATAGGTGAATAAGTTACAAAACTCGACGAATTGAATTAGCTAACGTTACTTGAATGCCACTCAAGCTAATCGAAAAACGTATTGTTTGTTATTGGTGCATGTGTGGTTAACATAACTTGTGTGGTTGTTAGCAGCTAGTAGACACAGCTAGCTATAGGATAATAAAGCAATTCTTTGATATGTTTTTACTAGTTATGGCCGTTGTAGTGCTAAAGTTAGGTGACCTAACGTTACACTGAACAACATGTAAAGTGTTGGTTTCATGAACTGAAATAAAATATCTGACATTTTACATATGCACAAAAAGTAGTGAGCATTTCTCCATAGCCAAGATAATCCATCCACCTGGCATATCAAGAAGCTGATTAAAAAGCATGATCATTACACAGGTGAACCTTGTGCTGTGGACAATAAAATGGTTCAGCGTCATAACTGACTTCAGTGGGCAAATGGTCACCTTCGATGGCCACTGGCACGCTGGAGAAGTGTGCTATACAGGATGAATCCAGGTTTTAACTGTACCGGGCAGATGGCAGACTGTATGGCGTTGTGTGGGCGAGCGGTTTACTGATGTTGACATCAGTGACCCATGGTGGGGTTATGGTATGGGAAGGTATACGCTCCGGACAACAAACACAATAGCATTTTATTTGATGGCAATTTGATTGCACATGGATACCGTGGCAAGATCCTGAGGCCCATTGTTGTGCCATTCATCCACTGCCATCACCTCATGTTTCAGCATGATAATGCACTGCTCCATGTCGCAAGGATCTATACACAATTCCTGGAAGGTGAAAATGTCCCATATCTTCCATGGCCTGCATTCTCACCAGATGTCACTCATTGAACATGTGTGGGATGCTCTGGCTCGATGTGTACTACAGCGTGTTCCAGTTCCCACCAATATCCAGCAATGTCACACAGCCATTGAAGAGGAATGGGACAATATTCCACAGGCCACAATCAACAGCCTGATCAACTCTATAACGGAGATGTGTCCTGCTGCATGAGGCAAATGGTGGTCACATCAGATACGGACTCATCCCAAACAATCTCAATTGGGTTGAGGTCGGGTGATTGTGGAGGCCAGGTCATCTGATGCAGCACCATCACTCTCCTTGGTCAAATGGCCCTAAAATATAATCAAGTATAAATAATTTCAAATTCCTTATTAAGCAAACCAGACAGCACTATTTTATTTTTTAAATTTACAGATAGCCAGGGGCATGCTCCAACACTCAGACAATTTACAAAGAATGTGTTTAGTGAATCCGCCAGCTCAGAGGCAGTAGGGATGACCAGGGATGTTCTCTTGATAAGTGTGAATTAAACTATTTTCCTGTCCTGCTAAGCATTCAAAATGTAACGAGTACTTTTCGGTGTCAGGGAAGATGTATGGAGTAAAAAGTATATCATTTTCTTTAGGAATGTAGTGAAGTAAAAGTTGTCAAATGTAAATACCACAAACTACTTAAGTAAAAATACTTGAAACTACTACTTAAACACTATTACACACAGTGAGTCCATGCAACTTATGTGACTTGTTAAGCACTTATTTACTCTTGACTTAACAGGGGTTGAATACTTATTGACTCGATGTTTAAGCTTTATTTTTTTTATTAATTTGTATAAAATAAAAAAAAATGTAAAACATAATTACACTTTGACATTATGGGGTATTTTGTGTAGGCCAGTGACAACATATCAAATTCTGGCTGTAACACATGTAGAAAAAGTCAAGGGGTGTGAATACTTTCTGAAAGAACTGTAGCTCTGGTCTAGGGCGTTGGTGTGGCCTTGCAAACGGGGTTTAATTTTCATGATATTACTACTTACTTCTAAATGTGTTTTACAGGGCGAGTGCATGCTGCAAATGTCAAATCTGTGGATTCCACAAAGTGTACTGTGACGGTTGAATGGTTAGAGAAATCTGTATGCAGGGGAAAAGAGGTAAGTGGCTCGAGAGCGAGACAAGTGCCTTATCTATGTTACAGATTCAGGGATGCAAACTAGTCACCCCCCCCCCCTTCTAATTTCCTTATTTTTGTCACGAGTCGAATACTTTCTATAGAACAAGCTTCATGTCAGGATAGGCAACCAAAATGAAAAATTCATGTATGTGTGTGTGTTGTATTAAACAGAGGGAGTAAAATGTAGGCAGGCAATAAACATTTCACTTTTGCAAAGAGATTTATTTATAGACTAATAGTCAAACCGAAAACTGCAGACATTACTAGAGCCTCCCCGCGATCAAACCGGCATATAAAATGAAATGCAGCCTAACATGATCATTGACAGCTACCTTGAAGGACACAGTGAAATGTTGGCTAAACTGACAACGGAGTGAAGGGCAGAAATCTCAACTAGCAAGCAAGTTGCAGCAATGAATTGACTGTGCGTATTCACGTGAAGGTGGGGAGAATTCTGGCAGAGGGGAGGTTTTCGGCACAACACCGTTCCTCAAGTTATAACGTGTTAGTTGCTTTCTGGACCCTGGCAATCTGTGTTCATTAGCTAACAAAGTAATGTTTTCCCTTTACAGAATGTGGTTAATTTTCAGGATGAGAGAATTGGGTGAAAAATAAGATGTTGCTTTTTAAACAAGTGGAGTTGGGCCTGGCTTAAGCTGGATGCCACTAGGTGAAAGGAACACCACACACTTTCTCTCTTTCTCACTTTTTCAATATAGTGGATTAAAAGAGTGTAGCCAGGTGTACTCTACCTGAAAGATAACAATTATGCCAACAAAGGGTTTCATGCTCTGCTGGCACATTGTAGAACAGATGTCCACAGGCAGAAAGTATATAATGCAGTGTAGCCCAAAGATATTGGTTTTGTTGAACTTGACAGTAACACGTGTGAGGGGGATTATTAAATGTTTTTACTCTGTGAATGTTATTTTTAAACACATGTAGCCTTGTGCACTTGATCAATATCTACTATAGTGGCCACTATAATAGAGCAAAAATAGAATGCCTGTTTCATTCTATTTCTACTTAAGATGTTTTTTTTCCCAAGTGCCACAAGCATTCTATTATAAAGGCTGTCATGGCTAACAACAATTTAGTGTATTGTTTTTTCCTCAAGGCTTGAGTGTCATTTGCAGTGAAGTCTAGGCAACATAACATTCTCTAAACATTTGTTTAGTTATGTATTAGGTTCACATGAACCACTTATTTTACACACAGACTGATCATGTATATCATATTCTTTGTTTAATTAGTTAGCCTGTATTTCCCCCTAGCAGGGATTTCTTTTACACAAAAAGTGTCACCTTTTTGGGCCCTCACCAGTTTGCATCCCTGTACAGATATTGGACTAAACTCTACTCTGTGGTGAACTTCCTTCACTGTGGAGTTTAGCCCGTAATGTTAGAGTACAATTCAGCAAGTGTCATGATTATGCATTTTGCATCGTCACACTTCTAGCTTTGTACTGAAAATGTTTTGTCTTGAAAACTTTACTGCTGACATATCAACAGTGCAATAATTATCAAAATACTAACAGACATTAGCATAGCTAGATCAATGAAAGATACTATGTGCTGTAAGTCTTGTCAACTGAAACTGATTGTTGACATACTATTATTCCTGCCCTTTGCTCTTCAGCTTGAAATGAATGAATTATGGTCCCTGAACAAAGAGCTTTTTGAGCGCATGAAACCAACTAGTATACCTGCTCCTCCGGAGAAGGTAAGTGTACTCTAGGGATGGACCTAGGAACTTGAGGTTCAAAGTGCATTCATTTGAAAGTTTGTGGTCCTAACGTCAGGAGCAATGTTTGCCTGTGTGATTTTTCTCCAGAAATGTGAAAGCCGTCTTCGTTCATCCGGGGTCCCTGCTCCTTCCAGTCGTAAGTGATTTTTGCCTAGTTCCGGTATGTTTTAAGTGTGGATTTCATTGTTTTGTGTTTGATGGTTAATTATGGATATTTCCTTCATAAGCTTCTACTCCAGCGGGTCCTCCTGAGGAGACAGGTTTGCATGCAATGCATGTTCTTCTCTAAGCAAATCATATGCTAAATCACTTAATATGAGATGGAATCACATCCTATAGGCCTATTTCCACACACACTTAGGCTGTTTACACAGGCAACCAAATTCTGATCATCTGACATTAATTGGTCTTTTGACCGATCAGATTGTTTGCCAATAATTGGGCAACATTTCGGAATGGGGCTCCCTGTGGGCAGCCTGATACCTTGATTTGAAGATACAGGCCATTATGTGGTTCTATCTTCAGGTGCACAATAATTGTACTCTTGTCTTTACTTACTAGTGGGGGTTGAGTGGACAGGCTTTTGTTTCAAGTGGGACTGTATGTTTTCTGTACATAACTGATTAACTAATGTAGAGTATAATCATGTGGAATGTACTGTTTCCAACTAGAATGCAAAACACTAAATTATGGTATTTCTCGTGGAAGAATGGTGTTGCATCCCTCCAATAGAGTTCCAGACACTTATAGAATCTATGCCAAGGGGCACATCCATGGCCCACCCATTGGGGAGCCAGGCCCAGCCAATCTGAATGTATTTCCCCACAAAAGGGATTTATTACAGACAGAAATACTCCTCCGTTTCATGAGCTGTCCGGGTGGCTTGTCTCAGACAATCCCCGCAGGCGAAGAAGCCGAATGTGGAGGTCCTGGGCTGGTGTGGTTACGCATAGTCTACGGTTGTGATGCCGGTTGGACGTACTACCAAATTCTCTAAAATGCTCTAAAATGCTGTTGGAGGCAGCTTATGGTAGATAATTTAACATTACAATTCTCTGGTAGACATTCCGGCAGTCAGTATGCCAAATGCATGCTCCCTCAACTTGAGACATCGGTGGTATTGTTGTGTTACACAACTGCACATTTTTGTGGCCTTTTATTGCCCCAGCACAAGGTGCACCTGTGTAATGATAATGCCATTTAATTTGCTTCTTGATATGCCACACCTGTCAAGTAGATGTATTATCTTGGCAAATGAGAAATACTCACTAACAGGGATTGTGCATGGGTTCTTTTATTTCAGCTCATGAAACATGGGGCCAATACTTGGGTTTTTATATTTTTGTTCAGTATAGAATGCCATTTTGTGACAAAAGGTTCCTTATGTGATGGGTTCCAAAAGACTGTGTGAATATGTCTATATAATTTGAATAGTGACCCTGAGCAGTTTGCATAAGTGTACTAGCACTCTTTCTAGTGAAATGCAGACTCCGTGATTTGGATCTTATTTCTTAGCATGCTAGTAGTATGTGTTCTTTGTTTCCACAAACTCGCCACAATTCCTTCTAATAAGCACTGAAGTCGTTCCCAAAGCTACTGTCAGCTTTTCTCTTTTAAACACAGCACTGTTTCTGCTTCATCTCTGTTTTACAGCTTATATTGAAATCGAAAGTAATGCATTTGCTGCAATTCTCATTTGATTATGGCATGCCAGATTCACCCAACTAAAATTGAACCCACTTATTAGTGGTGGTATGAAGGTGGCCATCTGTTTAGTAGGACTACATATAAAATCATTATTTTTATGGTTTGGTGTCTAGTGTTGGGATCAGTAGGATGATGAACAGGAGTTATTAATCTACTTCATTTAACTGTAGTGGTAAATGTACTAATTTCCTCTCAGTTCCACTTCCAAGAAAGTCTACACGGCAGACATGCTTGTTCCGGACCCTTACTCCTGTCTCTGAGCTTGCTGCTAAGACTAAGCATGACTCCCTGTCTTCAGAGTATCCACCCTCTGTCCTCAAAGCTTCAGGTGGGGTGTGCCTCAATGATTTCTGACTTATTGCCTTTCCCCTATAGCCTGGTCCCAGATCTGTTTGTGCTCTTGCCAACTCCATTGCAGTCATTGTCAAACCTTTGTTTGGCGTGATAAGGAGTTGGCATGAAGGCACAAACATACTGGCATAATTTATCCCATTACCCTCTGAATGCTTCACTCAGTGACTCGGAGACCTCTTGATATTCACCTTTGTCATCATGCTTAATTTTCCAGGTGTGCCCAACCGAGAGAGGAAAAGGAACAGTCAGAGACCGACTGCTGTCCTGCCCCCAGTCAACGAGGCCCTGAAGGAGAATGAGGCCAAGAGTGTTTCCTCAGTCACCTCAAGTGAGCTTTAGGAACTTTGAGTCACACACATCACTATGTTTATTTCCCTGGGCCTGTGTTTTTATATTGCCTCAGAAGAGGAGTGCTGATCTAGGATCTGTTTTGGCCTTGTATATCACAATGAATAAGATTAAATAGACCAGAGGACCTGTTCCTAGTTTGAGACGCCCTGCTATCTTTTGTGAGCATCTTCATCCCATTAGACACTCTTTCAGGCAGACGGAGATCAGTGCTACCCCAAGACATGAGCAAACCAGTGAACAAAAGATTGTCCCATGCAGTCAAGAGCTTGGACATGGTGCCCAAGAAAGGAAAAGTAAGAGATTTGGTCACATGAGACAGTGGCCATGTCCAAATACTCATTTTAGTCAAATCAAATTACATTTTTCACATGCGTCGAATACAACAGTGTAGACCTTACCGGGAAATGTTACTTAAAAACCCTTAACCAACAATGCAGTTCAAGAAATAGTTTTTAAAATATATTTGCAAAATAGAAATTAACACAATAAAAGTACATAACAATAACGAGGCTATATACAGGGGCTACCGGTACCAAGTCAATGTGCGGGGGTACAGGTTAGTCGAGGTCATGACTAAATGGTATGCGAGAAAATCAAGTTTTATAGTATGTGAAATTTTGAAAATGGTACTCCTAATGTGCACTTGCAATGACCTCGTCATTTGTTAGTTTTGGTACGGCATGTCAATTTATCTGATTATCAGCTGTTGGAAAAGACAAGTGGGTTCTACTAGATCAAACACCGAAATTAGTTTGCAGTTTGAGTATGTAGTACTCTAGTATGGGTATTCAGACACGGCCACTGTTTGTCTGTTTACCTGGTACTATTGGCCCGTGTCCTGTGTTAATTATTTTTGTAGATGCATATCAGTAGGTAGATCGGACTTACTGTCAATTTCCTCCTTTTATTTTCATTTGACGTTGTGGACACATTAAAAGCCTTTACTAATGTATTGGCAATATTAAATACTACTACCCATCACTTTCTCCGTTACATGTATTTCTCATTGCTGTAGTTTGAAGACACAAACCGACCGAACAAGCAGTTTTACCAGATGATTGAAGAGTTCAGAGAGACCTTGGAAGTACTTCCTTTATCTCTGTCTGATATGGTAAGATGGAGGAGAAGAGTTAAAATGTGGGAGGCCTTTCTTAACTAGTGTTTATCAGCTGTGTCATTTTATTTTTGATTCACAGGTTGAAGCTCGTAGAATTTGTGTGTGCGTTCGCAAGCGTCCTCTCAACAATAAAGGTTGGTTACTTTTAATTGACCAAACTAAAACTTTTTTCTGGCTGACCTGTATCCACCAAGCTGCTTCTCATGTTGACTTTCTATGTGTGGTTGTTTTAGAGGTGACTAAGAACGATATTGATGTGGTTTCTATCCCTGGTAATGGAACGCTTCTCCTTCATGAGCCCAAGCAGAAAGTGGACCTGACAAAGTACCTTGACAACCAGGTCTTCCATTTTGACTACTCCTTTGATGAGTCATCCACCAATGACTTAGTGTACAGGTATTCACGTTTATTGGTTTCTAAACAATAGTGTTCTGTTTTTCTCTATCAGGATTATTTTACAATTTGCTGATAAAATAAAAAACGTAATACCCTTTGCAAGTATGTTCTCTTCTATGAAGTTTGTATCATTTACTTGTTTTTGCAACATGGTTATATACCAATATTTTTCACTGGTAGATTCACTGCCAAGCCCCTTGTCCAGACCATCTTTGATGGTGGGGTGGCAACTTGTTTTGCTTACGGACAAACTGGAAGTGGTAAAACTCATGTAAGTCTTACCGTTTACCTGACAGACTGACTAGAGCAGTTTTGTCTCAAAGTCCACCAGATTTGTTTTAACATGTCATGTAAAATGTATACCTATCTTTTACCCTATCCAGACAATGGGAGGAGATTTTTCAGGGAAAAGCCAGAACAACGCGAAAGGGATCTATGCCATGGCAGGTAATTCATTGTCTCCTTGCTGTTGGCTTCAACAACATTGCATTTTTGGCTTAGTTATTAGGGATGTAACAATTCACCGTTGCGCATCGGTCCCTGGTTCAAATGTTTAAGACATGAGAGCAGTGATCCGGCTGGGACTCCTAACCGATCCAAATGTAGCATGCAACAGTCAGAAAATAGATTCACATTTTACGAATCACGGGTTTGCGTAATTGTTTTGCTTAAATTTCTTTCTTACTACTTTCTGTGACAACTAAGCATGTAATTATGTTGACAGTCATTGATCTTCTAGCATAGCTGTGGGATGTAGGGGTGCATACACCATTCAAAATAATAAATATATATTGTTCAAAAAAGTAGCGCACTGGGACTTTAGTCATGTATTAGCTGACCTATATAGCCATCTGCCGCAGGATACTTTTACCACCCGTACTGCATGGTCCAACCGAGAGAACAAGAAACTCTCCAAATCTGTCCACTTCCAAAAGGTCTAAACCATTCGATTATGAGACTGTGAAATCCAAAGTTGTGCTATACACTTAGTGTACAAAACATTAGGAACGCCTGCTCTTTACATGCGACTGACCAGGTGAAAGCTATGATCTGTTATTGATGTCACCTGTTAAATCCACTTCAATCAGTGTAGATTAAGGGGAAGAGATGGGTTAAAGAAGGATTTTTGAGACATGGATTGTGTACAAAACATTAAGAACACCTTCCTAATCCCAGCAGGATTTCCGTTCTTGACACAAACCGGTGCGCCTTGCACCGACTACCGTACCCTGTTCAAAGGCAGTTCCAAATCTTTCCCATTCAACCTCGATGGTACACACACAATTCATGTCTCGAGGCTTAAAAATCCCCTTCATCTACGCTGATTTCAAGTGGATTTAACAAGTGACATCAATAAGAGATCATAGCATTCAGCTGTTCAGTTCAGCTGTCAGTCTCTTGGAAAGAGTGAATGGGCAAGACAGAGGTTTGAGTGTTAAGAACTGCAACGCTGCTGGCTAGATACCCAGTTTCCCTTATGGCTCAGCTCCGGTGCCTACATGCACCATAGACGTATAAATAATTTCCAGACGCGGTCAGTTCAGAGAGGCCTAGCTCATGAGCTCCATCAGGAGCAGATTTGAATTTAGAATGGAAAATGTATGTTTATGCAACACGTTATTGAATCGTGTCAAACCGAGTTAAAAAAAAAACTGACGTCTTTAAAGGGAAAGATGCACATCCCTATGAGGTATCCTTTCATTTTTTTAAATAGATTTTGGTACTTGTCTTACATTTTTACTGCACTGTTAGGAGCTAGAACCACAAGCGTTTTGCTGCACCCGCTATAACGTCTGCTAACCTGTTTACGCGAGCAATTAACTTATTTGATTAGGAAATATTGTGATAGTACTGATCTCAGAAATATCTAGGACTAAGGAATAGATCTGTCCACCTCACATTTTATATACAAAGAAAAAGGTTTTGTACATGAAGGTTATATGTGAATAACCTTTACTTAGGACATACTTCAATGATGTCTTTCAGTGTCCTGTAACTCCTTGTTCTTCAGCTCAGGATGTGTTCGCCCTCCTGAAGCAGAGGAGATATTCCGGTCTGGACCTGTGTCCCTACGTGACATTCTTTGAGATCTACAACAGCAAGGTGAGAAGGAAAAGCTCAGTGTTCCTCAAGCAGCTTGGTGGTTTGGATGGTTGACATGTTTTTGTTTGTTTTTTTTGATGGAGAATCCATGATAACAGGACAAAAGTGTAGAGAAGACTCATTTGACATTTTGCTAACACACTTGCTTACTCCTCAGGTATTTGATCTGCTGAACAAGAAGGCCAAGCTGCGAGTGCTAGAGGATGAGAAACAACAGGTCCAGGTGGTCGGCCTGCAGGAGATGTACGTTTCGTGTGCTGAAGACGTCATCAAGATGATTGAGATGGGCAGTGCATGCAGGTACACACTACTTTTTTTTTATTTTACTCCACCCAGGGTGTATTCAGTGAGGTGAAACACTCAAAACTTTACAGATAGAAGCGTAATGAATGTTGTTTTTTAAACTAGGCAAGTCAGTTAAGAACAAATTATTATGGTTGACATGATTACCTATTCTGATAGACGATTGTATCTGTTCTACCTAATACTTTTCTATCTGAACGTTCTGTTACATTGCGCCCTCCTGAACAGGCCCCTTTATCTTTCTCTCGTGACTTTGTCAACTGTGTGTGTGTTGTTCTTGGTTGTTTTTTTGACATGGCACAAATATCTTTCTCAGAAGGGGAAAGAAAAGAAGGCAGCATTGCATCGGAGCACTGCTTATCTTTTCTCTACGTGTTCTACTCCGCCTACACTGGTGTGCATTTTCCTGTCTCCAGACATTTCTTCTAAGTATGGGACCTCCTGTGTGTGCACTGTAAAAAAATAATAAAAAAATCTGCGGCATTATGGCCCTGTACGCTCTGCCGCCTTAGAGACAATTGCCCCCCTAATATCCCCGCTAAACTAGAGTAGTGTAGGATACAGCAGGGGCTGGCAGTAGGTTTGGTCTTGGGTCAATTTTTTTTCTCACCTAATAGGCAGCAGAGCAACATAACAGCAGCCCAATCCATATGCCTGTGCTACAAATGTAAACTACTTTTAACAAATCTGGTTAGTAGGCTATATAAATCACTTCAATATCCATAACATATCCTAATATTTTCAATCTGATTTACATTGAGAAAATCATCAATCATTAAGCATCTTCTCTTTTTAGAAATTGAAAAGCTCAATTAATGGGGACAAAAGAGCAAAGTACATTTTGTCTCCTAAAATATTGAAGGCTGCTTCAGAAAGTCATAGAAACGAATCAATATATCCCCATATGCATCAGTCACATCTTTTGCGGCTATTTTAAAGCTTGTTTCTATCATAAGGTATCATGGAGTTAAGCATTGTTATAAAACACTTTATATTATCTGGATTAGTTATTTCTAAATGTAAATTCCCTTTTGCCCTTTTAAGAAAGGGCATGGCATATCCTCACTCAATTTAAAGTCCTGGTTTTAAACAAACACAAAGTCCTCAGTCTATACTGAGTGCATGGTGATAGTATTGGAGGATTTGGCTATACTGACAAATCTATGGATAGCTAAATTGAATCTGTCAGAGGTAGACCTACTTAAAAAAATACAAAAAATTATAGGAAGAAATAAGCTCCAACAAAGCCCTTTTGTTAGTGGAGTCAAAATTAAAATGAAGACTATTGTTTAAATGATTATTTTCTACACTGTTTGCTGTCCACTTCTGATTCTGCCACATCCGCTCCAAAGCTGATGTTTGCCTTTTTAGTTGACTTTCTCCTGCACACTCCTCATAAGTGAATGATTTTTTTAAATGTCTCTGGTGACATGGTAATACATTTGGTCTCCAGTCTATGGGCTACAGAAAAACCACATACGGTAATACTATTTCTACTGTAGGCTACATCATTAAGCCTATGTTAAATGAATTTGCTGGAGTACTGCAGGGCTGCGTCTCTCCAACAACCCCTTGGAGAGGCGTGCTGGGCATGGACAAGCTAAATATTTGCACCCTGCCTTTGGCAAAGTGGGCACTGCTTATCATGGGGCGGCATCAGCGCGCATCTATATAGCCCTAATGCCACTGGGTGAGAAGTTGTCATTATTTTGGGGCAGAATAATGTGATGTGTTGTTGGTCAGTTTTTAGGTCGGTAAATGTCACCCACATCAAACTGCCACCCTAATGGGCGGGCCTGCTGTGGGAGCTAATCGAGTTCTATTTAAAATCCATAATAATTCAATAGCAGGTCTGTAAGCCTAGTCATCAAGATTAGTCTTTTTAAAATGTATTAACAGTCACATTGTTTTAATCTGTCAGTCACTTCAAAGGGCTCCTTTTACTAGCCTTCACTCGCAACATATTTCAAGCCTCCAAACAATAGGTGAATGGAAAGAGACATGTAACACAAGTGTAAAGACATTTGGTGATTGTCATTAGGACAGAATGAATGCCTCCACTGCTGTTCCCGTTCGGTTTCGGCCACTCATCTCTGCCTTGGCAAAATGTCAATGTTCTCGTCAAACCATATCGCATGTTGGCGCGTAAACTATACCACCCGTTCAAGTCTATGCGCAAATGCTTCATGCCTCTGACATGTGGTAATGATAAATAATGGTTTATTAACCTACAGTTTTCTTGACATTTTGTGTTCATTATTGTGACAGGCTTATGTTTTACCGGTACGGCATACCCCCACTATTTATTTTTGCCGGATTGACGTACCGCACCACTTTACTTTCACCCCTGCCAATATATTCACTTTAGCGTAGTGAATAACTTGGGAATAATGATCTGACACACCTCTTTCTCAGGACGTCCGGCCAGACGTCAGCCAACGCCAACTCGTCTCGCTCCCACGCCGTCCTGCAGGTGATCCTGCGAAGGAGGAACCAGGTGCACGGGAAGTTCTCCCTGGTGGACCTAGCAGGGAACGAGAGGGGCATTGACGTTCGCAGTAGCGACAGACAGACCCTCGTAGAGACGGCCGAGATCAACCGCAGCCTGCTGGCTCTCAAGGTGAATACAACTACTAGCCTGCTGTCCGTTCATTCTCACTCTTTAGACATCCCTTTTACCTGGGTCCTATTCATTAGTGCACATGTGGTAGCAAAACCTTCTGCAACGCAAAATTTTATTGGACATGTTCAGTTAGTCCCTTTGCGGTCAGTTTTCTTCCGTTTTGTGCCTAGTGAATCTGATCATATAGCAGGCATGCAAAACCCTTCAAAAATGTGTTGGTAATGTCACCAGTGGTATCAATGTAAAAAAAATATATATATCTTAACCCAAAATGAGAGTTTAAATGTGTATGATGTGAGGAGCTAATTCTGTGGAGGGTTTCTTTCTAAATGTAATCATGTTGTGAGCTGCAGCTCCTTACTCTAAACCAGGGGTGTCAAACTCAGTTAGCCTTGCAGGCTGCATCCGAGGTCCAGAGTAGAGCCTGACCAATTTTTTTGTGTCCGGATTTTGGGGGTTAAAACTTACCGATATGATACATCTGCCGATATACTGTTTTATGCCGAGAAAAGTAAAAGAACACTGAATTCTCGTAATTGGCATCCAAAAGAGCAATTGTCCAATTTTCAAATGTTGATTTCTTACGTTGTGAAATTAATGACATGCATCGTGATGATGGCCACAAGTATGCAGATAAGCGTAAGATGCCCTTTGCTGTCATTTTATTGAATATGGATTGCATTTTATTCAATTCAAATGTTTTGGTGGTAATGGGCTCAGATTAGGTGCCTACATAGAGTAGTATACGCCATAGACATGCATCATTTACGCACACAGAGAAGTCGGCTTGGACAGATCTAGCTCAGGAGGCCCAGCACCAGATTTGGAATGGAAAATGAATTAGATGTTACTGCATCGAACCAAATCGCACTGAATCGTTTCAAACAAAAAAGTTTATCGTATTGGAGCCTATGTACCTAGATGCGTATCGAGTTCTCTTGAATGGGAAAGATTCTCACCCCTAGGTTTTGGTCATTTCGGTGTCGAATTGAGATCGTTTTTCTCTAGTTTATAAAAATAAATAAACAAATGATTACCTTTTTTTTTTTCTCACAAACCACCCACGTGCTGGATTTAATTGGATCTGTATGTTTGACACCCCTAGTCTAAACCGTGCTTGCTCCTTCCTCTCCTTGTAGGAATGCATTCGCTCCTTGGGGATGGACAGCCACCACATCCCCTTCAGGATGAGCAAGCTGACACAGGTACTCCGAGACTCCTTCATCGGCGAGAACTCCAGGACATGCATGGTAAGGCTTGTCTCCTTTCTTTGGGCTTTAGCTCTAGATGCACATGTGCTTGATAATGACAGCAATGGAGTTGTCACGAGAACCAACAGATCTGGGACCAGGCTAAGCTGTGATGGTCCCCCCCTCTTTTCCCTCTTGAAAAGGATAATGTGCTCACCATTTTTTTTTTAAGACATTGTTTTATTTTAGCAAAGTTAAAACGATTGGCCTTCCCTCCCTACATTACTAGACGGTAGACCTAATATTGGCCATAATGTTATTGTTGTTTTTCTTATTTTCCAGATTGCAATGGTGTCTCCTGGAATGTCCTCATGCGATTCCACTGTGAACACACTACGCTATGCAGACAGGTACTGTCAAAACAATTGATCGATCGATATTTCCAGTAGTAGGCGTAAATGTAACTTTTTATTTATTGTTAGAGTGAAGGAACTGAATGGAACGTTAAAGGTGAATGATGCAGATCTTCCCAAGAAGATTGATGAGATGGAAGTGGAGAACAGCTCCTCATCAGAAGAGGTGAGCTCAAAAGACCCTGGGCCCCTCATGGGCCCTGGTTGAAATTAGAGTGCTATATAGGGAATAAGATGCAACCCCTGTTTAGTTGCTTACCACTGATTGGTCCTCAGGGGACAGACTGTGTTATAGCAGGGGGGGGTGCTCTTCCAGCATTGGGGAACATCCCGTGCACATCCCCTGCACATGCCATGTCTATTTCTATGGGAACAAGCACTGTTCATGAGGCAAACTGTTCACGCCCTGAGTGGCGCAGCGGTCTAAGGCACTGCATCTCAGTGCTAGAGGCTTCACTACAGACCCTTGTTCGATTCCAGGCTGTATCACAACCAGCCATGATTGGGAGTCCCATAGGGCGGTGCAAAATTGGCCCAGCGTCGTTGGGTAGGCAGTTGTTGTAAATAGAATTTGTTCTTAACTGACTTGTCTAGTAAAAATAAAAACACCCCTCTTGTTGTTGGAGAGAACTTTACAGGTTTAAAGCTAACTTTTTGTTGCAATTATATACATTTTGCTATGTCTAGTGTGTATTCATGTGACAAAAACATTACAACAATAGCTATGGGCTAAAAAATAACTAAATCAAAAAATGTTAGCTGACATGGCTACTTGATCTGGACATTTCCGGTTATAAATAACTCTAAAGTATGCAATGGCTGACATGACAAGAGGAGCTGATGCATGACCTAATTTCCAAATTGCACCTTGTGCATTATACTATTACTACTTTCAAGAGTAAGTTTAAAACCGGTCTGAGTTCCTTTAAAAAATATGTATATTAGTACTAAACTGAGCATGTTATTAACTTCTGGTCTTTGCAGGACTCCATTGTACCCATGACCGACGTGTATGAGGCCATATCCCAGGTTTCTGAGCTGGAGGAGAGGGTGCACGAGGAGTTGACGGTAATACCTATATCTCTGTCCCAAAGACTCCTTGTTTGACACATCCTGGACCTAGAATTGCAATATAATTTGATGCAACTGCAGGGCTTGACATTAATGCTTGTCCGGGGCAAGTAAAACAAATTGTTGGACAAGCAGACTATAGATTTAAGTTGTCTGAGCGGACAAGTAAAATAAAGAAATTGCTGTCAAACAATTAGGCTACTCCGATCATAATTAGATCAGTGTCCTGCAGATGTGATGTTTTACTCACTGTCCTCCCAATCGCTGCAGAACGCATCGGAGTATATTTATTTACAGCACAAGCTGTCTTTCAATCATTCAGTTGCCAGATGTGTTTTTGAGGTCAAAATGAGCCTAGCTGCGTTTGCACATTTGTTGATAATTGCTAGTGAGTTATTTTCCCAGTTGTAGCAAAGTTTTGGTTAGCAATGAAAAGTCATAATGTGTGCATCACCTGCATTTGAGTTGCCAGAGGAGGGAGTGAGCAAGACATTTGTGCAGCAGGTAAAATAATGACATACAACAGACTAACTAGATGATAACCAGCCAACCTACACTGTTTTGAATTGGTTATCTCACTAATGAACTATTTAGCTGTTAGCATGCATTAATGTCATTGTCATGTCCCATGTCCTAAAATAAGTTTTCACTGGCACTATTGTTTAACTGCAACTGGCCAAAACAGTTGATGAAACCAATGCTGCATACTCCGGTTCTAAAACCATCTCTCAAGCACTCAAAATTGGCTAGGCTTCTCCACTATTCAATACTAGCCATGTAATTCTGACAAAATATTCTTAGAATAGCTTAATTGACAAGTAACTCCTATGCTGTCAAGATTACCCATGAACACCGAAAAATGTAACCTTACCAATAGATAAACGTCTTTTGTTAGCCACCTCGTCCACCTTAGCGATTTGATCCCTAGTTCGTTGAATGAGGGAATTATTTTATGAAGACTAAAAGTACTTGGTTGTAAAATAATGTTGCAGCGTGACCAACCCTCCTGGAGAATCCACGAGAGATACTGGGGGTGCAGGCTTTTGCTCCAGGCCTGCTTGAACAATCAGCTGCTCAACAGATAATCTGAGTTTGGTGTGTTTAAGCAAGGTTGGATAAAGGGTTGTTGGACCCAATGTGTTTTATACAGTAGCCTGTCAGTGCTGTTTTTTACTTTGTGGGGGGTTGTGCCTTGCTCAAGGCCTCAATGGCAGGAGATATATAATACATGGGATCAGAGACCAGCAGCCTTCCATTGTCAATACTAGTGATAATAATGAAGGTTATTCTGTCTAGTGGTTCTTGCATCATACAACATCATTTTCAATCACCTTTTTGGTCAATGGTGTTAGACCTTTTTTTGGGTGAGGGACCAAGTGACTTGAGCCTTTGGACAAGTAAAAAAGGACAAGTGGCTGAGAAGTTCATGTCAATCACTGCAACTGGACTTGAAATAACAAATAACTGTAGTGTTACATTTTTTTAAATGATACTGTGTAATGGCTTTATTTTATAAAAAAAAAATGATCACTCAGTTCACTGTCTTATGTTGTACAGGGAGCAAGTAACATTATCAAGCAAATGGAGATGCCATCATATGACATTGAGGCTGGGGCGACCGATATTGTGGACTACGCAAGAAAATTACTGGGTGTGTGGATGTGTTAACAGACCAGCTACATTTGTAATTCCATCAACAACACATTCTCAGCCTAGTTCATCCCAAGTATCGTCTAGCTTTTATAACACTTTGGCCTTGGCTGATTTCTTTTCTTTTTTTTCCGCAGACACGGTCCTGGCATTGCAGTCTGCCATTGATGGAGAGCGACTGGCAAGGATGTCACCCAAATCAGGTTATTGCTGAGAGGGACATCCCTCAACTTGTTCACTTGGGAATAATGTTCTGATAAGTTTTATCATGCAGTAACTATTCATTATTGTTCAATTGGGCATAAATTCCCTTCTGCTAACTTTCATTTAATGGTACATGAAAGAACCTTACCTCTGTGTAAAGCCTCTCACTACATACCATAGATCTCTGTGAAAGTATGTTAACAGTTCATGTTTTAAATGGATTTGTATTCAAACTGGAGATTTGTCCAGCATTTAAATGATTTGTGAATATAATAAAGGTATTTACCAATATGTTATTTTGTAGCATTTATCAACCAACCATTTAGCTACTGCTCTTTAATTTCCGTTGAGAAATGTGTTTGTATTACATGCCATACCACGGAGCTGTGTTCTAGCCCCATGACATCAACCTAGACTGCTGGTGGATGACCCGTGCACATCTGCCTAGCACTGTGTGTGGGGGCTTTGTTTCTACCTCCCTTTTTTTCCTCCTTCCTTTCTGCTTCTCGACCCCAACCTCCACTATACACAAGTCCAGCTTGTGTATACACATACCCTGCAAGCAAAAGCTGACACATGACATATCAAAGCTCTAATAAACATCTCACACTGAACAATTTTCCCCAAAGAATAAAAATAAACACATTTTGCTGGCGACTGGGTGGCCCCACAGCATGGTGTGAGGCCTTGCATGCAGCACAACTGTTTCCTATGAGCACAACCCCCACCCCTATCTCACTGGGTGGTACTCCCCTCCCTTCTCCCGAACCAACCCTCCCCCAACCAGCAGTCTTGTCTGCCCGTTCTCACAGGCAAGTGCTATGCAAAACACTTTTCAATGGCCTAGTATAACACATTAACTTTCTTTTAACTCGGCGTCTCAATAATGGTTAACGAGCAGTGTTTTTATTATTTGTGGTGATATGTAGCTCTGCCTTTTTTTCTTTTTGATCGCTTAGAAAACTATTTGAAAATAGACTGCACGTAGCCACATCAAGTTGTTGAAAGTTCTATAGCTTCTTGATGTCCATCTCGTGTTGTTGCCAAAATGTATTTGAATTGTTTCGCTCACCCTCAGCTGTGTGCTTCAGTCGTCTGGTAGCATATTGTTCACTTTTGTTATGTAAAATACAGCGATATCAGGAACCACTCTGATCTCTATAGTGATGTTCAGTATAGTTGGTTTTATAAAGGCATATTTATTTAGTTGTATAGTGGATTAACAGATAACCTCAACCTACTGCATTTACTTCACAATCATTTATGAGACTAGCAGTTGCAGTACATTGTTGAATCTTTCATTTGTAAAAGGTGGTCATAGGCTCATGATTCAGACCTTAATTCACTCTTATCTACTATTTCACAACACTGATAATTTCTGCTTGGAATTGTTAATTACTTTGCCAAATCCCCTTATGTCTCCTTTCAAATTCCAAATTATTTTCAGATTTTTGGAGGGTGTAAAAAAAATAAAGTCTCATCGATGCTGAGATTTGAATGGGGAGCGTTGTTTCATGTGAGCTGGGACTTGTATCTCTTGGCTCTGAGACTGTTTGGATGCATCCCAAATAGAACTCCATTCCCTTTATAGTGCGCTACCTTTTTGACCAGTGCCCCATTTTTGACTGCTCCCTGGATTCCAGCTGTCCACATGAATATTTTCTCTGTGCAAAGAAAATTGGCAGTGGCTGCTGCTCGGTTCCCATCACCTCCACAGACTAAATAAACAGACAAACCACCCAGTGAGTTAGTCCATCAGCGGAGCGCCGGCCAGCCCTTGTTTTTCTTTTCTTCCTGCCTCGTTCCCTTGTTCCCTCTGATTATCTCTTCTTGTAATCCTCTCAGGACTGCTGTCTGTCTCTATGGTGTTTGTTATCTGAACAAGAACGTGTATGTGTCTGTCAACATTAGTGCTGCAGACAGACAGGACTAAACACCAAGCTGTTCCTTTTAATGGACCCACTTATGGATACATAAGCCAAACATGGGACTGAAAGCATAGTTTTAATTCCTATATATGTATTGTCTTTACCTATGATGCAATTAAATCATGTTTTATTTGGATTAACACGATTGTTTACCTTAGTCACATTCTCTTGACACTTTTAGTAAAATAAATCTGTAGAACATTTTGTTCTGTTATTGTAATTGCCTGGCTCGAAATATTGGCTCTGTTTTTGGTATGAGTGCTGAGTTTCATAATGCATTCTGCAGTTTAACCAGCAGAGGTCAGTCTAACTGCAACCAGGGGAGACATACAGGGGCTGCTATGAAGTAGGCCACTCATACAATCTTTCAGTGGGATTAAATAAAGAGAACTGCATGCTAGAAAATCTGTATATACTTGTAAATTGTGGCCTATCCTGAAATGCCCTGTTTCTTTACACAATGTCCAACCTGTCACATTTGTAGAATTTTGCCCGAAACTCTTTGAATGCATAGATGTAATTTTAGTTTGATTTATGTCAGTTCTCAAGAATGATGCACTGTATGCACATCTTACTGAATCCATCCACATTTGCTCAACCACACCCCATTTTAGTGTAGTTTTGCCCAGCTGGCTGCTAAAATCTTTTTGTCAGCTTGGTACACACAGGTGCAACCAAATACTATTTGTTTGACCAGTAGTTACAACAAGCACTGCTAATGATTTCACATTTCATCCACACATTGAGTTAGGCCTACAATACTTAATTCAGGAGAAATGTTTTCCCTACACAACAAATTATAGCAGCACATTTACTCAAGATCCTATTTACAGTAATGAAGTGATATGTGAAGTGTCTAGTCCTCTATGGGGTGGCAGGTAGCCTGGTGGTTAAGAGCGGTGGGCCAGTAACCCAAAAGGTTGCTGGTTCTAATCCCCAAGCCGACAAGTAAGAAAGAGCTGCCATTATGCCCTTGAGCAAGGCTGTTAACTCTCCAACAACACCTACTCCCTGACGACATGGACCTTGATTAAGGTTGAATGCATTCAGCTGTGCAACTGTTTAGTTTTCCCCTTTCCCTCAGCTATATCTTTGGGCTTACGTAAGGTTCCTAGGTTGGGCTGTTGTCATGCTCAGAAGGGAAACGAATGTCTTGTCCCATTTGAAAGGGAATTCCCTCCATGAATCTTAAATATGGTTAATATCAAATATATAAACAACTGCGTTAGCTTTCAGCAAACTTAACACGTGTAAATATTTGTATGAACATAAGATTCAACAACTGAGACATAACTGAACAAGTTCCACAGGCATGTGACTAACATAAATGGAATAATGTGTCCCTGAACAAAAGGGGGGTCAAAATCAAAAGTAACAGTCAGTATCTGGTGTGGCCACCAGAGTACTGCAGTTAAGTACTGCAGTGCATCTCCTCATGGACTGCACCAGATTTGCCGTTCTTGCTGTGAGATGTTAGCCCACTCTTCCACCAAGGCACCTGCAAGTTCCCGGACATTTCTGGGGGGAATGGCCCTAGCGTTCACCCTCCGATCCAACAGGAACCAGACATGCTCAATGGAATGGAGATCCGGGCTCTTAGCTGGCCATGGCAGAACACTGACATTCCTGTCTTGCAGGAAATCACGCACAGAACGAGCAGTGTGGCTGGTGGCATTGTCATGCTGGTGGGTCATGTCAGAATGAGCCTGCAGGAAGTGTACCACATGAGGGAGGATGTCTTCCCTGTAACACACAGCTTTGAGATTGCCTGCAATGACAACAAGCTCAGTCCAATGATGCTGTGACATACCGCCCCAGACCATGACGGACCCTCTACCTCCAAATCGATTCCACTCCAGAGTACAGGCCTCAGTGTAACGCTCATTGCTTCAACGATAAACGCAAATCCGACCATCACCCCTGGTTTGACAAAACCCTGACTCATCAGTGAAGAGAAATTTTTGCCAGACCTGTTTGGTCCAGCGACGGTGGGTTTGTGCCCATATGCGACGTTGTTGCCGGTGATGTCTGGTGAGGACCTGCCTTACAACAGGCCTACAAGCCCTCAGTCCAGCCTATTGCGGACAGTCTGAGCACAGATGGAGGGATTGTGTGTTCCTGGTGTAACTCGGGTAGTTGTTGTTGCCATCCTATACCTGTCCCGCAGATGTGATTTTCGCATGTACCGATCCTGTGCAGGTGTTGATGCGAGGATGATCAGGTGTCCGTCCTGTCTCCCTGTAGCGCTTTCTTAGGCTTCTCACAGTACGGACATGGCCACATCTGCAGTCCTCATGCCTCCTTGCAGCATGCCTAAGGCACATTCACGTAGATGAGCAGGGACCCTGGGCATCTTTCTTTTGGTGTTTTTCAGAGACAGGCAAAAGGAACATTAATTTTTTGGCTGAGTTTATGTGTCTTTGTGAACAGGCCATTGGCCTAGACCCCATGTTTCATGTGGTAAGGCCCTTTTGGGCACCCAGTGAGTCAACTCTGGGACAGGCAGCATGCAATCTGGGCTGGAGCTGGGTGAACTGGGGTTGGGGCTAGGTAGGCTGGGCTCCTAAAAGAGCTCAACCTACTCCCCACCACTGATGGATTTAGGTGATGAAAGCCATTTGGTTAAGGATTTGTAGCCTCCTCTAGCATGGCATACTCATCAACCTCCAAGTCAAACCATTACACTGTAGCTGAAAACAGTTAATTGTGCTTAGCACCTTAAGACCTAAAACAGTGTCAGCCTTTAGAAATTATGTTTACAGCTTCCAACATGATTTCCTATGCACTATAGTGCAGAGTTAAGTATAACAGTCATATAACGTGACCTAATCTAATAACTACAGTTGTAAGACTTGTAGCTTTGATGACCTTCAGTGCTCTACTCAGTATTAGAGTTAGAAGTGTAGGTCCCCACTTGAACAGTCTTTTTCCAGAGGCCTTTCCTGGAGCTGCTGTTATGCTTGAGCAGAGTTTCCCTCCTTTCTACATGTGGTAAGTAGTCCGTAGGGCCACTCTGTCTTTCTCAATTTCCCTATTGGTCCTCAGTCTCATTGAAGAGGGTGGTACGGTCAGCCCAATACATCATCAGGCACACTGCCTGCCCTCCAGGACATCTACAGCACCTGGTATCGCAGGAAGGCCAAGACGATCATCAAGGACCTCAGCCACCTGAGCCACTGTCTGTTCACCCCGCTGCCATCTAGAAGTAGGAGACTGTACAGGTGCATCAAAGATGGGACCGAGAGACCTGATAAACAGATTCTGTCTCCAGGCCATCAGACAGTTAAATAGTCACCACTAGCCGCCCAGTACCCTGCCCTGAACCTTAATCACTGTTCTAGCCAGCTACCACCCAGTACCCTGCCCTGAACCTTAATTACTGTTCTAGCCAGCTACCACCCAGTACCCTGCCCTGAACCTTAATCACTGTTCTAGCCAGCTACCACCCAGTACTCTGCCCTGAACCTTAATCAGTGTTCTAGCCAGCTACAACCCAGTACTCTGCCCTGAACCTTAATCACTGTTCTAGCCAGCTACCACCCAGTACCCTGCCCTGAACCTTAATCACTGTTCTAGCCAGCTACCACCCAGTACTCTGCCCTGAACCTTAATCACTGTTCTAGCCAGCTACAACCCAGTACTCTGCCCTGAACCTTAATCACTGTTCTAGCCAGCTACCACCCAGTACTCTGCCCTGAACCTTAATCACAGTTCTAGCCAGCTACCACCCAGTACTCTGCCCTGAACCTTAATCACTGTTCTAGCCAGCTACCACCCAGTACTCTGCCCTGAACCTTAATCACTGATCTAGCCAGCTACCACCCAGTACTCTGCCCTGAACCTTAATCACTGTTCTAGCCAGCAACCACCCAGTACTCTGCCCTGAACCTTAATCACTGTTCTAGCCAGCTACCACCCAGTACTCTGCCCTGAACCTTAATCACTGTTCTAGCCAGCTACCACCCAGTACTCTGCCCTGCACATTGGAGACTGCTTTGCTCTATGTACATAGTCATTGAACAGTTAATTTTAATAATGTTTACATACTGCTTTCTAGTCAAAGCACATCCTATATATGGTAACTACTGCTGTACACACCTTTTCTATTCATATACTGACCATACTATCTATACACACCATTTTATGCATTATACAGTACATATATACTCCAGACGCTGACATTGCTCGTTCTGATATTTATTCATTTCTTTCTTTTCGCTTTTTGGATTGTGTGCTATTGTTTTGTATTGCTGGGTATTATTACTGCACTATTGCAGCTAGAAACACAAGCATTTCACTCCACGTGCGATAACATCTGCAAATCTGTGTATGCGACCAATAAACTTTGATTTGATACTCCACCCTGTGTCGGTCTTCAGTGTAGAGCTGAGAGCAGACAGACTTCTGGTTTGGAATAGAACAGAACAGGCCAAAGCTCTGGCCTGAAACCAAAATGGCACCCGATTCCCTATTTAGTGCACTACTTTCGACCAGTGCCCATAGGAGTCTGGTCAAAAGTGGTGCACTATATAGGGAATAGGGTGGCATTTGGGATGCATTCCTCAAAATGATTAGTCAAGGTAGTTTTTAGACTATAGAAATCATCGTTAGGATAAAGATATAACATATGCTGTTTTGGCTAATAACACATCCTATTCTATTCGCTTGGGATTCAGAACAGAGAAAGTGAGGTATGTTAGCCTAGGGAGAACATAAAAAGGAACATAAATAGCTAGTGCAGAAACATATCAGTGTGCTGTTAGCATTGGTTTCAAGCATATTCTTTTATGGACAGAACTGAGATGTTTGCGCAGAGCGAGGGACATATGGTGCAGCTCCCACAGCTATACGCCATGTTGAGCCGGCCACGTTAAATGCCTGCCAGTCTGCACTATTCATTAGCTTTTACTGCCACTTGCATGTGTTTAATTATAATCCTCTGCTTCTCTCCCTCTCCAGATCACTGTACAATGCTATGCCACCTTATGATTATTCATTCCAATTTAGAATTTAGAACCCAGTCTTATGTTATTTCACAGTCACACTGAGATGTGGTGTGTAATTTGTAAAAGAGTAGCCAGCAGGGATTCGCTAGTCTGTCATCCCAAAACGCAGCCCCAGCCATGGAAACACAATGCAATCAACCCCGATGTGGCTGGCATTCAAATTGTTATTGTTTTAACCAAACAAACCACTTCTAAACACTAGGTTTGCATTACGAGCTCATATTTAGGCCCTTCTGTAAACATGGCGGGCCAGAATGAATCAATTAAAAGGGCATTACGTTGGTTCCTGTTTATTTAAAACATGTTTACACTGCAGGGGCCGGCCTGGAAATTCATATTGTTCCTCCAGTCAGAGAGAATGTATAAATTGCAAACACATTTGTTAGCTTGACGTACATTTTGTAAATATAGATCTCTGCGTGATGGAGTGTAGTCAGATGACTGATTAGAAGAAACAAAATGGAGGTACATTCTATAGGAGCAACATTCCATAGGTGCCTGCCTGCACAAACACAATGCAAATTGCATCAAGTTTTATATTGTGCTAATTTGCCACTACTATTAAATTAGTAATAAAATATGTGGCATACTCTATTTAAGATAGTGATTGCCTGTGAATACTATAGCATTAGTCATTTGAGTTGTACCTCTTTAAAGCGATGTTGTTCACTCGGTTAAAAATGTTTCACAATGCTTTAGGGGTATTAATCCAATTGAAGACTTCCCAGAAGGAATGAGATTTGGGAGATGTGTTTCAACTAGTACATTTTTTCCTTTTTTCATTGGTCATTCTATTCATCCTACTTTTTTCCACTGTTAATGCAAATTTGCAAACACAGAACCCCCTCACACACTCAAACAAGTATTCCAGTGCATGTAGACACACACACGCACACACATACACTTCTTACTAATCAGCCCTATTGAATTCTAACAACAATGGCCGCTCATCCTCAGGCCACCCAAGATGCACAAGCAGATCATGTTAGCTCTTTTGTTCCCCATATGTTTTTTCTCCTCAGCCAATTCTTTACAGAGACTGGTTGGTCCTGATTTTTGCCTTCAAGATCTAGTTATCTGTTGTTAAAGATGTCAGCTGTTATCTCACCCACATATTGCTGGCTATTTAAGGGGGATAAGGTCTTTCAGCTAGTGCCAGCTGCTGTCCCCTGCCTCCACACTTCCCCACCTAATGGACACACATACGCACAGCTTCACTCCCCCTCTCCCCCCCACACACACACACACACACACACATGCTTCTCCCCCACGCTATCCTTCCCTTCCACCCCCTTTTCAAACTTCAACACTAATCTGTCTTGATAAAGTTCATAGAAGCGGGAGGGATAAAGAGAGAGAACTGTTCACAGAATAGAGCTCCCCCATGATTTTGCTGCTGCCCAAAGTGCCACTCAGTCTGATTCTTGGCTTCAGTGCCTATGCAGTCAGAGCTGTGCCAGGCAGGGAGCAGGCATGAATGAGCAGTGCCATATCAACTCCCACCATCAGCCTGATGCTTACTGTTGAAACCATACATTACGTCACGGAGGTCCACAGGAAGAAGCAGTTAAAACTATGTCAGGACCAAACTCTGTGAGCTGTGAAACGTGTCCCTTAGACCTCCAGTGCCCCCCCCCCCCCCCCCCCCCAAAAAAAAAACGTGGCTTTCTAGTTGTTTGGAAAAACATATCTAAATTAACTTGACTGAACCAATGCCATCGAAAACTGGACGTTTTGCTTTTATCCCCTAGTATGGAGTGTTACTGCTTCCTTCTAAATGCATCCAGCCATGCATATTGTAAGCATTGTCTCAATTAAACTACATTTGTGAGGGTGAGAGAGAGTGAATCCTGGGTTGGAGACAGAAGAGCCCTGTAGGTTTCAGACTGTCTGGACACTGTTTGGAGGAGAATTGTAAACCACAATTTGAGGTTAACCAGATGCTGCGGTGCAGTCGCACAGTCCTAAGCACTCCACGGAGTTCAGCAAACACTACACTGACCAATAGAGGTCAGAAAGCAACATCTTCTCCCACTTCATGGTCGCCAGCACCTCTGTGCAGCTGTAAATAGTGACGGCTACTTTTTCAACTACTTTTTTAAATAGAAACTATTATGGGAAATAGAAAGTAGACAATAAACTCTCTTTGAATAACCACTTTCACATTGATTCCTCTATCTGAAATGATGACTGTAACGTATTGGTAATACATGTGCTTTTACGTAGACGTTGTAAGAATTTTGGACTTTTCTCTGGAATAAAATTGTGCTTATTATATGCTTCATTTTGATGGTGGTGTACTTAATACTGAAGGAGCCTTCCTCTCACCCACCTTCCCTCTCCCAAGGCTCTAGGGGCACGACAGTAACTTCAGAAGTCCCAGACATATCAGATTCAGACAAGCCCAAGGTAGCTGACAACTGAGATGTTGTGGGAAGTACAGGAATTTACAGCATAGAGCTTTCATCTACACAGGTGGGCCTGTGGGAGACAGTGGTGTTGGAGTCGTAACAATGAAGCAGGAAGTCTAAGAATTGTAAGATGTCCTAGGGAGGCATTAAGTTGTTGACTTTGCTAATAGAAGCTAACAGAAAAACCATAACAGACTAAGTTGACTGAGAAAAGACACATTGAAACAGACAGGATTTTTTTTCATTTGAATTTATTTTGTTAGTTAAATTCCTATAGAAGGTGAGGGAAAATAATGGTCACACAAGGGTTTTCTTGAGCATAGTTTTCGGAAGTCACAGTGTTTTAGACATCGACAAAAAGAGTACAACTTCAAATCATTAAATGAAGAAGGAAAGGTAAGGAAACGTAACATGGTGGACAGTGTCTGCCACACCTCTCCTTCATTTTCCAAGTGTACCCTTCTCTCCAAAAAACAAAAACAAAACAGGGTCTGTCTGAAACCCCCTCTACTCATTGTGGACAACTCCCTCCCACTCCCCCCCCCCCCCCCCCCCCCGCTCTCCCACCCCTCACAAAAATAATAGCAACCAAACAAACAAAAACAACAAAAAACAAATCTGTAACAATAGATATAATTATATATAATATATATTTACTCTTTAAAAATAGAACTTCAGTCTAGTGACTAACATCTGTACAAACTACAAAAATAAAATTTTATATAAATAATTTATATGGCATGACACACATTTGAACGAACCCCCACCCTCCCACTCATATAACTTACACACTCAGGTATTTCTGTATTGAAGCAGTGAATGAATGTAGGTTGTTCTCTTATTATTTTGTTGTTTACTTCCAGAATGCACAGTAGCTACTTTATTTTTCTTTCATAACTCTATGTACCAAATAAACCCAAGCTGCCACTTAAATCTATTACATTTCCCTGCATTTAAATTGGCAGTGATGTGACCAATACTGAATGACTGAACTTTGTCCATAATACAAATGTACAAATTAAACAAAAACAAAATCACAGAAATGCTGGCTTGCATGTGAGCTACAACGACGTGAGAGAGCGAGAGAGAGAGAGCGAGAGAGAGAGAGAGAGAGAGAGAGAGAGAGAGAGAGAGAGAGAGAGAGAGAGAGAGAGAGAGAGAGAGAGAGAGAGAGAGAGAGAGAGAGAGAGAGAGAGAGAGAGAGAGAGAGAGAGAGAGAGAGAGAGAGAGAGGTAAGTGTAAGTGGTTCTTGGAGTAGTTCTCTGCACAAAATGCACTACCTAGTCAACAATTGCACAGGGTTGAAATAATGTCTACCACAAACCTAAAGCAGCCAAAACATTTAAGAGAAAACAAAAACCTCCCTTTGCATTTGATATAAATTCCCTTTCAGAATAAAATTGGGTAAACAACCAGCATTAGTCAAATATTACCCCTTAGACCCCAGTTGAGTTGGAGGACGAGGGGGGGATGACAAAGTTAGCCTTACCCAATGTACAGCTTAGATAACCCCAGGAAAGAAAAAAAACTCTTCTCATAGCTCCTTCAAGTAATAAAACATGTAGACTGCAAAACGAGACAACGATCATAATGCAACATGCCAGTGAGCTGGGACACAATGAACGACGCTCAAGAAACTTCAACCCAAAGTGACACCAAGTCAAGTTGCTGACTGCATACAGACATACAGAGCTACAGGTGATTGAAATGGACCAATACATGGTAATATATTAATTTACTGTCTGAACACGGGCTTTATTCTGGATGAGCAGCCTGTGTATTATGGAAGAAACCAAAGGAGAATATGCTATTGTTTTGCTAATAGTATTTGCATCATATCACACCAGTAAATGAAGACACGTCTTGTACATATCAGGGGATTCTAAACATGAAAAAAAAGGTATGAAATGATGCTCTCAAACAAACAGGACAGATATCATATTTACATCCAACTGAATATATATACTGTGCTTATGAATTCCAAGAGGGTAGGTGTTGTGAAGGCACAATGGTTGTTATTGGTAGAAGAGGAAGAAAAGATTTACTGAGCTTGTTTGTATTTGTACAGTGCAATCAATGACCAACAATGGATCATCTGAATAGATCATAGCTAGTGTGTGTGTGTGTGTGTGTGTGTGTGTGTGTGTGTGTGTGTGTGTGTGTGTGTGTGTGTGTGTGTGTGTGTGTGTGTGTGTGTGTGTGTGTGTGTGTGTGTGTGTGTGTGTGTTACGGAGCTTAATCAATAAGGCACCCTCCACTCTCAGTGTAAGAACATCTAGAATATCTCAAGTTAATTCTCAACTTAGATCGGGGGAGGGGGGGTACTGCAAATTATTTCCATTTTTTGAAGTGTAGCAGCAAAAAAACAAACACTGGCCTTATATTTTCAACAACCTAATATCTTAATAACCCCTGACTCTGAACTGTTTTACATATAGCATCTTCTAAATCTATACAAAGGGAGGACCCCCCCCCCCAATCATCTTATATATCTGACTCTACACAAGAGAATAGCCAAGTTATACAGTACTCTTTTAAATAGTTGTTTCCCTCTTTTTAGTATTAAAATATATACTCATATATTTATATATTCTTAAAACAATACCTTTTTTTAATATCTTTACAAATAAATCCTCTTGTCTGTGTGAGGTCTATGTACAGATCAAAGAGAACGGGCTGGGTATCGGAGGCAGCCAGAGAAGGATTCCAGACATAGGGGCAGGGTGGGGTAGCAGGGTGTCTAGCAATCTTTGGCTGCCTGGATCCATGGGCCACCTGGAACACAAGAGCAAGGAAGAAAGAAAACTGTGAGAACCATTGTTGAACACCAGTCATAGCTGCACACACAGACATATTCACAGACAGCCTATGTACAGAATGTTAATGTGAAAATATTCTAATATAGCCTAATGTTGATCTACCATAAAATGAAAGTCCAAGTCTGTAAAAGTGTGTTTAAGTTTCAGTGTTAGACTCACCTTGTGCCTGGTTTGCCTGATAGTGGTTCTGTACAGATTCCAGGTCTTGAAGCTCCAAGGATTCACGCTTGGAAGATTGGGGAGCTTTCCCACAAGATTGTGAAGTCCTCTTAGTGTCCTCAAAACAGTCTGATTCACTGTCCTCGTAGCCCTCATGCATGTAACCCTGGTAGGCCCCCGGCACGCTGGGGTGCACCGCCACAGTCACCGAGGCCGTGGCCGTAACCATGGTAGTAACAGAACTACTGGGCACGGTACCGCCATTATAGGCCGGCATCTTAGTCCTGTTCTGATGAGGCCCTTTATGTGTCTGAGACCTGGGACCACAGTGATTAGTCCTCCCAGGACCTTGGGTCCTGTCACTGGGTAAATGTTGCCTCCTGGGTCCCTGGTCAGAATTGTAATCATGTTTGTTATCCCACTGCTTGAGTTGAGAGCTGACCGAGTTAACCGCATTCGGAGAAGATTCATTTAAGAGTTCTTTCTGAGCAGTTACAGATTGGTTCCCTTGGAACGGTTTCACCACCTGGAAGAGCAGAACAATAACAGACATGATTACAATCATGATATTCATTGTTAATAACAATGTATTGCTCATCATACTGTATTTGGGCTGTATTATGTATGAAGTAGCAACTAATACTGGGGTGCTTTCATACCGTGAGCTTGGGGAAGCTGGGGTTCTTGCTGGCCTCCAGCAGTATGTGGGAGGTAGGAGGGGTGATGTAAGGACTGCGGTCACCGTACTTGTACTCCTCCCCTATCCCTGACGTGGTAGTCGTCTCAGAGTAGCACTCTGACTCGGAGGACTCTGAGAAGGCCTGTTGTCGCGGGCTGAGTGGGCCGTGTCCCGCGTAGTAGCCGTGGTGGGTCATGGGAGGGGAGAGGGGCTCCGGCGACAGGCAGCTGCCGTTGTCGGACGGGGTGACCTCCGGGGGTGGGCCCAAGAGGGAGAGCAGCACGGGTAGCAGCACCAGTCCATTCAGGATCCCCAGCACGGTCAGGATAGCCAGCACCGCAAAGAAGTACCTGGAACACAACCAACACAGAGAGAACATTTAGTTACCAAGGCTCCTTCTGAATGGGAATAAGCGGAGCCACCAGCACTCAGCCACATTAGTAAACAGGCGACACGAGGACACAGTGGAAGGGAGGACACTGCAGAGCTGGGGGGGTAGAATCAGACCACCCTCTCTCAAGCCCTATGTTTGGCCCCATTTCCTTCTCTTTCCCTCCCTTCCCCTGCATTTCCTCTCTCCCTCTGTCCGTCCCTCTCTACTACTGGCAACTTGACAAGTTGGAAGAAAATTCCTGGGCTCCATCTTCTCCGCCTGGGAGCCCTCATCTATCACCACAGCACTGCCACTTCCTGAAAATATGTGTTTACATTAGCCAGCAGATCCTACACGTCAGAAACGCCAGGGCCCTCCCTCCCCTCCCTGTCTCACTGCAGGCTGGGGAGAAGAAGTGTCCCTCTTCTGGCCTCCGAGCCGCTGCTGCCGCTAATGTAATTTTCCCTTCAACAACTTAATATCTGAAGTCAATGAGCTCCAATTTCACTGTGGCGAGGGCAAGGCACCTCTGTGTTTATACTGGGCAGGCCAGTGGAGCCTGCCTGCTCTTCCTGCCTGCTCTTCCTGCCTGCCTATGTCAGCCACATCACCTCACACCTCACAGACACTACATGAGAGAGATAAACAAAGGCCTGTTGGGTGGATGAGTCTCACTCAGCGCTACTACTACTACTACTATCGTGTATTATATTGAATACTACTACTGTTGGTCAGTGTGTGGAGTGGGCCACAATTGGTAGTAGAGATACATGTAGTGTATATACAGTCAGTGTCCCTTCGTGATGAGAACAGAGAGGGAACTGTATACTCTGTCTAGTATCTGAAGGGAACCGGAGTGGATGGGAAGCTGCTCTGGAAGAAAATGTGTGTTTGTGTGTTAAGGGCAGGGGGTAAATCAGACTCTCAACATGCTCCAACTAAAACATCCTTTGATGCTCGTAGTACTGTTAAGAGCCTTCTCTTTGTCTCTCTTGGAGTTGTATGGAGTTGTTGTGGTTCCTAGCTCTGCCCTAAATGATTGCGTGGTGAAGGGTGCTCTGTAATGGGCCACAGAGCTGTGAGGTTGCCTGGGTCTTTGTGAGCCTCTCTGTGCTCTGAGGAAGGGCTGCGGTTGCCACAAGAAAGAGTGTATGAGAAAATTAGAGAGGACTCCACTTAAACGCTAACAGAAAACAGAGGGCTCGGCTCTTTTAACTGCGGTCCAGACTTAAGTAAGAAAAATAGAGTGGATCACGAAAAACAAGAACAAGGATAATAGCATTCTGGAACTTTCATTCATCCCCGCCTGAATCTACCACTCCGGCTTTGTTGGTGTCACACCTCAGAAGGGAAGGTCACTTTTAAGTTTGATATCGAGCGTATCTTTATTTTCTCTGCACCTCATGTGCACCTCCCCTTGTGCCTTCTCATTTACTCTTCCACTCTCCCTGTGTCTGTTTCTGTAACAAGGCCAATGGAGTCCGCTCCGTTTTACTCTGGAAAGTCAACTTAACTTGCTATGACAAAATACTTCACCAAACATTTCAGTTCAGTCTTCTCAGCCATGACCGTGCCTCACTTCAAAAAGAGGCACAAATGTGACTGGTCACTTCTTATGCCCTTGAAAGTAGTTTCAAATGAAAACACACATGCCCTAAGGAAGAGCAGAAAAGCAGATGAAACAGGAACCACCATCAGTGTTCACCTCTAGTTACCGTTCAACTCATTAGATACAGCCACTCACTATGACTATCCTGCGTCCGTGAAAAGTCAAGGGAAAAAGTCACGTGTTTATTTTACAACGTCAACATTCCGAAAGTGGAGCTTGATTTATTTAAGGGTTAAAAAAGAGACCCTTAACTATCCACGTTCTCTCCAAAGAAGACAGTGTTAGGAATTCTGTTGTTTATAGAAACTGTAATCTTTTCCATTTGGAGTCGGGGGTTGGAAGGGGTGGCTTCTTTGGATAGGGGCAGCTGAGCTTGCTGGCCTATTTATTCAGCGTACCACCGCCAGGAGATGTTTACAACAACGTATTTATGCTACTCCCCAGTGAGAGGGACGGCTCTGCTCTGCTACATCTAAACAGGACCTCCTAGTGTGAATGCCCTCCTCTTGCTGCCTGCTAGCCCACCGCCACAACGCACACAGTTAGCTCTCCAACCAACCTCCCAAGCTCCACCACTCTCCTAGAACCACTTACCCTCCTCCTCCTAACAACTCTCTATTCCCACCCTGTTGTTCTTGTCCTTCCTCCTCTCCTCTTTTTTTTCATTCTCTCCCTTCTTGGTGGAAAAATGATCCTTTCCAGTTCCTCCATGTCGCTTGACAAAAACAGAATGGGAATGCTTGGAGCGTTTCTGCCAAAAAGCCACCCTGAACGTATTTATATTTTCAATGTGCTGCCCTGCTTTCTCAGTAAGCAATTTTTATGTCATGGGCCTGTTTGAGGCTGCTCTCAAGGCTGTGGTTTGGTTCCAGCTGAGGCCAGATTCAGATGAAAAACATTGCTATTTGCTTTTTTCCACTGAAGCATTTTAGCAGTGAAAAAGAACCCTCCAACAGAAGCCAGAAGCCTTGGTTGGGGGTGAGGGTGGTGGTGGGGGGTGGTTGGATGTGGTGGTGGTGACTACTGGTAGGGGTACCACTGACCAGCTCAAACCCAGGCTTTTTTTATTGTGGTGCCCTATTTGGGCAGAAATGTTTTCAGCCGGATGATTGGAAAGTTTACAGATTCCTTATGAGAATGCTATGTGTGTGTGTTTGCGCTCATGTTTGCGTGTATGTATGTGTGTGTGTGTGTGTGTGTGTGTGTGTGTGTGTGTGCGCATGTGTGTGTGTGTGTGTGTGTGTGTGTGTGTGTGTGTGTGTGTGTGTGTGTGTGTGTGTGTGTGTGTGTCTGTGCTCATGTTTGCGTCTGTGTGTGGTGTGTGCGAGTCACCACCCCTCAGTGGGTAGTAGAACATGTCCATGTTTATGAGCAGCTGTTCCACACCCTTGATGTTTTCTCCATTTGTTGTTCCTGTGAGGGTGGGGCCACTAGGCCGCTGGGCGGTGAGCGAGGCCTGCAGGCAGCAGCACGAAGGACTGACAGACAGTGCCAGGTGGGGGGGAGCGCATTCCCACCTGCATGCACCGCTGTGGCCCCCCACCCACCCTGGCTCCCTCCCCCAGAGGGAAACAGACAACTGTCTCCATGCATCCGCCCCCTTCAGTAGCATAAACACAACACTAGCACTTCCTCCGTAAGGCGACATATGGAATACTGGAGGGAATCTGCCCAGGAGGAATTGGAGCCTTTCACACTCACCTCAGGATGAAGTCAAACTCGGAGCCAGCCAGCATTAGGACCCCCAGCAAAGTAGAGATGGCCCCGTCAATCACAGGGGCAAACATGTGCTCCAGGGCCACCGCAGAACGCCTGTTCCTATTCCCTACAGCCGTCAGAAAGGCCTGGGGACAAGAGAGAGGACAGAGGCAGAGGGTTAGGGTCAGGCTGTCCAGAACAGATTCATGGGGAAAAAGTAGTGGCTCGTGGCGACATCATCATTCCATCCATGGTAGTAGTGTATCTCTACTTCTTATCTTCATTGACTTTCTCCTAGTTTGTCCATAGAGTGAGGGAGGAAAAGTCCGTACCAAAATCAAATCAAATCAATGTTTATTGGTCACATACACACATTTGCAGATGTTATCACAGGTGCAGCGAAATGCTTACCAGTGCGATATGGACGGTGAATTCGACGCCGATGCCTACAGAGGCGATAAGGATGACCACTGGGATAGCACTGAGTTTGATGCCGATCAGGCCCATGATACCGAAGAGCTCCACCGTCATCATGGCCAGGATGAAGACCTGAGGAGAGGAACACGGGTTGGTTAGACACTGCCTCAAACTCTGGAGTCACAATGAAACACATCCACTAAAGAGTAGGTATAAATGTTAGAGATCATTTTCACAGCATGTCTTGCACCCACAACCTCCGGTGCCTGTTTCCATGATTCTATTAGGTAAGAGTTAAGTCTTACACAACAGAATATTTGACCCGACATTTGGGAGGATCTCACTGTCATCTGCATGACATCGAATTACACTCAGGCCCTAGTCCCACTCTCCCTAGCCCTCTTCCTCACCCTCCCGGGCTGGTTATATTCCCCTATTTTTTAACAAGATAGAGAGAGAGGACTTTGAAAATTCTTAGCCTCGTGAACCTTTGATGTTGGCAGGGGTCCCAATTTGGTCACGGTTAAATTGGAAATGATAAAACTCTGTTTTATTGCACGGCCACATATAAGCAGTGAAACTATAGAGGCTCCAGCTTAAAGAGAGACAATGTGACTGTGCACATGTAGGCCTGAAAGGACCTTTCCCCCCTCCTTCCATCCCTCTCTCCCTCTCTCTCTCCCTCTCTCTCTCTCTCTCTCTCTCTCTCTCTCTCTCTCTCTCTCTCTCTCTCTCTCTCTCTCCTCTCTCAATCTCTCTGAAGATTGTGCAGTCTGTCTTCCAGTAGGACTGACTACTTAAATAGAGAAGTTAAATTCATTCCAATTCCAACTGAAACTTGTGCCACACTGACTGAATTGTGCCACTACAGCCCCAATGGTCGGTCACGAGAGTCACCCTTCAGTGCGGTCTGACCAGGCGGGCGGCCCAGGGACCCTCCCCTCACCACCAGGCTTTGTGAAATGTTTCCCAGCCGCTGAGTTGACAGGCCGTCTCCCTCCCAGGCCTGATGGATGGGTTTAGCAGGCCAAGGTCGCGACTGGGCAGATCCGTCCTGTCCCCAATTTTTGACAAAGGGAGCTGGAGGTAAAGTCTTCAGGAGAGCTCCTTTGCATTTCCTTTTCTAAACCCAGCCAGAACAGATTAGAATGACAAAGGCCTGGGGGGTGTGAGCAGCACCCTCTGGCCAACACGCCAAGGGCCCTCCCCAGAGATGGGGCCTCCGCTCCCTCTGTGGCAGGGTTATTGAGCTGTGCTGAGGGAGGGAGGCCTGGGAGGAGGAGGAGTAGGAGGAGAAAGAGGAGAAGGAGAAAGAGAAGGAGAGGGGGGCTGAGCTGAGGGGACTTACAATGATGCCAGCGGTCCAGGGGTTGAGCAGGAGGATGGCACAGACCAGGAAGGTGCAGGCTAGCACCACGCTGACCGCCAGAAGGAACCAGTGTCGCAGGCCGATGTACTGCTCCCAGAACAGGAAGGGGTACCCGTTGGGGTAGTTGAGCACGCCTTTACGGGTGAACTCCTCGCAGATGGTGCGCACACTCTCAATACCCTCAATGAAGTCGGATGCCTGCCTCAGGCCGTTCAGGTAGAAGGGGAACTGGGCAAACTCCAGGGGCTCTGCGGCAGGGACTGCAATACACCACGAGAGGTTAGACCATATGACCTTGGCTCATGGTAGAAACTTCATTAAAAAAGGTGCATTTCCATGTGAATTTAAAGAGAGGCCAAGTGGGAGACTTACTGCGCAGGTTCTCTCCGGTGGTATCGTACTTGTCGTGGATCCACTCACGGGGGTGAGGGTAGAAGTTACCCTGAGAGGCAGCATAGCCCAGGGGGTCGTTGCTCACCCACACAGTCAGGTAGATATAGAAGACGTCTGGGTGAATTAGACCCTCCTCATCCACCAGACGACGCAAAGTCAGCTTTTAGACATTTAGAGAGGGACTGGGGTTAGCATTCTCAGTAGCCGGACTGGGACTATACCATCAAATATATTCAAGCTACATTTAAACTTTACTTAACCAGGAAGTCCCATTGAGGTCAGAATACCTTTTTCCCAAGGGAGACCTGGGGAACAGAGTTCTATCGAAGGCAGTAGGAGCATGGTACTGTGACAATACACACCTGGTTGTAGTTGAAGGGGTCCTTCTTGGAGCCGGTCTGGATGAGCAGCTTGTAGGCCAGAACACCATCCTCAGTGCCATTACGGTAGTTATCCCAGGTGATCCTGCCTGCCTCCCAGTCTGCATCGAAGGCAGCCTGCAGTCCTAGAGGGGAGAGAACACAGGAGAGCACAGAGTTAGACCGATCTGATCCACCACCACATTCTCATGTGTATTATATTATACAGCTGACAGGGCCACAACATAGGCTGAGATGTTTGGAGCACTACGCCAGGAGTTATACTTTAGAGTAGTGAAAACACGATGGTACGTTTAGAATGAGTCATCTAAGTAAAATAAGACGTTTTACAGAGTGTTCTGAACATTAACCTCCTACAAAACCACACACAAACACATCCAAAAACACGCATCTCTGTTCCTAATATGTCTGTGGGTTGAATAAACTAACCAGCAAAGCCTTTCGTGTTTTCTAAATGACAAAGTCTGGCGGCAGTTAAAAAACAGTTTCGACAGCCTTTCTCTAATTACAGGGAGAACCTGACTAGAAAGGAAATAGCATGGAGGGAGGAGTGGAGAGAGAGAGAGAGAGGCTTTTATGTCACTCCAGTTCTCAATCGATTGAAGAGTTCTGTTTCTCATGTTTTGGATTGCCGAGCCTGGTTACCCGCGGCCCAGCCTCGATTCGCCTCATAGCTTAATACTTCCTCATGACTAGTCTAGGACCTCCAATATATTTTAGCCAGAGGGAAGAGGCCAAAAGGTGAGGGACATAACCTCTGGCCTTTCTTCCACATCATCTAGCCTCCAGCCCTGCTGGATGGGGGTGAACTTTCACCGCCGCAGGCTTTCGCTCACCTCCTATTCACCCCCCATCCTCCACCCTCGTCCTTACACTGAAGGTAAACATCAAAAACCAACCTCTCCCTCTAAAGACCCTGACATCACTAAAACGCTATACCGCCAGGGGAAGAATCCACAAACAGAGCTCCTTTTCAAACACACTGACTGACTAGGCCTAATAACAGAATCACTATGGGGCTTCTGGAATGAAATAAAACAAGATCTCCTTTAGGCAACCTGTATTTACCTCTTAGCCAGTCCTGAAAATAGTGCAGCCACATCCGGGGTAGCTGCTGGTCGCTGTCCCTCACCACGTACTTGACCGAGGTGAAAGAGTTGTGCAGCTGGATGAGGAGACGCTGGGAGCGGGCGTAGTCAAAGCCGTCCATGGTCACCAGGTACATGTTGTAGAAAGAGAAGTACTTGAACTGGGCGTTGATGAAGTCGTACTCCTTGGTGTCGCGGGGCACAATGTCGGTCAGGTAGAGTCCGTCATGAACCATGGTGGTTCCGTACAAGCTGAGCCCCAGCAGAGTCACGAAGAGGACCACGACCACCACCTTGCTCTCTGGCTTTAGGAGGAGAGGAGCGTACTTGTCCCGGGCGAAGCTTGACAGGTTCCAGCGAAAGAAGGGGAGAGGAACACACTCCCTGGCCTCCTTGGACTCGTCCATCTGGGCCAGGAGGTCCCGGGTGGAGCTGGAGGGGGTGAAGAGCTGGGAGCCGTAGGGGTCGGTGGGGGAAGGGGGAGCGGGGGAGGTGGCCACCACCACAGATGGAGGGCTGGTGGAGATCTGGGAGGTGGGGGGCAGGATGGTGACTATGTGCTGGCCCGCAGCATCACACTGGGTGAAGGCCTGGACGGTGGTGGTGATCTGGGTGCTAGTGGTGATGGTGGAGCCTGTGTAGGTCGTTGTAGTCTGGGCGCCAGGCGCGTGGCTATGGGTGGTGTTGTCGTTGGCATCGGAGAACTCCTGGGGTTGGATCTGGATGACCCGGGAGGAGCAGGGGCTGTAGAAACAACACAGGATGTCCAGACGTTTGACCTCCCGACGGTGCAGGTCCAAACTCAGGATGGCCGGGAAGATAAGAAGCACCATGGCGAAGTTGAACACCACAATAATGGCCGCCTAGGGAGAGAGATAGAAAGAGAGGGGGAAGGAGGGGGAGAAATAAAGGAGAGAGAGAAATACTGTTTAGGAGAGGGGCCAACCCTGTTCATGACATCGCTCCACGCCGCCACCCGACTCCACAGCTGCCGCTTGAGCTCCACAAAAAAGGGCTTTACATTCAAGCTCCCTTGCTGTTTTAGTGCCTCGGATTCAGTCCCAGAAAAAAAAAAAGGGCTCCCTAAATCACCAGCGAAAATAGTCAACAAGCCAGGGAACTGAGGTAAAGGAAAAGGGACTCGCAAGGCTGCTGCTGCTCTCTCTGCGAGTCTGTGCAGGACCCCTCCTACCTCCCTACTCTACCGCCCTGGGGGTGACATTATAGTTGGTATGGTTTCAAGGAACCAAGGACCACCCAGGGGGAGGCGGGAAGATCACAGAGCTAGAGGCTGACGGCCCAGTGATATACTGATCCACTCCTCCTCTGATTATTTCCCTACCCTCCCCACATGAGAGAGGGGGGGGGGGGGCTGTCCTGGCACTGTAGGTGCAGTGAGCAATAAAAAGAGGAAGAGAAAAGAACAAAGATCCCCCTCTGAATAAATGTCACTTCTGAAAAGTTTTTCTTTCTCTTTGTGGCAGAGGCCTGCGGCCCACTTTTCTTGGTGTGTGTGTGTGTTTCCCTTGGTGTGTGTGCCTGGCACTACTGGTTCCATGGCAGAGCTAGGCAGTGTAAACACAGTGGGGCATACAGCACAGTCTAGTACCTGCAGAGAGAAGGCGCGCAGTGCTGGGATGGGGACCAGGGCTGCCATGAAGAAGGCGATCATGTTGTTGATGGAGGTGAGCGCCACGCTGGTGCCAGTCCTCCTCAGGCAGTCCCCTGTTCTCTCCTGCAGGGACAAAACACAGCCAACAGTTCATACCAGACAAGCCAGAGAATATAAGTAACTGTTGTTGTTCTAACTAACATAACTAAGCATGCATCACAGAATGCACCCTATTCCCTATATACCGCACTACATTTGACCAGAGCCCTGGCTGGTCAAAAGTAGTACACTATATAGGGAATAGGGTGCCTCTCTTTTGGGACACAGACTAAGTACAAGGTTACAGTGGGTCAACAGGTGATTGAACTAGGGGGCATGGGGAGGGGAGGTATCTAGCTTACCTTAAAGGGGATGTTGATGCCAGTCTCAGTGAAGGAGTGGGCCAGAAGGAACATGTCATCCACACCGATCCCCAGAGCCAGGAAGGGAAGAACCTGTGTGGTGGCAGCGTTAAAGGACAGGCCCAGCAGAGAGCACAGCCCCAGGCCAGCTGCCACAGACAGAGCCACCAGGAGCACACCAGCCAGCCCCACGGCCCCCTGGGACTTGGCACAGTCCCAACGGAGCATGGTCGCACAGGCATAGGCCAGCTAGATTAAGACGAGAGAGAAGAGAGAGGGTGAGAGTTTGAACCTTGAACTCAGCACAGGCAAAAAGGAATCAGTATAGAACTATTGACATCTATGATGAACCTACAGTAGCGAGAGTAGGTTACTACTTACCATGAGCAGGTAGCCTCCAGCCACCCGAATGACACTGACATCAGAGAAGGACTTCATGATGTCGTTGAGGGTGGTGGTGGAGAAGGCGTGGATCTCTGAAGTGGAGTTCTGGGGGATACTGCCATGAGCCACCTGGAGGGAAAATAAAATAACTTTCTTTAAATATAGGTTAGGGGTCAAAAAGAGAATGTACAGTTTATTTTTTATTTTAATTACGTACACCAGTAGTAGTGACCTAGTTTGGGTTGTGGCTCGTGAGGTCATGTCAGTTAACACTTAAATTCCTCTTGATATTCTTCTCCCATACAAACAATGCATTCTTCAAAGATGACTTCATATTTTAAATCAACAACACGCAAACAAGATATGGCTGAGCTTGACAACAGGAATAATGACCACAGATGCCAGAGAGCAAAGGTCAGGGGGATCAAATGAGATCACATGGTCTCTCAAGCTACTCCATCAGCAACATGAATGGCCGACAACCTTAGGGGAACCCAACACCCTGCACTTTGTTTTTACAGTGACCATCCCCCTCTCCTCATCTCCCAATCTCTCTCTCTCTCTCCTTTCCTTCTCTCTCTCCTCTCCCTCTTTCTCTCTTCCTCACTCCCCTCTCCTTTCCCTCTCTCACCCTCCTCTCCCTCTCTCCTCTCCCTCTTTCTTCCTCTTCTGCGAGCTGGTATTGCTGGAGGCATGACCCCCCAGCCATTCAGTCAGCATGCTGGGTGTCAGCTATCACAAAAACAGCTTGTTCCTATAACTGGGAGTCTGTCAGTGGCCTCCTCGGAGGACTCCGTTTACTAGGCAGCTGAGGATTGATGGAATTCAGGCAGACGTTGCAGTCCCTGGGCCAAAGCCCCTCCTCTATGCATGTGGCAGGTAAACTGGATGACTCATACTTAAAAGGGTAGGGGAAAAACAAGCCAACCCGAGGCCAACTTTAAGGACGCACTATGATTTGCTCTCTGATTTCTTATTTGCCGTTAAATTACTCAAATGGGTCGAGACAGGTTGGTGAAAGGTGCAGGTGGCAGAGGCGGGGGAGCTAGGGGCCAGAAACATAGGCTATGTCCCAAATTGAACAGGTATAGTGCGCTACTTAGTGCACTACTTTTGACCCACACATACCTCCACGAACTTCCTCTGCCAGGACTCCAGGATGGCGGTGGCCTTGTCCTCGTTCCAGTTGATGTCATGGATCTCATAGTCGTCCTTAAAGTGTTCGTAGAGCTGCTTGGGGCTCATCAGGAGAAACATGGTCTGGAGTGCCTCCGCGCTGCAAGAGACAGAGAGAGAGACACAGTCAGACGCCTGCGGCCAAGTGAGCTCAAGCCACACACAGGAGTCATGTTCCCCCCATTCAAGACCCCCCCAAATACTACAGAGGAACCTTAGGAGTCCTCTTGTCAAGACACTCCTGTCTTGGCTGTCATAGATATTACATACTCTGATCTGTGGCATATCAACCAAAAGGTGGTTGTATACAGTGTAAGTGGGTGGAGAAGTCAGCTGTTGGCTAGTGTTCTCAGGCTCTAACTCCTGAACGGGGGAAAGCAGGTGTCCTGCTGCCTTTCCACAGCGAGCACAGATGGCCCTGAAGGCGACTTGGCACCGATGTGGGAGTTCTGGGGTAAAAATGTGATTGAGATTACCGTAAATCAAATCATGGAATAAAGTCTGTGGCTTTAAAGGACTGTATCACTTCCCTCCAGATTTGCCAGGGTCGTGATCCGGGCAGTGGCCCAACACTGTCACTCCATTCATACTTGTGCTGTGGTTTTAAATTCAATTGAAATGAAAGAAAGTATTCAGAATACTCAAAAGAGCCCAGGAATCATGTCTCACACATACGGCAGTATATCAAGATGTTTTACAAATCCTTAGCACTGGAAATATGTACTAGTACACCCCTGTATTGTAAATTATTGTTGGTGTCCCCTTTTCCTTTCTCTGACTTAAAAGGACAGGCTACCTTTCTCCCACTCTCCTCCACAACAAATCTGTCCTTAGTTTATGTGGCTGTCCATCATGTTTAATTGGTCTGTCCTACGTAGGGGTCAGAGGAGGAAACTGATCCTGCTTCATGTGAGGCATTCCTCGGATGTGTGAGGTTATTAGGAGTCAGAGGCATTCCTCAGATGTGTGAGGTTATTAGGAGTCAGAGGCTTTCCTCAGATGTGTGAGGTTATTAGGAGTCAGAGGCATTCCTCAGATGTGTGAGGTTATTAGGAGTCAGAGGCATTCCTCAGATGTGTGAGGTTATTAGGAGTCAGAAGCATTCCTCAGATGTGTGAGGTTATTAGGAGTCAGAAGCATTCCTCAGATGTGTGAGGTTATTAGGAGTCAGAGGCATTCCTCAGATGTGTGAGGTTATTAGGAGTCAGAGGCATTCCTCAGATGTGTGAGGTTATTAGGAGTCAGAGGCATTCCTCAGATGTGTGAGGTTATTAGGAGTCAGAAGCATTCCTTAGATGTGTGAGGTTATTAGGAGTCAGAGGCATTCCTCAGATGTGTGAGGTTATTAGGAGTCAGAGACATTCCTCAGATGTGTGAGGTTATTAGGAGTCAGAGGCATTCCTCAGATGTGTGAGGTTATTAGGAGTCAGGGGCATTCCTCAGATGTGTGAGGTTATTAGGAGTCAGAAGCATTCCTCAGATGTGTGAGGTTATTAGGAGTCAGAGGCTTTCCTCAGATGTGTGAGGTTATTAGGAGTCAGAGGCATTCCTCAGATGTGTGAGGTTATTAGGAGTCAGAGGCATTCCTCAGATGTGTGAGGTTATTAGGAGTCAGAGGCATTCCTCAGATGTGTGAGGTTATTAGGAGTCAGAGGCATTCCTCAGATGTGTGAGGTTATTAGGAGTCAGAAGCATTCCTCAGATGTGTGAGGCTATTAGGAGTCAGAGGCATTCCTCAGATGTGTGAGGTTATTATGAGTCAGAGGCATTCCTCAGATGTGTGAGGTTATTATGAGTCAGAGGCATTCCTCAGATGTGTGAGGTTATTAGGAGTCAGAGGCATTCCTCAGTGCTAGCTAGGCCCTCACTACCCTCGCCCTCAATCTCCCCCTGTCCCCGGTGTACACACCCTCCCGCTCTCACCTCTGCAAAGCATTCTGGGTGTCCTTGACCCGACCGCCCAGGATCAGCTCCTCCTGCCAGTGCATGAACTTTTTGGAGAAGCCGTGGCAACCGCCTTGGAGCTGCCCAGAAATGTCAGGACTCTGTGGAGGGAGGGAGACAGACAGGCAGAGCTAACAGTTAGCTTATTTAACAACCAGGCACATCGGACTCACAAGAATACCCTCCTCTTTAAAAGGAGGGGGGGGTGGGGTGGAACCAGCCTACCTCTCTCAGGTCCTTGTTGGGTGCGCTGAGGGGGCAGTCGGAGTCATTGGGGTCCAGGCAGGGGCGGTTCATGTAGGCGTGGCCCACCTGGGCCTTGTCCAGCATCTCCCTGAAGCCCTCCAGACTGGTGAACTGGCTGAGCTCCTCCATCAGCTTCAGAGGGTCCAGGTTCATCCACTGGATGTCCGGCATCCCCCTGTAGAGGAACACAACAACATACAGGCTCAGTGGGAGTCGCAGGGCACAGTAGAGCGATGCCATGGCTATAGCAATCACTTTATATACAGTCCTGTTAAGTCCAGTTCAGCTGTGCTCTTTCTGCAGCACGTTCTGCCCCTCCCTTTTTCTTTCCTTTCCTCCTCCAGCTGCACCCATGCCACCGTACGTACCTACACCTCCCCATCTCCCTTCCTGTATGCTACTGGCTGGTTCTGATCTTGCCCCGCCTCTGCTGGGCTCTCCCTGGTGACGAGGAGCTGCAGATACTGCGTTTATAAAGTAGCGTTTATTATCCTGTTACACGGGGGCCACAATGCGGAGGGAAAAACACGGCGGCAGGCTGCTCGCGCCTATTTCTTAACTTTGTGCATCGAGTCATAACAATTACCTCTGCCTCTAAACATCTTGATAAGGCTGCAGTGGAGCAGTGAGAGGGCTGGCTGGTGGGTAGCTGAGCAGGGAGTCTGTCTGTGTGCTCTCTCTGTTGGGTTGATTGCCTGCCTGCATCTCACGCTGTTTAGTGGTGTGATGTTCACAGAGCCTTTCAAAATGCCTAATCCTAAGGCTTTTCGCTGCTGCTGCCTCTGGGTCCTCCTCCATGCTACATTTATAATTTTCTCCAAAGAGCAGGCAATTATGTGGCCTGAGGGATAACTCTTTGGTGTCAGTTGACAGCTTTTGCTGTACCAAGTAAACTTAGTACAGTGCGCTAACTCAGTGGCTCCCACCAGTACAAAGAGAGTACTTGTCAAGAGGAAGCATCCTCTGCTTTACAGGATTGCCCTTGCAACATCTGTATTCTACCACATTACCCATAATACACCACACAACCAGAAATGGCCTCGGCTCCGTAAGGTCGTAATGTCTCCCGGCTCTCCCGGCTCGTAATGTTTTTTACTTTTCCCTCCTTCCTGTGTTAAAATTGTACAATTTATATATATATATATATATATATAACCCCCTTGGTCAATTGAATTATTTTATTTTTAATTTACATTCTCACACCTCCAAAAAAATCCAATAATCAAACTATCAACAACAAAAAATATACAAGAAACAAGAACTCAGACCATTACAAGTCATAAAATAATGCTGTACCAATCATATAAAAAGTAAATGCTGTAAAGAAATAAATAAAATAATCTAAAAACTTTGAGGCCATTTACTTTAGTTGGTAGAGAGAGAAAGGAATCCCCAAAGTGTCCTAACTCTGGGCCCAACCTCACTCCAATGATTCATGAAGAGAGTGGCTTCAAATAAAGCTGCTACTCTCCCATTCCCACATACCAAGCGCCTTTGCTCCTGCTTGCAAAGAGAGGCTCCTTTATCTGCTATTTTTTGCTTGAGTGAACCGGCCTAGGCCCTTTTGTTTTTCCATAGATTGCTGCTCTTTGTTCTCTCAAGTTTTTTTCTCTCTCCCTCTCCCTCTCTCCCTCTTTTTGCATTAAAAAACTCGGCTGAACTGAAGCGGAAGCTAGAGGGGACATTAGCCTCAGTGGCCAGGCCACCCCCAGCTCTCTTCAGCGCAGCAAAAATAAATGGCAAATAAATAACAACACAGACATTTTTTAAGAAAATATTTCAACACTGTGATTTAGGGGAATACTTGTGGATCTGTGATCATCAAAGGCCCTTCCCCTCTCTCTCCTCTCACACTACATGAGGAAAAGTAAATACAACCCATATTTATGTTTATTTAATTTCCCTTTTGTACTTCAACTATGTGCACATTTTTACAAAACCGTACATTGCCATAATGTACTGTATGTCTCTATTCTTGTGAGTGTAATGTTCACTGTTCATTTCTATTTAACATCTATTTCACTTGCTTGGCAATGCCAATAAATCCCTCAGAATTGAATTGAGAGAGAGAGTGAGACAGAGAGAGAGAGCTCCCTGCCAGGTGAATGGAGAAAACACTGTTTGTTGTTCAATGTGCATGCCTGTGGCTGCAAAAAACTATTTTCAAAACCCTTAAACTGAACTATTGGTTTTACCTGAATTTATAATCAATATTTTTGATATGCGGAGTTATTGAAATATCAATTTAGAGTGTGATACTTATCTTTTAGGATTTTTTTCCCCCGCAAGGAATATGATAAAAAGCATCTTAAAATAACCAAACTCCACTGTTCATTTCTTGTACGCTCTTTGGGGACCAAGCATAATGCCCATTTTATTTGTTGGACAACTTACAGCTCAGAGCCCGGGCGATTACCATGAGAATGCACAGTGTTACCCATTGCTGACAAAGCTGAGCCCCCCTCCAGGGCCCCCTCACTGATGGACACTCACTCGTAAACTGAAAGAATGCTTACCATTGTCTGACCCAAAGGTTCCCCTCCCCCCCTTTACCAACCCACCCAGTAGCAGCCATCTCCTCCCTCCATCTCTCCCTCCCTCCCTCTCCCTGTCCCCTTTCCATGAGGGCCTTCCCCTGCTCGGCTGGGGGACTGTGTGTGTGTGTGTGTGTGTGTGTGTGTGTGTGTGTGTGTGTGTGTGTGTGTGTGTGCGCGTGCGTGTGTGCGTGCGTGCGTGCGTGTGTGCGTGAGCGTGTGTGTGTTAGACCACTCAGAGCTACGACGACAGGAGAAGCATAGGTGACAACTGAAGTAGGCCTCTTCCTAACAACAGGGCTAACCGGCTCTTTAGTCACAGCTTGATGTTAGGTTATTACTGCCACCATTGTAGGTTATTACTGCTGCCACTGTATTGGATCCAAACTAAAGCCTCTTGTTAAGAAGAGTGTGTGAGAACCAGGAGGTCAATTGAGATTTTGTAGCCAAGCCACATTCCCTGGCCCCTGCCAAACCCAACGTATAAATAAGGTGAAAGGGGCCAAGCTAGCTGGACAGGGGCCCTAACGTAACTCTAATACTGGGATTCAAGATAGCTGATTTTTGAAAACACTAAAAAAACATTCTGTATTTCCAAGTGATATGGAAGAAAATCATTTGCACCATTTGAAGGACAAATATTCTGGAACTTACGGTAAGTATGCTGAACCCCCCTGGAGCTTTGCACCTTCCCAGAAACAGTCCAGTGGGGTAACAATCATACAGGGGAACAGCTTGTCAATCATCTGCAAAACATGGATACAGTCATCAGTTATTATCCACTATCAAAAGTACATAAAACAGATCCATAACCAAAACCATGCATGGTGATCGCAATGGACAGAAAATAATATTTCATTTTTTCAACTTACCCTTTCAATCATGACATTTTCTATGATAGGGACTCCAGATTTGTAGCATATTTTATTAAGATCCCATGATCTGAGGAGAGAAGACATGCAGAACATCAGATATGTGACCACAGACAACCCCCTTTTATTTAGTTGTAGGGTAATCCCCAGTGACCCATGGGTCTACTTACTTTCCAAACAGAGACACTTGGACCTTGCTGGCCGAGAGCGCTGCCTCCAGGTGAAGCAGCAAAGCATCCTGGGTTAGAATGTTAGTTCCTTCCTGTTTGGGGGTTTGTATGAGCATCTGCGACGTGAACACAGACTCCTCTCCTTGCTTCTCCTTGGTGTAGCGCAGCTCCCGACTCACTCGGCTACCGGCTAGAAGAGAGAAGAAGAAGAAGAGAAATGGAGAGGGGGGGATTGGGTTAAAGACTCATCTCATCTCCCACATATATAAGAGCTATTGGGTTATTTCTCTTCGTTGCGCTGCGATTTGACAAGACAAGTGACCCTCATTACCACTGCAGAGGAAGCATGATGCAAGCTAAAACGTCAATCAACAGAGCGAATGAAGCACAGAAAGGTCCACAGAGTGTACAGTTCTGGGGGCTTTGGGGATAGATATGAAGCTTTTTAAGATTCACAGTTTAATTGAATTGCAGCCTCGGTAGTGGGGAAAAAAAAGCCACTAATTAGGCTGCTTTTCTAAGTTTCATATTTCTGTCCAACCCTCCTCCGACTCCCCAAGACTTGGATTCTAAATAGCTGTGTAGTTCAAACCAGAGTCCTTGGCACAGGTCCAAAGGATACAGAGACCCACAGCAGAGAGGAGGGGGGGGGGGGGGGGGGGGGGGGGTGAAGAGACTGAGATATACAGGGAGAGAAATCTGCTGGGTATGACTATGCACAGCTCATATTATAATCACACTAGTGCAACAAGCATTGCAGACACGCAAACACACACACAAGTTCCGAGTTGGATCCCTGTATTGAAACAACTGTGGCGTGAGTATAGTGAGTGTGGTACACATATGCACTGCACATACACATGAACAAAGATCGGCCAACGCCCTTGCCCGTGTTGGTTTTGAACGGCAATTCAGACACAAGACGTCTAGCCAAGAGAAATTGGTCAAAGCTTCTCATTGGCTCCCTCTGTGAAACAGATGTGTCCTGTTAGGGAATTCCTCCTCACTGTGCCCTGGTGCCCAAACACCAAACCCCATCACTAACAACACGGCACGGAATGGCAGCACCACCATCCCTAGTTTCACAGTCTATTTCACCTGGGACCTGATCATGTAAGAAACTGACAACGGTCAAAAACACAGCATCTAGCCTACTCAGACTGTTTCAGTACAAAACGAAGGCACAACATACCATCGATTTTTTACAGCAGACTTTCCCCATACCAGAACTAACCCATCAGAGAAGGAGAGGGAGATTCTAGTAGAGAGAGAGAGAGATAAAGGTGGTAGCAGGGTTGGATGGGAGAGAACAACGAGGCAGAAATGCTGTTGATCTGGTATGCAGAGCCGGGATGAAAGCATCAAAGCCCTGAGAGGAAACTCTGGAGTCCAGCCCCGTAATTACCAGAGGCTGCCCTGAAAAGAGTGAGCAGGGTATCTGCGGCAATGCCAAGGGCACATGAAACGCACCGCTCTGGATCAGAGTGGGCCCGTCTGCCCCTCCGTGTTCCACTACATGACAATCCTGCAGAGGCTGGCTCTCACTGTAGCCACCTCGCCTCTCAACTTCTCTCCCTGGCTTTCTCTCTTCCACTCTTTCCCTCTGTCTCCCCTCTCCCTCTCTTCCTGGCACCACCTTACCCAATCCAGACGCAGCTCCTCTAATTGAGGGAGAAGAAAAAAACGATCCTCTCCCCGGCTCTCGAAGTGTAAGATTAGATTATAACTGGGTTGGAAAATCTTTCTGGGCTTTCTTCTAGCCTTCATAGCCTTCATAGTTGACTTTGTGAATTCACAGAATCAAACCACGCTTAAGAACAGACACTTTTGTTTCACTTGAGACATTCTGCCCATATTTAATACATTGGGGGCATCTACAGGAACTGATTTTCAATCTTTGGGCCTGTAATTACAGGGCTCCTGAAGTAAATTATAGCTATTTGTGTCTTGTTCCGCCCATCTGGACCACCCAACTAGAGCCCCGGCCTCGCCACTCAGTCACTGTTCTGCTCCGAGAGAGAGAGAGCTCAGCCACTCACCAGATGGAGGCTGCTCCGCTCTGCTCCTATCCGCTCGGCCTGCAACCAACAGCCCTTAAAGAGACAGTCGCCCAAATACTTCTCACCAAGCAGTCAGAAAAGTTAGAGGAAAGTGTATGGAATTTGGGGCCTGTGATTCTCTGAATATTTGACATTAAAAGTGGAGCGAAATCACATGTGAAGCATTAGGCCCAAATCATTTTTCATGAGGAGACTGTCAAAACGTAACACGTAGTTATCCTTCAACAATCCCATATTGGACGGGGAAATCAGATAACTGTAAATAATATCAACATAACATGGTAGAAGAGATCAGGGAGCTCATACTTCTTCACAAAGCCACTCAGGGTGCTGCGCTCCAAACAAAGCACCTCCATTTGTTCTCCCTCTCTTCCATTTTTCACATCAACCCCCGGAGGTGACATCCCCATACAGCCCAATTATCCACAATTATGGTCCATCTCATCTTCTAAGCATATGCAGGGACACGATCCATCAATCAACCCTTTTTATAGCGTAGGCATTTTGAAGTGAGGACTGCCTGCAATAGCCATTCCTATGCTAAAGCTAATCTCCATCCAGATGGGGTTCTCACTGCTTCTCAGTGGGACTAGGCTGGGGCTGGCCAGAGAGACAGACAGGCAATGGTAGCAGGTATGAGGGAGAAGGCCTCCCGCCCAAAGCCCGGACACAGGGCCAGGCAGGCCTATCAGGCTTGTGTGGATGTGTGTGTATGTGCGAGTGCTAGTTCCCCTCTCAGTGGGCAGTATAGAAAGTGGCATGTAATTAACCAAGGAGAAGGAGCCCCCTGCTCCTTGGTGTCAGACCACTGTTGGACCCTGTCAGCTCTAATCTCCCTCATGTCCAGCCCACCACCACCCAGCCTAGCCCAGCCCCACAGACCTCAGAAGACCACAGGAGACACCAGTACGTTGGGCCAGTAACCGAAAGGTTGCTGGATCGAATCCCCAAGCTGACGAGGTAAAGATCTGTCGTTCTGCCCCTGAGCAAGGCAGTTAACCCACTGTTCCCCGTGCGCCAAAGACGTGGATGAAGGCAGCCCCCCGCACCTCTCTGATTCAGAGGGGTTGGGTTAAATGCAGAAGACACATTTCAGTTGAATGCATTCAGTTGTACAACTGACTAGGTATCCCCCTTTCCTTCCCTTACCATACTGCAGTGGTTTCCAACCTGTCATCCAAAATGAATAACAGGTGGAGGTATTAATGGTATTATAAGCAATTTAACATTACTTTTCATAACACTGAATGTTTAGAATAATAATAGGCCTTTAATTTGTTACATTCACTGCTAAAATTGACTAAATTTTACCATCAAGATATTTTATGTTAAAATAAAACCTCAGACTCCGTGATTGTTTGGTCGTCAAGAGCTTCTGTCTGTGTATGGGATCCGTTGCCATACTGTACTGTATCAATGTATTTCCTCTCCATGTCTGCCTGTATGCTATGTTGTCTGCCTACACTGGTGCACAGGTTTAGTGATTGTAAACGTTTGCCATCAAACTCAAACAGTATCTTCCAAAAGTGTTGGTCACAGACAGCACAATGTATCCAATCAAATGTGGAAGAAGTCCCACACAAGTAGCCGAGCTATTTCTCCAGCTTGGCTCAGAGGATGTTAGGCGCCGTCACTAAAACACAACTGTTTGAAACAATTAACAAATAGGATTGAACCAGCAGCAACACCATTCACATGTTAGCTCTAGGTCCAAATCCACTCTCCATTAGCAGAGACCACCTTCAAAGTGTTGTGGGCCAGATTAGCTGGATTATGTAGCCACTGAAAGGATCCATGCTGCTTTGGAGGAAGTCCCACAAGGAAGAGACATGCTTTACCATGCTTTACCTTTAACGTAGCACAGATTATAGTACACAAAATGTACAAACTCAAATGCACACATAGCCTCGCCACTCACCCACTCCCTCACGTATACATTCACACAGAAAGTAGACTTTGCTGGACCGGTTCTGCTTAGGAACTGTCAGTCCCTCATCTTGCCCATTCCCTGCACTTCGTTATCCATTTAACATGGTTTTAAAAAGCATGCAGTATAAAACCAGAGGGATAGATTTGGCCCTGACTGGCACAGCGAAACAAGTCTTCATTGAAATCGAGCTTCAGTTCTACTGCCATTTTCTTCAATAGGCCATCCTTTACCAAGTGCTACAGCACCTCCCCATCCCAGTCCAATGTGTTACTTAGCAGATGGAGAAGCTCCTTATACAGAGAAAATCCAGGCAGGGCAGAAGAGATTGAATACAGGCTTTTGTCACTCCTCTCCTGAATTTCTTTCAGATGTTTCCCAACAAACAGGAAAAAATAAAGAGGGAACTTTCACAACAAAAGCAAATGGACCAAGACTTTTTCCCAGCAAATAAAACAATGCAGGCGTGGGGGGCTTGGCTTTCTACCTTACCTATAGAAATACAGTGTGTCTGTGCGTCCGCTTTTGAGGGGGAGAGTGTGTGAATTGGACAGGGTGGGAAAAGGACAATTTGAGGTATTCCTTCAAAAAAAAGTGAGAGGATGACAAATGAAGTTCAATTTGAGAGGGAAAACTGTAAAAATGCCATCAAAAGTAAAAGACAAAAATAATCTGCTTCAGTTACAATCTATTCAGATCTTGATACTTCTGTCAGCATTGACATACATTTCCACTGGTGTTGGCAGTTAGGCACTTGCTATTTCCATATGTATAGCCTTGCCTGTACTAATTATGCTAATCATCCCTAGTGTTGGCTGCTGTGAAAAATAGTCACATTAGGCACTCCACTGGCTGCTAATGCAGCTTAATGTGTGGTTGAAACATACATTCATCCCACGGTGAAAGGCAAACATTTTCCACATTGCTGGTCTCATTCAGCCTAGAAATGAATTTATTGAGCCCAAGCACCATTTATTTCCCCCCAAATACCAAGAAAATGTTTTTCTCCCTTCGTCTTTTTCCAGAGGGGGCAAATGGTGTAAGAGGAAAACAGGCAAACTCTACCCCAAAACGGTGACTGGTGTAACTTTATTTACAGTGGGACCAAGGAGAACAATCTCTTTTGGCATGATATAAAAAGTGTCAAAGTGCAAGAAACACAGAGAGTGTAAAGGAGATGTGTGAGACAGTGCTTTCTATAACAGAGATAGTCCTTCAGCACTCCCCAAAAATGGGCCCAGTGTCTACAGTGACGGTCAAGCAACATCAAATACAGGACACTAAACAGGTATACGGTTACATACACTGCTGTAAATGTGATGCACTGCTGTAAATGTAAAAAAGACAAGTACCATAAAATCTCATCTCTATTATATACCTTGGAATACTAAACACCACACAACATGGGAAAGCCTACACCGCTATACGAGTCACTGCTTTAACACTGTAAATATCCAAAAAGGATATTAGCACGGTGTATTAATGCAGTACACAGTGGGCGGTTAAGGGCGACTTCAGTAATGGAGGGATCTGGTGAAGTTTAGTATTCAGCTCATGTGTTTGCTCCTTGAGGAGAGGACTGAGGCTGGAGGACTGCAGATTGGTGGGAGGTGGTGGGGGGGATGAATGGAGGGAGGGAGAGGGTGGGGGGTGAAATAAACATTTTCAACTGACCCAGGTTGACTCTGGCCTTGTTTGTTCTTTCTACTGGTGAGGTCTGAGGCTCAGCAGTTGGAGTTTATTTATCTAGCTGGGGCACTGTGGCGTTCCATTCACCTCCAATAATGCCTCATAGAGCTTTCTTTCTCTTTTAGCAGGCCCTGAACTGGAAGACTGTATTTTCTGATGAATTATAGCATTTACCTTGCATTTTTGTTTAGATAACTGTTCCAAACATTGAAACGTCCACATGTTCCCCTCCGAAAGGCCTGGCTTGTGCTGCTAGGGCTCTGGAAGGTACCTACTGCTCGCCATGTGGAGTAGCTCATTCATGCTGTGTATATGTTCTTTTCCCCCATTCTACACAGTCTCTTTCTAAAACATATGGCGGCCTGGCACGTTGCAATATTTGCACAGCTTGTCTGTGTGTACATGTCTGTCAAGATCACCAAAACTGTGTCGAGAAGGATGGGTTTAGTTAATGTGGGCTAGCCTACAAGTGCATACTTGTAAACCTTTATTTCCCCATCTAAATGCACTATTCAAAACTGCGTGGTGCTCTTTGGTGGTATTAATTCTACCCACTACCAAATATCAAACCCTTTGGGAAATCTACATGACTGTTGCAATAGTAATAACGCTAGCTAAGCTTATATTACTTCCAGAAAAAACAACTCCCTACCCAGCAAATATACATTTTCTTCTTCGTCCTGCTTGAATTGGTGAAAGAAATGTGTCCTGAGAAAGAGGCCGCACTGTTGTTTTTAGGGAATGGGGAAATGTTAAAGTGTATACCCCTAAAACCTTCGCCCCTAATGCTCCCCCACCCCCACCCTCATCTGCCTGCACTTCACCTCTTTATTACCCCCCTTTCTTCCTCGAGACAATGCACTCTAGGTCACATTCTCCCCCGGTCCCACCCATGACTGCCAGGCCATTTTCCTGTGTTATTTCTTGCTCTGCATTGCTTCTGCAGTAGAAAACTTCATCAAATAAACGTCCAAAAGAAAACAACATGACTGACAAAAAAATGTCCTTAGCTGAATTTAGTGTGCTTTATCATTCTGCACTCTGCCTGTATTAGCCAACCAGTCTAATGAGTCTACCCACCTAGAGACGGAACAGTTGAACTAGTATCGGTTATAACTACATACAGTATGAACACCTTTCACAACAGGTACCTTGTTTTTAACTACTACACCTTCTCCCATATGTTTCTGACTGGCACCAACTACTGGTTTAACTACCACCAATATCCTATCAACATTCAGAACAGACAAGCTAGTCCCAGCTAAGGCTGTAGTGACACAGAGTACAGGAGGGTTTGCATCAGGTTGAGAAAACAAATATTCTCCAAAACATTATTTTCCTCAGTCCTATGGCCCAAGTGTTAGCACAATATCCTTGGCTAGGGTAGGGCAAACTAGGCTAGGGTGGGATGGGGTAAGCTAGGTAGAGTAGGGTATAGGGTAAGGTAGGGTAACGCTAGGGTAGGCGAGAGGAAACCATTAAAAAGAGCCTGGTGGTCTGACATCACACACAGCAGGTCATCTACCCTAGCTAGGTGGCAAACATGACATTTGGGTGGGGGTGGGAGACAGATATGGCCTGGGGATATATGATGGGAAGCATATGCTCCCAGGCACTCCCAGCTGGCCGAGTGTGAGCCCAGGAGGCCTCATATCAGCACCCTCATCCTTCATATGTGGTCAGAATACACCTCCGCATGTGTTGACAAGAAGACCACATAGACTTACGTTCTCCGTTGAGAAAATACTAAGCCTGCAACACCTGTTATTTTGAAAGTTTGAGGCCCAACTGTAAGCTGTTGATTTATAAAGTAGCTTTAAACATGCCTGTCTTCAAAATAAAAATATACTGCTCTGACTGCTACTAATAAAAAATGATGCTGCCTGGACACTCATCTCATCTTTTCTTAGAGAGCAATACAATTCTCTGTCCTATTAGGACATATATCTCCTCTGTTTTGTGAAAGAGTTTGTGTGCATGTGTATGTGTTTGAGAGTGAGTGAGAGGGAGAGAGAGAGAGCGATGTGTGCATGTGTTTGTGTGTGTGCGTGTGTGAGAACCAACCTCTCCTTGTTACCAAACCACTTACTCTCCATTGAGCTCTGAGCAGCTTTGTCAATGGGCTATTGGGGAAACAACGCAGGCAGAAACTTTAGAAACATGGCCACTGCCTCTTAAAGGAACAGCATTCCTTTTCAGCATTTGGGTATTTCACTCTCAGAATGACTCCATGATTAGGCACAACAAACCCTATCTAACAACTTCCTTTCAGAAGACCAACAGTTAGCTTCTTTAATGTGTATGAAATACACACCAGTACATGAACAAAATACTATGATTGTGACAAATTACACTGCAATAATTTCACATCTTGTTTGTGAGTCAGACTCCACTTAACTACAATCTGACAAGTGAATGAGTCAAATCTGAAAATCTTTGGCTTCACCAATTTTACCAAAACTCAAACACAGTGTCAGACCACAAGCATTTAATTGACAACATCTAAGCCCTTCCCAGCCAACGTTTTGGGAAGGAATAAAGGGAGTGTTTATACGCTCTTAGAAAAAAGGGTGCTATCTAGAACCCAAAAGGGTTCCTCTGCTGTCTCCATAGGAGAACCCTTTGAAGAAGCCCTTTTGGTTCCAGGTTGAACCCATTAGGTTCTAGGTAGAAACCTTTTGAGTTCCATGTAGAACCCTATCCACAAAGAGTTCTACCTGGAACCAAAAAGGGTTATCCTATGGGGTCAGCCGCAGAACCCTTTTTTTCTAAGAGTATCCTACAACTGTTGTGACTCTTTTTAGAGTGTGCAAAACAGGTGGGTAAACTTCAGCTGTATTCACTTATTTTTTGTAGGAAAGGGGGTGCCTTTATTGTTGAATGGAATCCAAGAATAGTTAAGGACCACACAGAGAGCTTAGGGGGGAGGGTCAGCACCTCAAAGATGGCTAACGATTCACACAGCCCATCTGCTCTTGGGATCAGGAGTGCGGCAAAAGCCTAGAGGGCTTAAAAGGAATTTGGCAGTGTGAAAACCAAATAAAGCTGCCCGAATATGCACCGATAACCCAGCCTGCACACAGAAAGGACGGCAAATAAAACATGGAACATGGAACCACCATGGCAAACAATACAAGGCTGATGAGAAGAACAAGAGAAGGCTTGCGTGTGCAAGGAACAACACGAGCTCCATGTGTGCAATAAAGTTGGAATTTCTGAACTACTCTCCATTCCCATTGCAAAGCAGCTTTGCCATCAGCAAACAACACACACAAAGGTGCAGAGGTTAGAATACATTAAAATAACTTTCAATACAAAAATGACTAAGTTATGGTCAAATTCAAGAAAAAACTACAAATTCATAGTATCCACCACTCAATCACGAATAACAACTAAAGAGCAGCACCCCCAAAAAAACTAGAGCAAAAATACTGACGCAACAAGTCAGTCAGACAGCACCCATACAGTTTATTGTGCCCCCCTCCAGTAGCCTGGATGGAAAAATGTCTACAACAAGTTAATTTGGGCAAAAGAATACCCCTCTCGCTCCCCTTTCCAGACAACACCTCAAACCATACCCCGAAACTGAACGCCTGACTCACCTTCCACCCATAGTTGCTCAATGTCCGTCTCAATGGCAGCAACCCGCAAACCCACAGACAAGGCACCGAACACAAGCAGTCCAATGAAAAGGACTTTTCCACAATGTCGCTGGATGTGACAGCCCAAAGAAAAGAGAAGAGCCTGGAACCTCGCCCGAATCCACAACGGGGCTTTCTGACCCACAGCCGTCCCCTAAAGAGACAGGAGGAGAGAGAAAACATTTTCATTACACATTAATAACAACATATTGCTTGCTATACATGGACTGCATGGATATGGCATAGACAAGTACAACTATTCACTAACGGAAGACGACACTGTATCTAACTGCTCCCGAGTGACGCAGTGGTCTAAGGCACTGCATCTCAGTGCTTGAGGCTTCACTACAGACACCCTGGTTCGAATCCAGGTTGTATCACAACCGGACGTGATTGGGAGTCCCATAGGGCGGCGCACAATTGGCCCAGCGTCGTCCGGGTTTGGCCGGTGTAGGCCGTCATTGTAAATAAGAATTGGTTCTCAACTGACTTGCCTTGTTAAATAAAGGTTACATAAAAATTATATAAAAGTAAGATAAACTATCAATACAGTGGTATTTCAAGTATTACTAAGAATGACCTACTAGGGCAGAGAATACTAATAAAATAGATAACCTGAGTATGATTGTGATAGCGTGGCATACTTAAGGGCATGTTCAACATTACCGTATCTCCTGTACTAGATAGATACGTGAGTGATATGTCTTCATGTCAGGTGTCCTGTAAGCAAATCATATATATGTGAATTGGATAACCTGAAGTGATGTCATATATAGATACCACGAGAATATCCGAATATAACCAGTCAGAAGATACCCTAATTTGATGGTAGGTAATTGAGGGCCCAACACCAAAGAGGGTAAAGCAATGACCAACCAGTCTTTGGTTTAGGCCCTCACAGTTGGCACAAGCCAGGTGAGTCTAACCACTCATCACCAGAGGCACGGGGGTTTGCTATGGAGTCAAAACACAAGACTTCACAGTTATGGTTACATGGGTTCAGATTTAACAACAACAAAACTGCATACTTGTCAAATGAGATATAAAGTCACCTATGCTGTTCTGGTGTAGCCTATTACACACACATACATAATACACTAATAACAACTAGGATGAAATAAGTATCTATGGTCTACTGGGGGCTATATATTTGACAACACTTTTGTGCATTTGGACTAGGACTAACATTTGTCCTATATTTAATGTTTAAATGCTCAGCCAGCTGCCCTAACAACCTCCTGGGAAAAACTATGAAACCTAATGCTGTTGGGCACTAATGCCTAGTTTTAAGTGGAAGTTGAAAGATACAAGATTGCACATATTTGAGTCAGGAGTTATGTAGCCTACTATACTTTCTTTAATAAGCTACATAGCTTCTAAAAGGCTATGCAGGGATTTGACAATAAGCAGTTCCTATATCAAAAAGCCCTACTCCTATCATTTAAGATTCAAACACTGGCTGAAGACCGTCTACTATACCCATTCAAACTTTACAAATCACCGGTCTAGTACAGACACACTGGACAGATGTTTTGGTTTCACTTGGGAGTTTTGACACATATCCAACCGTTCATGCGGTCCAGTGATGCTTTGTCAGATAAAACTTAATCAGTGAACTCCTCTAAGATCCACCGCATTTTCAAACCAACTAGCCTTAAACAAACTAGCCTACAACGGGGACCCCGAGTCTAACTTCTTACTAATAGAGTTGAACAGATCCCACACACGTAGAAATAACTATTATGGGTTGTATTGCTTCTAAAAATTAACGGAGAAAGTTATTTTCATTCAGAGTGGGATCGGGATCGAAGGTTAAAATATGTGCGTGCCAGTGATTCGTAAATGTTACAATGTAACATCGAAATATTATGTGAAAACGGCAGCATATCACTTTGTACCACATTTGGACATAAAACTCCCTAAAATATTCCTCGTTTCGAGTGTTAGTAACACTCGTTTCTTCAGAAGTACCAAAACATATCACGTATTCACAGAGATGATGAATGAAACAGCAAAGTATATTCCATTGAAAGCATTTTGTCACCTTAGAAATCTGTTTTAATGCGAAAGCAGCGTGGCAGTAACTGGGTCTCCGGAGAAGATCTGAGTTTACTCGCGGCGGAGAACGTGTATAACTTGGGGGTAAATCTCCAAAAACACCGGCCCCTGGGACTCTGGGATCCGAGGCCATAGTCCAAACAAGAAAAACAAAGCACAGAGCGAAGCGAGAAACAGTGCGAGTTCAGCAAAAGCGACAATAATCCAAGATAGAATACTAGCGCATCCACTGGGTAGAAATTAGGAGAATATATACTAGTCTTTCCTTGAGCCAAAGTCTTGCAACTCCATCCCAACATTATGTGCCCAAATCCGTATAGATCCTTGAGTCTTCATCCGTCCTGATAGCTTATAAAACAACTTTTCGAAGTAAAGTCTCGAGCAGATATTTAAGTCTGCCTCTGATCCCGTAGCAGTGACATTTGGAGAAGCTAGCCCCTCTGCAAATCGTGAAAAGGGTGGTTTGGTGGAAAAGTGATCTGGTTCTCATTGGCCAAGGAAGAGGCAAATTACTTAGCAAACATCTCCTATTATTAGCTGCTAAGCAACAGCTCACCAAAGTGGAGAGAGAGGGAGACCACCCAGGCAGCCCTTCAAATCGAGGGGAGGGGGGAGAACGAAGGGGCGTCAGAGAGAGGAACTCTTTCAATAAACTCAGCACACTGTTGCCGGCTCTGCTCTGCACATTCCCAATTGCCTTAGCTCTGTTATACGAAGCAATCACACATGCCATATATTGATACATATATATTTAATCCAGTCTGACATAAACAAAATTCTAAATTAATCCAGAGTGGTTTCTCACACAAATAAAAGGGGGAAAAAGACAGGAATAGTCGAAATTGTGTACTAAACTAGCTTTATTCATTGGCAAGAATTTCAGAAACAAACTCAGTATTATAAACTGTACTACAATCAAGGTTACGTTTAAAGTAGCTAAACATTCACACTTTCAAAGTTAATTAATTTGCTTGACTTTGCTCATTGATTGGACTAATGTATACCAATCTCACTATTTCGCAAAACAACGTAATCCCTTCATTGCGGTATCATCTGTGTAGTTGTCTTGTCTATTTATACTTAATTGCTAAGGACTTACTGACACATGTTTAATTCCACTGTGCTGTGCAGTTTGCCAAACAGCTGTGATGAGTGTGTGTGGTGTGGGTCTTTAACATTGACAGCTGTAGACCTACCAACCCTGGATTAATTAAGGCATTAAACCAGGTAGTTATTTGTTTCCTTTCTGTCACAGTCCATTGTCAAGTACTTTATTCTAACATTGTTTACCCAAGTCTCAAGGCAATATCGTTTATTATAGAGTGAACAATAGACATGTATACACCAGCTTGGTGCAGGCCTACACAAAAACAATAAACAGTATAGCTTTGTGAATCAAATACATATTGGTGCTTTACTGTATTGGTTTAATACAAGTCAGTAGGGAGTGGAAAAAAATCCATTCCCTTGTTTTCATAACCACTTTATTACAAGAAAATGTAAATAACGACAAAATGAATATGGTATCAAGCTTGCACAACAAACTGCTAAATGAAAGAAACTTGCTACTTGCATTCTGGATGTGCAACAGCAATAGTTGCCACTTTATGAAACCATGAAGGAGACTACAGCTCTATAACACTTTCATTTGGAACATCGTACAAAGACTGAGAAGACAATGGCTTCACATTAAAATAGATTAGCACACACCTACATGACTGAGATATACACTGACTTTTAGTCCACTCATCATTTGCCCGACTTACACAAACATTTCAGTGTGTGGATAACATGTAGCTAGAACACTTTCAACCCAGCCCTTCAAGATGACAATTGGACTGCGAATTTGATTTAGATTCACTTTTTTCAAATGTTTGATATTTGAGAAGCATATATGTACAATAGCAACAATATAATTTACCTACGTGCCTAGTCTAGAATACTCTGTGAGCGTGGACAGAGATGTGTGGGAAAGGACACACTCAGCCCAATATTAATGTCATATCATGGTGGCAGGCAGGGGTGGTACTAATGATCAGCTAGTTTCTCAATTTGTTGAATTGGATGAGGGGAAAAGGCAGCTGGAAATTGGAGCTAATGTGGAATGTGAGGAATTGCCCTGTGTGGCCCCTTGAAGCCTAACAAACTGAGGGAGGTCTGGTCCAAGGTCTAGAGGCCTTGGATAAATAAACCCCAGAGATGACCATGCGCTGTCCAGATATCTGCCATCACAAGGCCTCCCAACATAAACCGTTCTCTCTGGCCCATGGCCATGCCTGCATAGCCCTGGTTCTGTATGTGCAATTGCAAAGTACAGAACCACTGTCACACTCACGCATCACATGACAGCTGAGCTGTGCTGCAGTCGACCATGTGTTTATTTATCGTAAACCTAGGCGTGCTTGCATTTCTTTTTCATATGGCCCAGTGGAGACAGGCACACATTTTACTAGGTTAGAGTTCACATGAACTAACAGGGTTAAATCATTTGCAGTTGAAGTTAGCACATACAAGGTGGGAAACAATTTTGAGAAATAGTATATGCAGAGAAGTTCAAGTTTAAAACCCTAAGAAGAGCTGATTTTCTGGACACAGATTAAGCCTAGTCCTGGACTAAAAAGCAAGCTCAATGGAAATTCTCCCTGAAAATAGGTTTTTATTCCAGGATTAGGATTAAAGACATGCGCCGGAAGTTTGGCGACTACATAAAAAATAAAAAAAAACTACCACTTTGGGCTGGATATGTTAATGTGTAGTTCATACATGCATAATCTATGAGCAGAGTTACTATTTTACCTTAATTTGACATGATCCCTAGTTTGAAAATTACGTTTTTTCTGGAAGCTGTGCTGTGCCATTTTTCCTACATTTCCCCCCAAGTGGGCCAGCCCCCTAGCAATATGAGTTCTAGACAATGAGTTTCAGCCCCTCGCCATTTGAGTGACAGCTAGCAAGATGCACCAACAACAGTGAGAGAGAGAGAGAGAGAGAGAGAGAGAGAGAGAGAACAATGACGTGGTGCACATATCTGCACATATGTGACGTACTATGCAATTTTCGGGGACCACTTTTGGCTCATGAGCACTACTTATAGAACTGCTGGCTAAAAAGTATACGGAGAAGTACCGGAGAATGTCTTTAATCTGTGTATGGGAAATTGGCCCCCAATGAAGATTCTCCATTGAGTTATCTTTTTAGTCCAGGACTAGGCTTAATCTGTGTCCGTGAAACCACCCCATAAGAGTATAAATTGACACGTTGTGCCTTTTTGGTACATAATTTGAAAGTCAACAAAATAAGTAATTTTAAAGCTCTATAGATACATTATTTTACATTTTCTTAACACTAGTGCAACTAATTGTAACTTCCGTTGGCTGATGGGCTATGTGTAAATCTATTGCTGCTACTGTATGTGTGAGTACAGGACTTTGGTAGCCAAAGTAATTACAATGTTGCCCGTGGTATAAGGATATCTTATTTTCCTTTACGCATTAGATAGACTACACAAAGTGTCCACTTTAAAACAATATTTATCTAAACAGAACCCATCATCTATTACAATCACTATTAACTAAATGGATTTCTGGCTTGATTAAATCAAAAAACATATGACAGTGATAAGAGTAATAACAGTAGTATATACAGAGTATAAGAGTAATAACAGTAGTATATACAGTAGTATATTTACACACAGTAATAAGCACACAACACAAATATACATGTGTTCAATCCATTGAGGGACCTATTTACTCTTAAATCACCTTATTTTAAGTGATGTTTACTTCTACCATTGGCCTACTGTTTGGAGCAACAAAAAGACAAACTAAACCAGTATTCCGTGAGTGCAGGTTTAATGAATGTTTACAAAAGGCTTTCATAAATATTCGTAAGCCAAAAAGTGCATTGTAACAGAATGACGTGTACAGATCAGTATTGTAAGGGTTCTGTCAGTCTATGAAAGAAGAGACCTGCCATACAGCCAGAGATAAGATTCATTATGATAATGTATTTCTTTCCCCCTTTGTCATTGTAGTGAATGGTTTCTTTAAAGAAAAAAACAACACTTTTCTGTCCATCTTTGTTTGTGTTTCTCTAACAAAGGTATTGTCAGACTTTAGCATGTGGCAACTAAGGCAGAATCAGACTTTGCTTGTTTATGGGGCTCTCATCAACTTATCACTTATGAATCTGAGAACCATTATGTGACTATATTGTGAGATGGGTTGAACTGAGACAAAGCAAGGAAAACAGACTATAGATCAAATGCTTTGACATGTGTTGTCAGTGCACTGTGACATATCTTTGCATCATGATCCATTGAAACATAAATCAAATAAAGTTTTATTGGCCGCGTACATATTTTGCAGATGTTATCGCAGACAAAATGCTTGTGTTTCTAGCTCCAACAGTGCAGTAATACCTAACAATACACACAAATCCCCAACATTTTAAGAAAATAATGAAAAAATATCAAGACAACCAATGTCAAGAGTCTGGAATATAAATATATATGTATACGAGGGTGTGTATAGACATAGACATTATGAACAGTATAGGAATAAAAAAGGTATGTACAGCAGTAGTTATATAGTATGAGCCTTGGTATTTGGTATTTGATTAGGATCCCCATTAGCTGTTGCAAAAGCAGCTACTCTTTCTGGGGTCCACACAAAATATGAAACATAATACAGAATGACATTATACAGAATATCAATAGACAAGAACAGCTCAAGGACTACATACATTTAGTACAATAGAAAACAGTATACACTGAGTGTATAAAATATTAAGAACAGCTGATATTTTCCATGACAGACTGACTAGGTGAATCCAGGTGAAAGCTATGATCCCTTATTGATGTCACTTGTTAAATCCACTTCATTCATTGTGGCTGAAGGTGAGGAGACAGGTTAAAGAAGGATTTTTAAGCCTTGAGACATGGATTGTGTATGTGTGCCATTCAGAGGGTGAATGGGCAAGAAAAAAGATTTGAGTACCTTTAAACGGATTATGGTAGTAGGTGCCAGGCGCACCGGTTTGTGACAAGAACTGCAACACTGCTGGGTTTTTCATGCTCAAAAGTGTCCTGTGTGTATCAAGAATGGTCCACCACCCAAAGGACATCCAAGCAACTTGACACAACTGTGGGAAGCATTGGAGTCAACATGGGCAACTAATTGACTAATTGAGGCTGTTTTGAGGGCAACTCAATATTAGGAAAGTGTTCTTAATGTTTTGTACACTCAGTGTATGAAGTGGGTAAAACAGTAAGTTAACATTAAAGTGACCAGTGTTGAATGACTGTACATAGGGCAGCAGTCTCTAAGGTACAGGTTTGAGTACTGGGTGGTAGCTGGCTACTAACACTGACAAAAGTTCAGGGCTGGTACATTCAAGCAAAGAACATATATCATCTAACACCAGACAGTAACAGTTAAGTAACTCAGAAGACCTTTGCATCCATAAAAGAAAACAACATATCACACCAGGGAATGCATTTGATCTGGTAGCATTAAATTAAAATAGTAATTTACAAAAACAGAGAATGATCCAGACTAGCTGTCTGTCTGACTCAATTGAAGACATTAGCTGGTGACAAAAGCTGTGCACTGTGGTGTTGATATTGATCAAACCTACTGCCTTGTTTAGTAGCTCGTTGAAAGCCACGGTGGTGTACTACTGAGATATCTGAGTAGGTGTGCCTCACATGTTCCTATAGTTTATTATCCCCTAGATGAATCTCTTACTTCCTCCACACACAGCCTTTGTAAAAGTAGCATATGCAAGTGTTCTTTCTGATGAGTTGCTTAAAGATACTGTGTGTGTGTGTGTGTGTGTCTGTGCGTTGGCGGTGGGCGTGGGGCTGGAGGGAGGCGTGGGGGACGCAGCAGTGTCTTAAATGATAGTGCAGCAAAAAGGGAGGAAATTGGTTTGTGCCTCAAGAACACAGAAGACAAACAGAGGAAGTGTTCTGTTGATGTGTAGGGGTCAGCCACAAACACGCAGGTTTTTGCCACTTGGGTGGCCTAACCAGTCTCTCACCCTCCAACACGCTCAGCCCTCCAGCCCCAAAACCACCCACCTACCTTGCACCCACCCTCAAAGTCCCAAACTCCACCCCACCACACACTCCTCCCTTTGAGCAGAGCGGGTGACGGCCTCTTTTGCTCAAGGCTCTGAAACTTCTCTCCCCTAGCTGTCATTTGGTTTAATTGTATTTTCTTAGGATCCTCATTAGCCAATGCCAATGGTGACAGTTACTCATATCAAAAAATACATTACAGACAACAGACTTTACAATTTACATACAGCACATTTAAAAACATTAACATGTAGTGTGCGTGTGTGAGTATGCAGCTTTCAGTTACACGTCAATATATACACACAAAAAGTAGGTCACATGGGGGAGAGGCATTGGGCCATGAGGTGTTGCCTCACGTTGTTTTTTAACCAGGTTTGCTGTTAATTTGCGCTTTATGAGTTGGAAGGCAGTTCCATGCAATCAGTGGTCAGTGTGACCACCACCCAGTAAGCCAGGGCAGGGTACTGCTCCACCAGAGCAGGCGGTAGGTGCGTCCCCAATGTACTACTAAATAGGGAATAGGGTTCCATGTGGGATACATCCTCTTGGACCAGCTCCTGGGCAGTATTTATATCACTGTCTATATCATGTATTCATGATTTATGCCACCATGGGCTTCGCAAGTACCACTGCACTTACACTACTTACAGTAACTGCCAAAGGCACATTGAACCACTGCCTGCCTGTTAACATTAGCATCTTCATTTGGATGAGAGAGCCTGCCAACATTCACACTATGCAGCTGAGCTGACACAGAGGTATGAAGAGGTGTGGAGAGAGGGAATCAACAAAAAACAATTACAGCTGTAGATCTAGTAAACATATAACATGGACATTTGATTATCACTTCAAAAAAGTCCCCCAATTCTGTTGAACGACCACTCTGATCAATTTCAACCTTTATAGTCTGTCCATGGTGGTAGGGCCTGTTATATCATAGTAACAAATAGCCCTATGGAGACTAACTCAGCCTGGGCCTGCAGACTAACCCAGATCTACCTAGAGACAGCTGATATATGATATGTTGGATGACATCTGATCCCGAACCCTGGAAAACACAAGCATCTGTCACATTTGGCCCAGAGGGGTGGGGACTGACGCTGAACACAGCGCTGGATAGCCCCTAACCAAACCAGCACAGCCACAGGGACTCAGAGTAGGCTGCTGTATAAATATACAAACCTGGCTTTCCAAAACAACCCATGCCAGATCTCATAAACTTGACTTGATGCTCAGGTCAGAGGCTGCTCAAAGGGTTAAAGTTTAAAGCAGGAAGAAAAATAATCCAAATCAAAATGTTTTGTGATAATTATATTGTTTGCATGGCACTTTTGATCTTTATCTTATGAATAACCATTTATTTATTTATGTCTTTAAATGGCCACAAAACAGGGGTCTTTAAGATTGTGGTTGGCAGTTTCGATTAGAACAGAAATAAAGTTTACAATAACTTTTATTTTGGGACTTGAATCCATTTTCTGGATGACAAAATGAAAAAGCAACAGTGAGTTAAAAGTTAAGTAATTATTCTAGCGTCACCAATGACTAAATCAAAAGAGGAAAGATGAGAAAAGACAAGAGACATAACTACTCTCCCAATGACACTAAATTACTTCTATTGGTCACAGACACACTATAAAGCAGGCCACTAAATCACACGATGTAGACAGAGCCTCTTCCTGGAGATCTGTCGTTCGTCAATAAGGAACTTCAGACCTGTAATTTAAGAAATGAGCTGGCAAAGGAATGCAATAAATCTTTGACAGCAAAGAGTAAGAAGAAAAATTAAAAACAAAGAGAGCAACTCTTATGTTTCTATCAGTTTGTGAAAGTGGGAGGGATTGTGTGTTACTTGATGAGATCTCATTGGGTGGTCCGGCCCACCATTTTTGTGTACAAATAAACTTAACCCCCATTGTGCTTCTCTGGTCCTCTGCTGCACCACACAGCACGAACACACAGACTCCTAGGCTGAATAGTTGTGTGGAGGAATGTATGTATAGATGAGAACACACTGACTGAACAAACACCCAACAAAACTTTATAGAATCACCCAGAAACAACAGACAAGATTCACACAAAGAACACCACTGAAACTGAGCCTAGGGATAAACAAAGTTGCTTTTATTTAGACAATGGGCCATCACTGTGGACCAGCAATGTGTAGGACTGGTCGTTCGGTCAGTCTCCCCCTGGTCTAGATCTCCATCAGCTGGTCAGTTCCAACAATCACCTCGTTAGTCCTTTCCGCTACAGAGTGAGAAGAAAGCACTCACAATTAGACATTTGAGATAGAAGATTATGACCCCTTGTCCTTCTGTAGAACCTGGTATTTAGCAGGTGTAGCAATAGACTAGTTAATTGGTTTCGGGTTGTTCCATGTCATTTACTCAAGCCAGGACACCCAACATCTCATATTGTTCTGAAATTGTTTCTGTAGTAAGAAATATAAGCCGGGTTAAGAGAGGGTTTGGCTGTGGGGGGGCTTTACTTGGCTCATCGTGCTCTAGAGACTCCTTGTGGCAGGCTGGGCGCCTGCAGGCTGACTTCGGTCATTAGTTGAACAGTGTTCCTCCACATTGGTGCAGTTGGCTTCCGGGTTAAGCGGGCGGGTGTTAAGGAGCGCGGTTTGGCGGTTTATGTTTCGGGGAACGCATGACTCGACCTTCGCCTCTCCCGAAGCCCGTTGGGGAGTTGCAGCGAGGAGACAAGAAGTTGGGTGACAAGAAGTTGGAAGAAAAAGGCGGTACCAGACAAAAAAGAATAATAGAAATATAAGAATAGCCTTCCTGCTTAAATGAAATATAATTTAACTGATGGCACCCAAATTGGCAATTTTAATTTATAGGATTTACAGTGGGGCAAAAAAGTATTTAGTCAGCCACCAATTGTGCAAGTTCTCCTACTTAAAAAGATGAGAGGCCTGTAATTTTCATCATAGGTACACTTCAACTATGACAGACAAAATGAAACAAATAAATCCAGAAAATCACATTGTAGGATTTTTAATTAATTTATTTGCAAATTATGGTGGAAAATAAGTATTTGGTCAATAACAAAAGTTTATCTCAATACTTTGTTATATACCCTTTGTTGGCAATGACAGAGGTCAAACGTTTTTTGTAAGTCTTCATAAGGTTTTCACACACTGTTGCTGGTATTTTGGCCCATTCCTCCATGCAGATCTCCTCCAGAGCAGTGATGTTTTGGGGCTGTTGCTGGGTAACACAGACTTTCAACTCCCTCCAAAGATTTTCTATGGGGTTGAGATCTGGAGACTGGCTACGCCACTTCAGGACCTTAAAATGCTTCTTACCAAGCCACTCCTTCGTTGCCCGGGCGGTGTGTTTCGGATCATTGTCATGCTGAAAGACCCAACCACAGTCCGGGCTCGGGCTGGGCCACTCAAGGACATTCAGTGACTTGTCCCGAAGCCACTTCTGCGTTGTCTTGGCTGCGTGCTTAGGGTCTTTGTTCTGATGGAAGGTGAACCCACATCCCAGTCTGAGGTCCTGAGTGCTCTGGAGCAGGTTTTCATAAACAATTTCTTTGTACTCTGTTTATTTCCCTTGATCCTGACTAGTCTCTCAGTCCCTGCCGCTGAAAAACATCCCCACAGCATAATGCTGCCACCACCATGCTTCACCGTAGGGATGGTGCCAGATTTCCGCCAGATGTGACACTTGGCATTCAGGCAAAATATTTCAATCTTGGTTTCATCAGACCAGAGAACCCTATATCTCATGGTCTGAGAGTCTTTATGTCCCTTTTTGCAAACTCCAAGCAGGCTGTCATGTGCCCTTTACTGAGGAATGGCTTCCGACTGGCCACTCTACCATAAAGGCCTGATTAGTGGAGTGCAGCAGAGATGGATTCTCCCAGAGGAACCATGGAGCTTTGTCAGAGTGACCATCTGGTTCTTGGTCACCTCCCTGATCAAGGCCCTTCTCCCCCGATTGCTCAGTGTGGCCAGCTCTAGTAAGAGTCTTGGTGGTTCCAAATTTCTTCTATTTAAGAACGATGGAGGCCACTGTGTTCTTGGGGACCATCAATGCTGCAGACATTTTTTGGTACCCTTCCCCAGATCTGTGCCTCAATACAATCCTGTCTCTGACAATTCCTTCGAGCTCACGGCTTGAGTTTTGCTCTGATGTGCACTGTCAACTGTGGGACCTTATATAGACAGGTTTGTGCCTTTCCAAATCATGTCCAATCAATTGAATTTAACACAGGTGGACTCCAATCAAGATATAAAAACATATCAAGGATGATCAATGGAAACAGGATGCACCTGAGCTCAATCTTGAGTCTCATAGCAAAGGCTCTGAATACTTATGTGAAGAAGGTATCGGTTTTACATTTTTTATGCATTTGCAAAAATTTCAAAAAACGTTTTGCTTTGTCATTATGGGGTATTTTGTGTAGATTAATGAGGAAAAAAATATTGAATATATTTTAGAATAAGGCTGTAATGTAACAAAATGTCGAAAAAGTCAAGGGGTCTGAATACATTCCAAATGCACTGTATTTTAGAATTTTTACATTTCATATCCAGGTCATCCTAAAGCAGGGGTGTCAAAGTCAAATGGACGGAGGGCCAAATAAAAAAATCAGCTACAAGACGAGGGCCGGACTGTTCGAATGTTCATTGAAAATTTTTTAAATGACGCATATAGTCTAGTGAACCTAATTGAACCTACTGAAAACCTAACAAATATATTACAATATGATCAGATAAATAAAGCAATATTTTCTTATGGCTCTGTCAGTAATCTTTAATTTTCAACAGACACAAAAGACAAATTTCCTTTATATAAATATCCCCATAACATGAACATTAAATGAAAGAAACCGGTATTCAAGGCACCATCAGTAGACTATATTTTCTATTTTAGCAAAAGTGGGCTAAATTTACTTCAAAGAAAAAACAATAATAGCAATTTTCTATCATCCACTCAACTGAAATATTTTTAAAATATAATTGGATTGAAATACAAAAAAATAAAGTGCAAAAATCTATTAATCAAAAACAACACTTTGTTTAAGGAGAAGTAACATGCAGTGAAAACAAATATTAAATTTTAACTTTTAAACTTGAACTGAGTAAAAACTCTAAATATGTGATTGCACAGTAATGTTCACTTGTTTGAGGTTGAGGGTGATACTTGGTGGTGTCCCATCTTTTCCACAAGTTCATCAATGTTCGGGGTAAGGCTCTGAGCTGAAGAAATCCTCAGAATTGAGTGGAGGTGTTCAGCAGTAAGTCGACTTCTGTGTGATGTTTTGTTCAGGTTCATCAAAGAAAACAGTTGTTCACACAGGTATGTGCTGCCAAACATAGACAACGTTTGAGCAGCCTGGATGCGCAGCTGGGGCATTGTGCCGGGGAGGAAACGGGCGAACTCCGCAGCACCCACTGCCGCATATTTTGCCCTCAGTGCATCATTGCATTGGAGGTCAATCAACTCCATTTGGAGGTTTGGTGGTGAGCTTTCCACGTCAACAGCAAATGGGTTACCGAGCAGTTCCAACCTGCTTTTTTGTGCTTCAAAGTCAGCAAATCGGCGTCGAAAGTCAGCGGCAAGCATACCTATTTTATCAGCCAACTGTGTGCTCGGGAACGCACTGGTAGAGAGCTTCTCTTTCATGGTCTGGCAGCTGGGAAAGTGGCTCAAATTTTCTTTCCGCATCTGCGTCTCCCACAGAGTCAGTTTGGTTTTAAATGCCTTCACTGTACTGTACATATCAGAGATGACACGATCCCGACCCTGCAGCTGCAAGTTTATTGCATTCAGATGACTCGTAATGTCACACAGAAAAGCCATTTCACACAGAAACATTTCGTCTCGGAGTTGTGTTGTGTCTTTCCCTTTGCTGTCCAAGAACAGACAAATCTCCTCACGAAGCTCGAAACATCTTTGAAGCACCTTTCCCTGGCTTAGCCATCGCACCTCTGTGTGATAAGGCAAATCACCATGCTCCGTTTCTAACTCCGTCAGAAATGCCTTGAACTGGCGGTGATTCAAACCTTTGGCTCTGATAAAGTTAACTGTGCGCGTGATGATGCTCATTACATGCTCCATTTTCAAGGCTTTACCGCACAACGCTTCCTGGTGTATGATACAATGATAAGCTGTCAGCTCACCTGTCGCGTTTTCCTCTTGCATCTTTTCCCGTATCTTCGCCACCAGTCCGCTCCTGTGTCCACACATCGCAGGTGCTCCGTCGGTTGTCAAACCCACGAGTTTTTCCCAAGGCAGCTCCATCTCATTTACACATCTTGACACCTCTTCATACAAATCATGCCCCGTAGTTGTGCCATGCATAGGACGTAAAGCCAAAAACTCCTCTGTCACGCTTAGGTTGGAGTCCACTCCGCGGATGAAAATTGACAACTGGGCAATGTCAGAAATGTCGGTGCTCTCATCCACAGCCAAGGAATATGCAATAAAATCTTTTCCCTTTTTCACAAGCTGCTCTTTTAGATTGATGGACAACTGGTCTACTCTCTCGGCAATGGTGTTTCTGCTCAGACTCACATTTAAAAAGAGTTGCCTTTTTTCTGGGCAAACTTCGTCACAAACTTTAATCATGCAGTTTTTGATGAAATCCCCCTCCGTAAATGGCCGGGCTGATTTAGCGATCTCTTCTGCCAAAATAAAACTGGCCTTGACAGTTGCGTCCGCGTGTGTGTCCGCGTGTTTCGTTTCATAATGTCGTCTCAGATTATACTCTTTCAGTACCGCCACACTTTCTCCACACAGAAGACACACAGGTTTTCCAGCTACCTTCGTGAACATATACTCCGACTCCCACCTTGTTTGAAACCCCCGGTTCTCAGTATCCACCTTCCGTTTTGCCATTTTTGATGGGTATCTGAAAGTTAATTTTACTGTGATGCTGACGACTGCTGTGCCAATAAATATTGAAATGAAGCAGCCTACTGCTCGGTGCGTCACCTTTGCATTGTGGGAAATGTAGTATTGGTGCGTGTAAAAGATCTGCGGGCTGCCGGCTTGCTGCGGGCCGGTTCTAATAATAAATCAAGATCATCCCAGGGGCCGTAAAAAACCTTCTTGCGGGCCGGATGTGGCCCGCGGGCCTTGACTCTGACATATGTGTCCTAAAGTATCTAAAAATGGATTGTGTAACTCAATGTTACACAGTGCCTTCAGAAAGTATTCATAACCCTTGACTTAATCCACATGTTTTTTACATTACAGCTTGAATTTAAGATGGATTAAATAGATTTTATTTCTCACCCATCTACACACAATACTCCATAATGACAAAGTGAAAGTGTTTTTAGAAATGTTCGCAAATGTATTGAAAATGAAATACAGAAATACACTGCTCCAAAAAAATAAAGGGAACACTTAAACAACACAATGTAACTCCAAGTCAATCACACTTCTGTGAAATCAAACTGTCCACTTAGGAAGCAACACTGATTGACAATACATTTCACATGCTGTTGTGCAAATGGAATAGACAACAGGTGGAAATTATAGGCATTTAGCAAGACACCCCCAATAAAGGAGTGGTTCTGCAGGTGGGGATCACAGACCACTTCTCAGTTCCTATGCTTCCTGGCTGATGTTTTGGTCACTTTTGAATGCTGGCGGTGCTTTCACTCTAGTGGTAGCATGAGACGGAGTCTACAACCCACACAAGTGGCTCAGGTAGTGCAGCTCATCCAGGATGGCACATCAATGCGAGATGTGGCAAGAAGGTTTGCTGTGTCTGTCAGCGTAGTGTCCAGAGCATGGAGGCGCTACCAGGAGACAGGCCAGTACATCAGGAGACGTGGAGGAGGCCGTAGGAGGGCAACAACCCAGCAGCAGGACCGCTACCTCCGCCTTTGTGCAAGGAGGAGCAGGAGGAGCACTGCCAGAGCCCTGCAAAATGACCTCCAGCAGGCCACAAATGTGCATGTGTCTGCTCAAAAGGTCAGAAACAGACTCCATGAGGGTGGTATGAGGGGCGGAGTCCACAGGTGGGGGTTGTGCTTACAGCCCAACACCGTGCAGGACGTTTGGCATTTGCCAGAGAACACCAAGATTGGCAAATTCGCCCCTGGCGCCCTGTGCTCTTCACAGATGAAAGCAGGTTCACACTGAGCACATGTGACAGACGTGACCGTCTGGAGACACCGTGGAGAACGTTCTGCTGCCTGCAACATCCTCCAGCATGACCGGTTTGGCGGTGGGTCAGTCATGGTGTGGGGTGTCATTTCTTTGGGGGGCCGCACAGCCCTCCATGTGCTCGCCAGAGGTAGCCTGACTGCCATTAGGTACTGAGATGAGATCCTCAGACCCCTTGTGAGACCATATGCTGGTGTGGTTGGCCCTGGGTTCCTCCTAATGCAAGACAATGCTAGACTTCATGTGGCTGGAGTGTGTCAGCAGTTCCTCCAAGAGGAAGGCATTGATGCTATGGACTGGCCTGCCCGTTCCCCAGACCTGAATCCAATTGAGCACATCTGGGTCCTCATGTCTCGCTCCATCCACCAACGCCACGTTGCACCACAGACTGTCCAGGACTTGGCGGATGCTTTAGTCCAGGTCTGGCAGGACATCCCTCAGGAGACCATCTGCCACCTCATCAGGAGCATGCCCAGGCGTTGTAGGGAGGTCATACAGGCACGTGGAGACCACACACACTACTGAGCCTCATTTTGACTTGTTTTAAGGACATCAAAGTTGGATCAGCCTGTAGTGTGGTTTTCCACTTTAATTTTGAGTGTGACTCCAAATCCAGACCTCCATGGGTTGATAAATTTGATTTCCATTGATAATTTCTGTGTGATTTTGCTGTCAGCACATTCAACTATGTAAATAAAAAAAGTATTTAATAAGAATATTTCATTCATTCAGTTCTAGGATGTGTTATTTTAGTGTTCCCTTTATTTTTTGGAGCAGTGTATATACATTACCAGTCAAAAGGTTGGACACACCTACTCATTCCAGGGTTTTTCTAAATTTGTACTATTTTCTACATTGTAGAATAGTAGTGAAGACATCAACACAATAAAATAACACATATGGGATCATGTAGTAACCAAAAAAGTGTTAAACAAATCAAAATATATTTTATACTTGAGATTCTTCAAAGTAACCACCCTTTGCCTTGACAGCTTTGCACACTCTTGGCATTCTCTCAACCAGCTTTATATAGTGGTCAGAGCCTGGTAATGTCAAAATCAAATGAAATGAAATCACACTTTATTGGTCACACACATTTAAAATGATATGATTTCATTTGATTTGATTTTGACATTACCAGGCTCTGACCACTATATAAAGCTGGTTGAGAGAATGCCAAGAGTGTTATTGCTGGTGCAGCAAAATGCTTGTTTTTCTAACTCCAACAATGCAGTAGTATGTAACAATTCACAACAATACACACAAACCTAAAAGTAAAAGAATGAAGTAAAGAAATATATAAATATTAGGACAAGCAATGTCTGAGTGGCATTCACTAAGTTACAGTAGAGTACAGTATATACATATGAAATGAGTAAAACACTATGTAAACATGATTAAAGTAACTAGTGTTCCATTTAAAGTGGCCAGTCATTCCATGTCTATGTACATAGTCAGCAGCCTCTAAGGTGCAGTGTTGAGTAATCGAGTTGTAGCTGGCTAGTGATGGCCATTTAACAGTTGGATGGCCTTGAGATAGAAGCTGTTTTTCAGTCTCTCGGTCCCAGCTTTGATGCACCTGTACTGACCTCGCCTTCTGGATGATAGCGGGGTGAACAGGTCGTGGATCGGGTGGTTGATGTCCTTGATGATCTTTTTGGCCTTCCTGTGACATCAGGTGCTGTAGGTGTCCTGGAGGGCAGGCAGTGTGCTCCCGGTGATGCGTTGGGCACACCGCACCACCCTCTGGGAGAGCCTTGCGGTTGCGGGCGGTGCAGTTGCCGTACCAGGCGGTGATACAGCCCGACAGGATGCTCTCAATTGTACATCTGTAAAAGTTCATGAGGGTCTTATCGGCCAAGCCAATTTTTTTCAGCTTCCTAAGGTTGAAGAGGCGCTGTCGCACCTTCCTCAATACACTGTGTGGGTGGACCATTTCAGATTGTCAGTGATGTGTACGCCGAGGAACGAGAGCCCACAGTCCTTGGGAGCAGACCGTGTCAGTGGCACTGTGTTATCCTCAAAGCGGGCGAATAACGTGTTTAGCTTGTCCGGGTGCAAGACGTTCATGTCCGCGACGTGGCTGGGTTTCCCTTTGTAATAGATGATTGTCTGTAGACGCTGCCACATACGTCTCGTGTCTGAGTTGGTGAACTGCGACTCCACTTTGTCTCTGTACTGACGTTTTGCCTGTTTGATTGCCTTACGGAGGGAATAATTACACTGTTTGTATTCAACCATATTTATCAGTCACCTTGCCATGGTTAAATGCTGTGCATTGCGCTTTCAGTTTTGCACGAATGCTGCCATCTAATAGTCACATTGGGAACAACATCCCCTATGCACTTCCTGATGAACTCAGTCACCGTGTCCGTGTACACATCAATGTTATTCTCAGAGGCTACCTAGAACATATCCCAATCCGCGTGATCAAAATAATCTTGAAGCATGGATTCTGATTGGTCAGACCAGCGTTGAATAGATCTTAGCACAGGTACTTCCTGTTTCAGTTTCTGCCTATAGGAAGGGAGGAGCAGAATGGAGTCATTATCTGATTTGCCAAAGGGAGGGTGGGGAGGGCCTTGTAGCCATCTAAGAAGGGAGAGTAACAATGGTCAAGAGCTTTTGTAGCACGCGTACTACAAGCAATGTGTCGATAAAATTTCGGTAGCATTTTCCTCAAATTTGCTTTGCTAAAATCCCCAGCTACAATTCTCTTTGGAGGTAATAAGGTTGACATTTGATTGTGAGATATTCTATGTCGGGTGAACAAAAGGACTTAATTTCCTCTATGTTATTACAATCACACCATGAGTAGTTAATCATGAAACATACACCACCGCATTTCTTCTTCCTGGAAAGTTTTTTATTCCTGTCTGTGCAATGTACTGAGAACCTAGCTGGCTGTATGGACGAGAACAGTATATCCAGAAAGAGCTATGATTCAGTGAAAAAGACTATGCTACAGTCCCTGATGTCTCTCTGAAAGGAGATCCTCACAATGAGCTCGTCTGGGTGGTGTACACGCCTCCTGAGTACGACTACAATATCTCTTCTCTGCCGGTGGAGTCTTGGAGCAGCCTCTGGGATAAGTTCAATTGCACTGGAGGGTACGAACAAAGAATACAATTCGGGAAAGTCGTATTTCTGGTCAGAAATGCTGGTGAGTTACTGCCGCTCTGATATCCAAAAGTTATTTCCGGCTGTATGTAATAACACAAAAAACGTCCTGGGCTAACAATGTAAGAAATAACACACAAATAAACGAAATACTGCAAAGTTGCTTAGGAGCTAGAAGCAGAGCTGCCATATCTGTCGGCGCCATCTTCGAGGAAATAGGATGGGACATGAACCTAACAATTACTAATTCAATAATTAAAATAAAACATTTTCTGAACAGGGAAAGAAAGTCATCACCAAATTAACTGAGAATACAATACATGGGATGAAGAAACAATAAGCTCCATACTATATTAAGAACTGATACTGTATACTTGATGTTGGGGTGGGATTGGCGTGGGGTGTGGTCCTGTGGATGGCTTTTTACCATTTCTTTGGATTAGTCATCTCTAATTCATTGTTACTAACAAGTTCGGTCCAAATCAGATGTTAGGTACTATATTTATTGAATATTATAGGAATCTTATGAATTAAAAATGGGCCATTTGGGTGCAATCAATTAGCTTAATTTCTCAGAAAACAAATATTTCAACAAAATAATGTTGCAGGAATGTTAATCTTATCCGTTTCTAAAAGAAACGATTTCAAAACAATCTGAGATGAAGGGTGTCAAAATCCTATTTCTTGTGCTTTTTGAGGTGGAATGACCCTTTTGTAAAACAAGTGTTTGATAGACTGAAGTCATGTTCTGGTCTTCAAGCGGAAATTAAATGTCATAAGGTAGTTAACATGCTCAACTCAGACAAAAAGTATATATCTTCACGATGTGCCAAATCTACACTTCAATATGGCAGATGGACTAGGATTTTAGGACAAAAACAAGGTGAAAACAGATAATTCCTTGCTTCAAATAAGGGTGAAGCCTAACAGCCTTTTGAAACACAAACACAAGGCGAGCCTGCTATCCATCCAGACAAAGACAACTAATCCAAACTAAACTGTGGGGAAAGTGATTCATGATCCATATAAAGACATATTTTAGTGTGAAGGATTCCAAAAGGCTCTGTTTTTACATTCAGAGTTTGAAGGAAAGAGAAATAGAGCATGGAACACTAGGAGAGGAGTATATTTCCAAGAGACAGTGAGGGAGAGGGCTAGGTGGAGGAGAGAAGAGCGTGTCTGTGTCCCAGAAGCCTGGAGAACAGTCTGGTTTCTTTATGAAGGAGCAGCAACACCTGCAGTCCCACCACCACCAGATTGCCTGCCTGTCTGTGCAGTCAGCAGACGTAAGTCTGTCTGTGGCTGCCTGACAGGGTGGTCTCTCTCTAAAGAAGACAGACACTTCCATCGAACTGCTTCGTGAGTGGAGGCGTAATGCTTTTACCAGCCACGCTCTTCATTTATCCTCTGATGAGAGAGGCGAACCACCTGATACGGATGGTGCTCAGAGGCATACTGAGCCCCTTGAGGAGCAATTGCTTCAGGTGATTTATACACTGCTCAAAAAAATAAAGGGAACACTTAAACAACACAGTGTAACTCCAAGTCAATCACACTTCTGTGAAATCAAACTGTCCACTTAGGAAGCAACACTGATTGACAATACATTTCACATGCTGTTGTGCAAATGGAATAGACAACAGGTGGAAATTATAGGCATTTAGCAAGACACCCCCAATAAAGGAGTGGTTCTGCAGGTGGGGACCACAGACCACTTCTCAGTTCTTATGCTTCCTGGCTGATGTTTTGGTCACTTTTGAATGCTGGTGGTGCTTTCACTCTAGTGGTAGCATGAGACGGAGTCTACAACCCACACAAGTGGCTCAGGTAGTGCAGCTCATCCAGGATGGCACATCAATGTGAGATGTGGCAAGAAGGTTTGCTGTGTCTGTCAGCGTAGTGTCCAGAGCATGGAGGAGACAGGCCAGTACATCAGGAGACGTGGAGGAGGCCGTAGGAGGGCAACAATCCAGCAGCAGGACCGCTACCTCTGCCTTTGTGCAAGGAGGAGCAGGAGGAGCACTGCCAGAGCCCTGCAAAATGACCTCCAGCAGGCCACAAATGTGAATGTGTCTGCTCAAACGGTCAGAAACAGACTCCATGAGGGTGGTATGAGGGCCCGACGTCCACAGGTGGGGGTTGTGCTTACAGCCCAACACCGTGCAGGACGTTTGGCATTTGCCAGAGAACACCAAGATTGGCAAATTCGCCACTGGCGCCCTGTGCTCTTCACAGATGAAAGCAGGTTCACACTGAGCACGTGACAGACGTGACAGTCTGAAGACGTTCTGGAGAATGTTCTGCTGCCTGCAACATCCTCCAGCATGACCGGTTTGGTGGTTGGTCAGTCATGGTGTGGGGTGTCATTTCTTTGGGGGGCCGCACAGCCCTCCATGTGCTCGCCAGAGGTAGCCTGACTGCCATTAGGTACTGAGATGAGATCCTCAGACCCCTTGTGAGACCATATGCTGGTGTGGTTGGCCCTGGGTTCCTCCTAATGCAAGACAATGCTAGACCTCATGTGGCTGGAGTGTGTCAGCAGTTCCTGCAAGAGGAAGGCATTGATGCTATGGACCGCCCGTTCCCCAGACCTGAATCCAATTGAGCACATCTGGGACATCATGTCTCGCTCCATCCACCAACGCCACGCTGCAGCACAGACTGTCCAGGAGTTGGCAGATGCTTTAGTCCAGGTCTGGGAGGAGATCCCTCAGGAGACCATCCACCACCTCATCAGTAGCATGCCCAGGCATTGTAGGGAGGTCATACAGGCACGTGGAGGCCACACACACTTCTGAGCCTCATTTTGACTTGTTTTAATAAGGACATTACATCAAAGTTGGATCAGCCTGTAGTGTGGTTTTCCACTTTAATTTTGAGTGTGACTCCAAATCCAGACCTCCATGGGTTGATACATTTGATTTCCATTGATCATTTTTGTGTGATTTTGTTGTCAGCACATTCAACTATGTAAAGAAAAAAGTATTTAATAAGAATATTTCATTCATTCAGATCTAGGATGTGTTATTTTAGTGTTCCCTTTATTTTTTGAGCAGTGTATATAAAGCAACTGCTATTTGCTTCATATGGATAGCATTTCTGTATAAGAGAACCACTGTTCTCAGGTTGTATGTAATATGTACAGTACCAGTCAAACGTTTGGACACACCTACTCATTCAAGGGTTTTTCTATATTTTTACTATTTTCTACATTGTAGAATAATAATGAAAACATCAAAACTATGAAATAACACATGGAATTATGAAGTAAGCAAAAAAGTGTTAAACAAATCAAAATATATTTTCGATTCTTCAAAGTAGCCACCCTTTGCCTTGATGACAGCTTTGCACACTCTTGGCATTCTCTCAACCAGCTTTACCCGGAATGCTTTTCCAACAGTCTTGAAGGAGTTCCCACATATGCTGAGCACTTGCTGGATGCTTTTCCTTCACACCGCGGTCCAACGCATCCCAAACCATCTCAATTGGGTTGAGGTCAGGTGATTGTGGAGGCCAGGTCATATGATGCAGCACTCCATCACTCTCCTTCTTGGTCAAATAGCTCTTACACAGCCTGGAGGTGTGTTGGGTCATTGTCCTGTTGAAAAACAAATGATAGTGGGACTAAGAGCAATCCAGATGGAATGGCGTATTGCTGCAGAATGCTGTGGTAACAATGCTGGTTAAGTGTGCCTTGAACTATAAATAATTCACTGACAGTGTCAACAGCAAAGCACCCCCACACTATCACACCTCCTCCTCCATGCGTCACGGTGGGAACCACACATGCAGAGATCATCCGTTCACCTACTCTGCGTCTCACTAAGACACGGTGGTTGGAACCAAAAATCTCAAATTTGGACTCATCAGACCAAAGTACAGATTTCAACAAGTCTAATATCGTGTATCTTGGCCCAAGCAAATCTCTTCTTCTTATTGGTGTCCTTTAGTAGTGGTTTCTTTGCAGCAATTCGACCATGAAGGCCTGATTTACGCAGTCTACTCTGAACAGTTGATGTTGAGATGTGTCTGTTACTTGAACTCTGATGCATTTATTTGGGCTGCAATTTCTGAGGCTGATAACTCTAATGAACTTATCCTCTGCAGCCGAGGTAACTCTGGTTTTCCTTTCCTGTGGCGGTCCTCATGAGAGCTAGTTTCATCATAGTGGTTGGTTTTTGCAACTGCACTTGAAGAAACTTTCAAAGCTCTTGAAATTTTCCGTATTGACCTTCATGTCTTAAAGTAATGATAGACTGTCGTTTCTCTTTGCTTATTTGAGCTGTTCTTGCCATAATATGGACTTGGTCTTTTACCCGATAGGGCAACCTTCTGTATACCAACCCTACCCTGTCACAACACAACTGATTGGCTCAAACGCATTAAGGAAAGAAATTCCACAAATTTACTATTAACAAGGCACACATATGAATTGAAATGCATTCCAGGTGACTACTTTGAAGAATCTCAAATATAAAATATATTTAGATTTGTTTAACACTTTTTTGGTTATTACAAGATTCCATATGTGTTATTTCATAGTTTTGATGTCTTCACAATTATAAAAAAAATGTAGAAAACAGTAAAAATTAAGAAAAACCCTGGAAATGAGTAGTGGTGTCCAAAATTTTCACGGGTACTGTAGGTGTCATAACCAGCCATAAAATAATGCAATAGATGTCACAACAGGTCTAAATATGTGTCATGACAGTGTTATGACCATATTATAAACAGGATATAAAGTATGTCAGCTGTTATGACATATGACGCTGGGTGTCAAGTACCAGAAAAAGTAGACAGCCAGGACATGTTTTTGCATTAGCTCTATTTTGGTGGCCTCGGGTACATTCAAATGCCATGATTCTATCCAAAATACACAGTGAAATTATTGAATACTTTACCGACTTCACCACCCAGATTGGAAAAATGTGTTGTTATATTGTGTAGAAAGTCATGACTTTACAATTTATACTGAACAAAAATATAAACGTAAAATGTTGGTCACGTGTTTAATTAGCTGAAATAAAAGATCCCAGACATTTTCCATACACATCATTTTTTTATTTCTCTCAAATTTTGGGCACAAATTTGTTTACATCCTTTTTAGTGGGCATTTCTCCTTTGCCAAGAAAATCCATCCACCTGACAGGTGTGGCATATCAAGAAGCTGATTAAACAGCATGATCATTACACAGGTTCACCTTGTGCTGGGGACAATAAAAGGTGCAGTTTTGTCAAACAACACAATGCCACAGATGTCTCATGTTTGAAGGGAGTGTGTAATTGGCATGCTGACTGCAGAAATGCCCACCAAAGCTGTTTAATTTTTTTTTCTCTACCAACGTCGTTCTAGAGAATTTGGCAGTACGTCCAACCGGCCTCACAACCGCAGACCACGTGAAACCACACCAGCCCAGGACCTCCACATCTGGCTTCTTCACCTGTGGGATCGTCTGAGACCAGCCACACGGACAGCTGATGTAACTGAGGAGTATTTCTGTCTGTAATAAAGCCCTTTTGTGGGTGAAAACTCATTCTGATTGTCTGGGCCTGGCTCCCTATGCCCTCCCAGGCTCACCTATGGGTGCACCCCTGCCCAGTCATGTGAAAACCATAGATTAGGGCCTAGTTTATTTATTTAAATTGACTGATTTATGTATTTTATTAAAAAATAAATGTTTTATTTATTTTATTAAAACAGAAAAAATAAGTAAATAGCCCACATATTCCCAGGTTTCTGTTTTTCCCAGTTATGTCAGGTTTCCACTCTCAAAATTACACAAAAACCACACTTGATGTTCTAAGTGCACAACAATGTTTAAACCACATCAGGTCACCACTTTTGAGGTCTGGGAAAAAGCTGAGAATTTAGATTTTTTTTTTACCCTTTAATTCAATTGAGCACGGAGCAAGAGGCTGTGTTTAGCAGTGTTATTGTAGCACACATGAGTTTGCTAACCAAATACCCACTGGATTGATAATAATAATCATGATATCATTCTGCCAGTTAAGCATAGGATACTTTTTTGGGCTAACATTTAAGTCAAATCAAATTGAAGGTTTTTGGGAAGGCCTTTCTATCTACCAGAGACTGTTTTCATTAGCTAACGGCTACACAAATTGGTAGACACCGCACACAGACAGACAAGGGGCATTCTCGTTGCCTCTTCAGAAAGTTGTAGGAACACACAAATCACTGATGCTTTCTGTTCATGTCGTGGAAAAACCGTGGAAAATTAATACATTTTCAAAACATTTAGTTGAACATGATATGGAAATGCACACACCTGTCTATATAAGGTCCCAACCACGAGAACGAAGGAATTGTCCGTACAACTCAGAGACAGGATTGTGACGAGGCACAGATCTGTGGAAGTGTACCAAAATATTTATGCAGCATTGAAGGTCCACAAGGACACAGTGGCTTCCTTCATTCTTAAATGGAAGAAGTTTGGAACCACCAAGACGCAGTCTAAAGCTGGCCACCCGGCCAAACTGAGCAATCAGGGGAATGGGGCCTTGGTCAGAGAGGTGACCAAGAACACGATGGTCACTCTGACAGAGCTCCAGAGTTCCTCTGTGGAGATCGGATAATCTTTCAGAAAGACAACCATCTCTGCAGCACTCCACCAATCAGGCCTTTATGGTAAATTGGCAGAAGACAGAAGCCACTCCTCAGTAAAAGGCACATGACAGCCTAAAGACATGGCACCTAAAGACTCTCAGACCATGAGAAACAAGATTATCTGGTCTAATGAAACCAAGACTGAACTCTTTGGCCTGAATGTAAAATGTCACACCAACGATGAAGCATGGCCATGGCAGCATCATACTGTGGGGATGTTTCTCAGCGGCAAGGACTGAGAGATCTTTGATGAAAACCTGCTCCAGAGCGCTCAGGACCTCAGACTGGGGTGAAGGTTCACCTTCCAACAGGACAAGAACCCTAACCACACAGCCAAGACAATGAAGTCGCTGAATGTCCTAGAGTGGCCCAGCCCGAGCCCGGACTTGAACCTGATCGAAAATCTCTGGAGAGACCTGAAAATAGCTGTGCAGCAACATTCCCCATCTAACCTGACAGAGCTTGAAAGGATTTGCAGAGAAGAAATGGGAGAAACTACCCAAATACAGGTGTGCTAGGCGTGTAGCGTCATACCCATGAAGACTCAAGGCTGTAATCACTGCCAAAGGTGCTTCAACAAAGTACTGAATAAAGATTCTGAATATTAATGATAATGTGACACTCAGTTTTTATAAATGTCATTATGGGGGACTGTGTGTAAACTGATGAGTAAAAAAAAATATTTACAAAATTTTTGAACACGGCTGTCACATAACAAAATGTGAAAAAAGTCAAGGGGTCTGCATACTTTCCGAGTGGACTGTATGCATGAATACTGACATATAAACAAAGCAAATAAAGAAACGTCCCTTTTTCAGGACTCTGTCTTTCAAAGATAATTCGTAAAAACCCAAATAACTTCACAGATCTTCATTGTAAAGGGTTTAAACACTGTTTCCCATGCTTGTTCAATGAACCAGAAACGATTAATGAACATGCACCTGTGGCACGGTCGTTAAGACACCAACAGCTTACAGACGGTAGGCAATTAAGGTCACAGTTATGAAAACGTAGGACACTAAAGAGGCCTCTCTACTGACTTTGAAAAACACCAAAAGAAAGATGCCCAGGGTCCCTGCTCATCTGCGTGAACGCACCTTAGGCATGCTGCAAGGAGGCATGAGGACTGCAGATGTGGCCACGGCAATAAATTGCAATGTCCGTACTGTGAGAAGACTAAGACCGTGCTACAGGGAGACAGGACGGACAGCTAATCGTCCTCGCAGTGGCAGATCACGTGTAACAACACCTGCACAGGTTCGGTACATCCGAACATCACACCTGCGGGACAGGTACAGGATGGCAACAACAACTGCCCCAGTTACACCAGCAACGCACAATCTCTCCATCAGTGCTCAGACTGTCCGCAATAGGCTGAGAGAGGCTGGACTGAGGGCTTGTAGGCCTGTTGTAAGGCAGGTCCTCACCAGACATCACCGGCAACAACGTCGCCTATGGGCACAAACCCACCGAGAAAGGACTGGCAAAAAGTGCTCTTCACTGACAAGTTGCGGTTTTGTCTCACCAGGGGTGATGGTCGGATTTGCATTTATCGTCGAAACAATGAGCGTTACAACGAAGCCTGTACTCTGGAGCGGGATCAACTTAGAGGTGAAGGGTCCGCCATGGTCTGGGGCGGTGTGTCACAGCATCATCAGACTGAGCTTGTTGTCATTGCAGGCAATCTCAACGCTGTGCGTTACAGGGAAGACATCCTCCTTCCTCATGTGGTACACTTCCTGCAGGCTCATCCTGACATGCACCTCCAGCATGACAATGCCACCAGCCACACTGCTCGTTCTGTGCGTGATTTCCTGCAAGACAGGAATGTCAGTGTTCTGCCATGGCCAGCAAAGAGCCCGGATCTCAGTCCCATTGAGCACGTCTGGGACCTGTTGGATCAGAGGGTGAGGGCTAGGGCCATTCCCCCCAGAAATGTCCGGGAACTTGCCTTGGTGGAAGAGTGGGCTAACATCTCACAGCAAGAACTGGCAAATCTGGTGCAGTCCATGAGGAGGAGATGCACTGCAGTACTTAATGCAGCTGGTGGCCCCACCAGATACTTACTGTTACTTTTGATTTTTACCCCCCCTTTGTTCAGGGACACATTATTCCATTTATGTTAGTCACATGTCTGTGGAACTTGTTCAGTTTATGTCTCAGTCGTTGAATCTTGTTATGTTCACACAAATATTTACACATGTTAAGTTTGCTGAAAATAAATGCATTTGTCAGTGAGAGGACGTTTCTTTTTTTGCTGAGTTTACATGTATGCACACAGTACCAGTCAAAAGGTTGGACACACCTACTCATTCAAGGGTTTTTCTATATTTTTACTATTTTCTACATTGTAGAATAACAGTGAAGACATCAAAACTAAACTAACACATATGGGACATTGTAGTAACCAAAAAAGAGTTAAACAAATCAAAATATATTTTATATTTGAGATTCTTCAAAGTATCCACCCTTTGCCTTGATGACAGCTTGGCACACTCTTGGCATTCTCTCAACAACCTTCACGAGGTAGTCACCTTTTGACTGGTACTGTATATGAAGGCTGTTGTTACAGATATTGCCATAGCACAAGCAAGACGCAGTCTCTACACATTGCATTGGGGCAAAACTCTGCCTTCTGTGTGATGTAATCTTTATAGTTATGCTGGCATATAGTCAGAGTTGCTGAAAAAATAACTACAATAGCTAATGTTTGCACTTTAAATCCCTATTGACTGCCTGTCTGCGTCTTGCTTGTTGATATGCTGTGTACATATAACTTATAACATATCACTTAACCTAAATAGCGGCATGAAGGCTAACTCCCCTCCTGAAAAAAGAACATGAAATCGCTAGACTGCCTGTTGTGTCGTGCTTATGTCTGCTTTGATTACTGCTACAACAGACAAAGAACTAAGTTTGTTCGAAGAAGCAGCAACGGAGTCACAGAGAGAATGAGCACTGAGCAGTAGCTGAAAGGACTCTGATGGGAAAGCGCGCAGAGGATCCCAAACATGCTGCAGAAAACTTCCAGGTTCAGAAAATCCGGAATCACAGCCAGTCCGTAGAAAAAAAGATGTTACTTTTTAATTCATTAAGATTAATAACATTCAAATTGAATGGGAAATTGGAGCTTTGATATGATGAAATCAAAGGGCATTTGAGTGTAGAACTTAAAGACAGCGGTTGTTGTTATCCTCCAGGCTATTTCGAGACATTTATTGCAGTTATTATAAGTAATGCTTTTATAATGATAGGTTACATTAACCTCTGCTCTGTTACAGACTCGGTTAGCCTTTTTTGGTGGATATCTTTGAATTGTGCACTTTCTGTGCTTTAAACTTAAAAGGAGTTGTGTGGGGGGTTTGTGCTGGGCTGTGTTGAGCTGGGCTGTGGGGCTGAATGTGTGGGAAGTACAAGGGTCTAGCTTGTAATTTGGGTTTTCTGGGAGCCGCTCCATAAGTCAGTGCTTTCCAGGTTACGGCAGGCTAATCAGGTCCAGTCGCACTCTGATAACTGGGCTGGGCTGAGAACTTGGAACATGGATGGGGAGGGACGGAAGGGGGTTGGTTGGGAGGGGGGTAAATGTTGCAGTATTTGGTGCAGGGGGCCGTGGTGTAGCAACACCCTGTTGTTCAGTCAATTAGGCTGAGCAGGCCCTGGACATTTTAGGGGCGCCTCTGGCAGTGTCATTGATGGAGAGGTTAGAGAACAGGCCAGGACCACCCGGAATTCAACAGCCCCCAGACCCCTCCCCCCCACACCACCCCCCAATCCCAAAAACACACACTGACTAAATCACAGGAACACAAACACCCCCCCCCCCCCCCCCCCCCCAGCTCCATCTAGGGAGTATGAACAAGGGGATTAGGAATATAAAACAAGTAAAAGCTCAATTATACACAGAGGGTTCAGTTTTAATGCCATCTAAGAAAGCGTAGAATAAAACGCATCACAGTCACATAAAACACTGACCCACACAAGTTCACACATGCTACTTTGGCTAGTAACGTGTTATCTCCTGCTTCTTAGGGTTGCAAAACTCAGGTACCTTTCCCCAAATTCCCAGATTCTTCAGAAATCCCAGTTGGGAAGTTTCCCAGATTTCCTACGTATTCTCTATGTCCTTATTCCAGGAATCTTACAAACAGTATTTCTGGAAAACCTAGGAATTTTGGGTTACTGGAATTTTGCAACCCTACTGTTGCCGGACAAAGTGGAGGTGAGTGGGACTTGAGTGTGTGATGGCAAGGAGAGGCAGTAGTATGCTCACCCTCTGGCTCTATAAGCTGGGCACTCCCTACCAGGCAATATTTGATGTCTGCACCTCGGCCGATCACAGCGTTACTGCAGATCACACTGCCCTGGATGTTACACCTGTAGAACAAACACACAGCACCATCAACCAGACTTCCCCTTGAGAACTAGTACACTATCACACTGTGCAGATTGTGGGTACCTGCGAAGACATCGCAGAGTTGATTGCTGGCCATTGGACACTTGCTCTCTGACCTAATGCAAAGTTAAAATCCTGGTCTTGTGTACCTTATTTGAACATCTACTCGACCAGGCTTCATTTTCAAGGAGGACGTTTTCTGGATGCAATATTTGAGAAGATGCTTTCAACTGCACAGGCTTTCATTAATGCACGCGCACACACACACTCTTTCATGGGATCACTTTGGCACCATAAAACTTTATAACTTTATGTGCACAGTTTGATGTTTACTTAACATGCCTGGGCCAGGCCAGCTTTTTTTTCTTGATGCATGAAGAACATATTTACAATGAAATTTCTCTTTCATGTCTTCAGCTAATTGCACAGCAGAGGGAGGGCCTTGTCCTTTCCTGCCTCTAACCCCTCCCTTAAAGGAAACATGACCCCTCAGAGTTTTCAGCTGTCTTGTTTTATTTTCCTCAAGAAACTAGATTAGCATACATATTAAAGAAAAACACCAGCCTCTACCTTGTGTGTGCAAATTGATACACTATCATCGACATTTAGAATATTAGGTATTCGATATTGTCAGGTTTATTTTTTATTTTGTTGAGGGCAGGGGGTGACAAAACATTATAGACAGATGTTCATCAAGGCTGAGACCAAGCACACGCCCCATGTCGAAATAAAAAACCCATTCTGGATCCTATGTTATAATTATTATGGGTACTGAGCTCAGTCTAAATAGTGGGTTTCAGACATTAGGCTTATGTGATGTCTAGGTAGGCAGTATACTCATTAATTTGAGTGGGGTAGCAATTCTCTATGGTAAGTAGACCGTGATCTTTCAAATTCCTCATTAACTGTTAATATCATGTTTTAAACATCTTAATTGTTCCTTCATTACCTTGATTGTGTCTATTCTACATTTAAACTGAGATGTTAAATGTTTAACTAAAGTTTGGTATGATTTTATTTGATCAATAATAGAGAAAATCCTGAATTAATCAATGAATCTCAATTCAGGATTGAATCTCATCTTCCTTTGTGTAACTGTCATAGTGAAACTCCAGACCCTGGTTGACAGGCAAAGGCATGCTAACAATCAGAATATCAACAGATGGAAAGTCTGTGAGGTGTTGGTGCTGTGTTGGGTTGGGGTTAGTTTAAGATAGCAGGGGAACCGACAACCCTGCCCGGGGATGGTTGATGTTCTGCACCACCTGGGTTGGCAGTCCAGACTAAGGCCACCATAAAGTCTTCTCTGGAGGATAGAAACAGAGTGAGCTCTGTGGGGCAGGCTGGGGAGCAACATGTATGTCTCTCCCTCCTAGAGAGACTGACGAGCTTGGCCCTGCAGCCACTAACACAGGCAGGTCTGTATTGGCTGCTGCTGCTGCACTGGGGCTATTCAGGTGGTGGTGGAAGTGTTGGAGGGAGAGGAAGGGGGGTGAGCAGGGAGGGAGGGAACCGGGTGGGGGGTTCATGGCAATGGGAGATTACAAGGATTGGAGTTTTAAACTGAGAGACCACCAAAGAAGCCCAACTGAAACACCACTAATTACTGACACTGTGCTCCTCCTCGCTGTGACCCCCCCACCCCCACACCTCAACCACCCACATCCTCTGCCTGCTTCCCCGCGACCTCGACCGCAGCCCCCCCCAAATAGCCTCTGCTTTGTAAACAAGCACTCCTACATGCAAACAAAGGGGCCAAAAAATGCAAGTGCCTTCTTTAACATGCCAGGGATTTGCTAATCCCCTCGTACATTTTTTTAATGTTGCGAAATAATTGCCATTTCTTTATTTTCCTATTTTCTCTCGTTCTTTCTTTCTCTTTATGCGTGCACTAACTCGGACATGAGGGTACCCCCGCTGGCTCAGGCCTCCCTGTCTTTAAGAGAGACTGTGCTAAAGCCCAACTCTGCCAGATAAAGCTCTTCCCCAGGATTTGAGGATGTCTGAATTTAAAATAACAGGGTCCTTTTCTACTTCTCAGTGGCCTCTCTCCTGCGATTCATGTCATGCTTGCAGTTTTCAATCACCAGCCAGGACATCCTTTCAACCAGCCAGCACGAGTGAAAATACTTTAATTAAAAATGTCTCCCAATGCTAGACTGAAAAAAAAAAAACGAAAAAAAAAAAACGATTCATAGTAGGTTTACATGGTAAGCAATCCACCCACAATAAATAGTTGAATATAACACTTTAAAAAAGGTAGAAAACTGAGGTAAAAGTTTTTATTTTATTTTTTTAAATCCACTTGTGAGTTATATGAAGGAAGTGAAATACGTTGTTGCTGAGAATCTAGCTACAGCATAGTTTAACCATGTATATTAATCACCTATGTGTTTATGTATGCCATTGTAAGCGTGCTCTGGTTCACTGCACACCAATGGACATTGTCAACATAGTGTTCTCTGTTTCCCCCACATATCACATAAAACAAGCCTCAGGCAGTCAGTCCCCTCCTCGCACTGCAGCCCACCCAAACACAAACACGGTTGCTTTACTCTCCTTGTGGGAACCAAACAACTGATTCCCATTCCAAATCCTATTTTCCCTAACCCTAACATTTAACCTAACCTAACCCAACCCCAAACCCTAACTCCTAATTCTAATCCTAAACCTAAAAAAGCATTTTGCTTGTGGGGACCGGTGAAATGTTCCCACTTGTGCAAATGTTCCTTGTTTTACTATACCTGTGAGGACTTCTGGTCCCCACAAGATAGTAAAACCAAAAGACACACATACTCCGGAGTCATCCATACACTCTGGCCTCTAAAACCTAATGGTTCCCCTTTGTGGTTTAAAACTATACTGGGCATAATTGGAGAAGGGAGTTTACTACCCGGTCTTTTCCAAATGGAAATAACAGTGTGTGTGTTACACTGCTTTCTCTCTACCATAAAGTGTCATCTGTGACTACCTGGTAAAATGTCCTGGGATCACAGATTCTGAAGTCTAAGGACACAGTGGTAGAAATGGTCCAGATCTGTATACAGGAGGCTCTACTCACCCGTCCTCGATGGTGACTCCGTGCATGATGATGGAGTTGGTTACTTTGACCTTCTCTCTGACGGTGGTGGACGCGCCGATCGTTGATCTCTTGATGGATGCCTTGTCTGAGATTTGACAGGATGCTCCTATTATGCTGTCAGCACCAATCTGGCAGACAATAACCAGATGTGGTAGAACGATGTCAGGAAAAAGAGATCATAAGCCGAAAAGACCACACCAGAATGTACACTTCCCTCTGTTCCCTTCCTACACTACTATATCAGTCAAATTTCCAGTGTAAAAATCAAACTCTTACACACACACACACACACACACACACACACACACACACACACACACACACACACACACACACACACACACACACACACACACACACACACACACACACACACACACACACACACACCAAAAAAATAAACGTCCCTTTTTCAGGACTGTCTTTCAAAGATAATTCGTAAAAATCCAAATAATCTAGATCTTCATTGTAAAGGGTTTAAACACTGTTTCTCATGCTTGTTAATGGGAAAGAACCATAAGCAATTAATGAACATGCACCTGTGGAACGGTCGTTAAGACACTAACAGCTTACAGACGGTAGGTAATTAAGGTCACAATTAAGAAAACTTAGGACACTAAAGAGGCCTTTCTATTGACTCTGAAAAACACAGGGTCTCTGCTCATCTGCGTGAATGTGCTTAAGGCATGCTGCAAGGAGGCATGAGGACTGCAGATGTGGCCAGGGCAATACATTGCAATGCCCGTACTGTGAGAAGCCTAAGACAGCCCTATAGGGAGACAGAACGGACAGCTGACTGTCCTCGCAGTGGCAGACCATGTGTAACAACACCTGCACAGGATCGGTAAATCCAAACATCACACCTGCGGGACAGGTACAGGATGGCAACAGCAACTGCCCGAGTTACACCAGGAACGCACAATCTCTCCATCAGTGCTCAGACTGTCCGCAATAGGCTGAGAGAGGCTGGACTGAGGGCTTGTAGACCTGTTGTAAGGCAGGTCCTCACCAGACATCACCGGCAACATCGTCGCCTATGGGCACAAACCCACAGTCGCTGGACCAGACAGGACTGGCAAAAAGTGCTCTTCACTGACGAGTTGCGATTTTGTCTCACCAGGGGTGATGGTCGGATTCGTGTTTATCGTCGAAGGAATGAGCGTTACACCGAGATCTGTACTCTGGAGCGGAATTTATTTGGAGGTGGAGGGTCCGTCATGGTCTGGGGCGGTGTGTAACAGCATCAGCAGACTGAGCTTGTGGTTGCAGGCAATATCAAAACTGTGCGTTACAGGGAAGACATCCTCCTTCCTCATGTGGCACACTTCCTGCAGGCTCATCCTGACATGACCCTCCAGCATGACAATGGTCCTACATCTGTAAGAGGTGTAGTTGCCAAATGTCCCCAACTGTTGAACAGGACAAGAGGAGCTGAGGGCCTCTGCTAGTGGCCTCCTCTGCCTCTTATGCTCCTTAATCCCCTATGACACACACTTAAAGCATCTTCCCTGATAGACAACTAACAAGAATAGCATGTGACTCACCAAAGCACACTCACTCTAATGGCATCCTCACTCACAACGCTCATTCTACTACAACCTGCTAATGACTCAGATGCAGTCCGAAAATACACATCGTACCAGACATCTAAGAGAACCACCCATCTAGCTACTAGGCTAGCTACACACCAGACAGCGCACAGATATCGCTGCTGATGGATGGACTGCAGGCTCATCAAACAGCTTCGGGGCCTGGAACACAAGACAATAAGGTATACATGTTCATAGAAGAGGATAAAACAATAATGCCAGTAATGTACAGGGAGCATGGTCCTCACCAGATAAAAGGTCATGTTAATCACATCTAAAAGTTGTAAGCTAGGGTTACTAACAGAGCAGGCTATTAGTTTGATGTGGCAGGTAAAGAAAGCAGTGAACGAGAAGAGCATGCTAGCCATGAAGCAGTCAGAAACAGATGAATACATGTTCAGTACATCTAGTTTCACTCTCTCAATTACCAGGCGATTGGCTTCGATGTAGGCCGCTAGCGTGTTGACGCGGTAACACATGCCCTCGTCCATGATGTGCACGTAGCAGCGCAGGCGTCCTCCGTGGTAGGCCTCACTCATGTCCCCACGATGGTCCTTCCAACAGGACCTCTCCCAGGTTAGCTGCAGCAGCACCTCATCCCTGGACAAGATCTGAATCTCTACACACACAGACAGCAGATACACACAGTTGAGTGTGTATGTGTGTGTGTGCATGAGGTGAGTTACAACCTAGCTATGGAAACTCTCTTAAAATGTTCAAGTATGGTTTCATTACCTACGTTTGCATTGCCATCCTTTTTCTTAAGCTTTTGATCAGCTTCATCGTTGACATTCGGAGAGGTCATGGATTTAGAGAACTGTTTGCAGACGAGATACGGGACTAACTCTCCCCGAATCGAAGAGACAGATCTTTGAGAGAAAAATACAATAATTACTCAGTTGTTGAAATAGGTACATTCACTGAAAGTAAAAAATACATTTTACTCTCATGAAGTCTAACATTTGACCCCCAACTCTTTTGAAAAGTAATAGCATAGAATCAGGACAACATTTGACCGTGGCAATTGACCTGTTCTACTCATAATATTTATATTTTGATTCAGGTATTTCCTCATGACCAATCAAAACGATAGAAGTAGGAAGTAGGGAGAGGGGGGTGAGAAGGGGGGAAATGCCTTTGAGTGTACATAGCTAATGTCCATGCACTGAACGCTTTCACAAGTTCTAGGCCCATCTCTGCTCATGAGGGTTACCGCTAACCAGAAAACAAAGAAATAACCACGATCATTTCACAGTGTACACGTTCATGGGTTTCCTAACAGGTTAAAAAAGATTAGGCTGAATCATGGTTTCAAACTACCATGTAAGCCCGGTAGGCAATTTAACTTTCTCCTCCTTCTCCGCTCTCCTGCACTCCACTCAATGTCCCTCTCCATCTCTCACTCTCTTTTTAGTTTCTTTTAAGGGAGATTAGAATTTCCATCTGAATGCAGAGAAAGAAACAACAGTTACTCTGTCCATTTTTCTCCTTGAGCGCTCCACAGCAGAGCAGCTTCAAGAGGGAGAGATAGAGAAAGAGATGGAGAGAGAGAGAGGTAGAGAGAGAGAGGGGGAGGGAGGGAGAAAAAGGGGAGAACATGGAAAAAAAGGGGGACAAAAAGAAAGTCCACCTACTTTGATGCGGGAGAGAAAGAAATAAGCGATTAGTGCTTTTGAGGTCTCCCGAGTCTGGGTGGCAGATAACATTAAATGATATTTATATCAGGATGACTGGTGAATTCAAATGTTAAAGCAATGGGAAGCAGCAGGAACAAGCGTCTGCAATGCAGAGTATTTATGTAAACCCCCAGTAGAAAATTCCTATTTGGAGGGAAAGTGGGCCGAGTGAGTGAGTCAATGCACTCCCCAATTAATGCCACCTGCACTTATTTTCAACACCACTTAAAGGAGCTGTTGGGTCTCCTCACAATGCCAGTTTAACAAGCACAAAAGGGACGGGGGGACTAACTGGGGTACTGGACTGGGGGGGTGGGTGGAGGAAGAGGTTGTGCTGCTGCTTTTGGTTTTGCTGGAGTTGGCGGGAGGGGGGGGGGGGACAGTTTGGTGGGGGCTAGCAATTACTAGACCCATTTCTCATTCAAGCCCTGTTCTGTCCCCCTCCCAGTTCTGAAGTATCCCCTGCCTAGGATGTATGGGCAGGAGAATGTGAGTAGATGAATGCAACACCACTAGAAATATAGGCTACATGAATAGGATGTACATTTATCAAATTGGGACACACTTCAACTAAGTGGTCTAAGCATCTAACAGTGGCTTCAATTGCTTGGCCTTGATTTTAAGGATCCAGTACATCTTTTAAATTGTGGACCATTTGATCTGGTGGTGGTGGTGACCACAGAGATCCATTAAATGACTTCAATATGTTGGAAGATACATGTCAGTCTATGGTGGTGGTCCTATTATATACGGTAACCCAGAAAAGTACAGTGGGCAATAAACAGACTTTCTGATTGGCCCAAAGTGATTGCAGTTTAAAAGAAAACCAGAAGTATGAGGAAGTGAGATGATCAACACAGTTGTGATTGAGGTGTACCTCTGACACTAATGCACAAGGGGGCTAAAAGCCTAATAAACTGCTCAAGTGGCACATTGTAAAACAAATTAACACCTGACAAGAATACCTACCAGCCTCAAAGCCTTTCTATAGTCACAGCCTGTTCTCAAATTCAACACGCATGAACCTTGGCAAAAAAGGTGCTATTCAATATTTCACCTGTGTATAGCAATGCACTGTATTCACATTTATGTGGATGGTTATCGGTAGCTTTAAAAAATATTTTGATATACATTAAACATAAAACACGAGCACATTTGTGAGAAAATGACATGCACAAAGGCTACATCCCAATGGTACCCTATTCCCTACACAGTGCACTACTTTACAGGGAATAGGGAGCCATTCAGGAAGCAAGCAAAGTAAAATGGCCTCACTTGTTATCAGCCAGGAAGTCAACCACAGACTTCTTCAGGCAGTACAGGTGGGCGTCCACAAGGTTTTGATGTGCATAATTGGATGTCTGAATGAAAGAGAGAGAGACAGACGGAGGGGGTAAATCAAATCACATGTTAACTAAAAAGCCAGCGAAAACGGGGATGTTTTAGATTGCAATTACCTCTATCACTGTGTCGTAACATAGTAGTTGTTATAGAAACATTGTACTAACATGTCTTATCACATACTCTAGCAATTGGTTTGGAGTTGAGAGCGATTTTTGCTATCACCCAAGAGGGCTAAGGATTATTCCCTATTTCACTTCTGTAAGTCAACTGTTAGAGTAATAACAGTGTTACGACACAGGTTTAAGGGGAACTGTAACTGACTACTGAGAACACAGGTGGTGCCAGTACCACAGTTAATGTCACTGTTCATGGCACAACACACTATAAAGTATCCTGTAGCAGACACTGAGGCACCAAGCCTCTTTCTTTACATGAGCAAAACCACTTTTTGTTTTTCTTCTCCAGATGTTTTTTTAATTAGATGACAAAGAGTAAAAATAACTACAGTCTTTAATTTAGCTTTTCATTCTACCTCCTTAATTACTCTGTTGAAAGCAGTATGTGACAGAACAGAACATCTGTTATGATAAAAAAAAGAGGTGATATAACAGTCCTGCATCTGTGTATTGTCCCCTGCCAGCCTCTGTCCACAGGCCCTGCCCCAGAAACATGGCTGTCATGGCAACCGTGTCCAGTTTGAACTGCAGTGAGTGCTGCGTTAACTGGTCAGATGCCAACACCAGCGGACCCCCCAATTGTTTTACAGCCTGCAATGCTCTGGGTATAGATCCTCTGTGTTCAGGCAGGGCAGGCTGCTATAGAGCCCAGGGCTAAAATGGCAACCTATTTCCTTTATAGTGCACTACAAGTAGTGCACTACAATAGGCAATAGAGTGCCATTTGGGACATAGCCCAAAGGCGGCTGCCTGCCCTAGAGGCTAGTCTAATTCATCTGAGAGCAGCAGCAGCCAGGCTGTCTGAGTGATGTGGGAAGTCTCTGAGTTGCAGCTGAAGGCAAACCAAAGGTTGCTGCACCAGGCAGGAAGAAAGAGATGGGAAAAACTCACAGGATCAGAGATTGTGGTGGTATCGTGTAGAAACGCTTTAATTGAGAATAATTGCTGTTTGGGTTTTATTTTTGAAGTCCTCGGGTAAAATGATCATGATAATATAACGTTCTATACTTGCCGAATGGTGGTTAGTTACAGAATTAAATCTAAGCCTACAGTCGACATTGCCTACAGAAGCCAACATCAATTCTCTAAGACAGTGATGTCAGTTAGCAAAGCTAGCACAGTAGATATGACCATGGTGAAAGCAGAACTCATCCTGTGAGAAGGCCTCTGTAAGCACTGCTCACATAAAGTGGCCAGGAGACCCGACTCCATAAACAGTTCCTTGGACAGAACCAAGGCCATGGATCATAAAAGGCCATATCCATACACTCACTAGTCTATATTCTATATGACCTCTGGATCAGAGCACCAGGTGAAACAAATGAAACCTCCACCTAACACCCACCATGATCAGAGTGGTGAAGCACCACCATAACAAACCGGCTATCCAACCTGCCTGGTGGTGTCACATTCAACTGAGCCCCCCATACCCCCCCGTCTCCCCTTAATGTGACATTTATGAAGCGAAACCATAAGAAAATCATCTCATCTCCGGGGCGTTATGTGAGAGCCTCCCCTCTCCGCCTTTTCTTGGGTGAAGAATGCGATTTGAAACATTGAGAATAAGTCAGGAGGTCTGTTTGGCGATGCAGATTTCAGAACCAGATGCTGGGCCGTATAAATCACGTTGTGAGGGGGAGGAGGGTAAACAGGCAAGAGGTAAATTATGACAACTTTGAGCCATTCCATTAACCAGCTCACAGAGGGGCCATGTGTTGAATCCACCAACAAGAGGCTGAAAACAGAGACAGGAATATTCTAGCACATCACACCACCCACATGTGGTTCCAATGTGGTCCTCCGGTCCACACACAGACCAGAGCAAACTGGTTGTCATATCCTGTGTGTGTGTGTATTGTACGCCAAATGCAGATGGAAGTAAATGAGATTTATAGGAACACCCAGCATCTGACATCCTTGTTTGGCACCTGTGGGGCCGGGCAGGCAGGGAGGGAGGCCAAGCAGGAGAGATACCCAGGGATCAGTGTACGGTGGATGGGGTTCAGGTGTGGTGTGGCGAGGATGGGAGTGGTTGGGGTGAGGGTCGACAAGTGCCCTTTATGGAGCAGGACACCATGGTTAAACACAAGCAGGAGCGGCTACAGGCCTAGTCTGTCCGTCCAATGGGACGGCCTACATGCTGATGGAAGGATCCCCATTTGGGTGATCATTTTAGTAGAAATACAATACACATCGTTTGGCCATAAGCCACTGCATTTCCCAGACACAAGTCTAATGTGTGATTCCTGGTAGTCTAGGGGGCCTGGCTGATGAGTGAAACAGAACATTGTTGCAAAACTCCTCAGGCTATGGTGATTCACTCTCAAGCGTTATGACTGACTACTAAAAACCTCAGCATGTAGTAGGATCTACCTCCTAAATGAGCACATTCCACATGGCAGCAGTGCTGTGAGGTAATAGTACTTGTGCTTCTCTCTGAGGGGACACTGCTAACTGCTGTTCTGGACCTAGTCTGTGTCAACACCACTGCAAGGCTCAGACAAATTTGCTCACGCATCCAGCTACATTTCGCTTTACTATAAAGACCTTGGCTCTTTGTCCTCTCTCATGTCTGAGCACAGAAGGTAAATACAAACGGCCCCAAAATGTCCAGACTTGGGTAGTTAGCTGGGAAAATGTGCAGTTAAATGTATAGATTCCCTGCCATCGGACAATACATTGACGCTATTTAAAGAGAGGAATGTTTGAGGAGTGTGCTTCATGGCACACAGGGGACAAGACACATACTGTATTACTAGTTTTGCAATGGTACTACATTCTTCAAATATATTTAGTGTTGCGGGAACCAGGTACTGTAGACCTCAAGTGATTGACCAAATCCATGGTTTCATCCGGAAAGAGAATGAAACTATTTTAGCGTAGCTTAATCATGACGGGCCTAGGTGCCCCCAAAAAATTAAGGGCCCCTGTCACCACCCATATTTTCCTTAAAATGTAAATAATTTTGTTGGTAAGGCTGTGTGTTAATATTACTAAGCATTGTAACAGCAGAGCAGAAGCTAATCTACAGGCACATTTGAAGCTGTTACCAAAGAAGCCGCAATATAGCCAATACATTCAGCACCATGGACGGTGGTCAGAAATGAACCCGTATAAATCGATCAGCACCAAGGAAAGCACAAAGTGGTCAAAATAACCTGATTTTATCTGTAAATAATAGGCAATAGCCAATACTATAAAACCTCATCATGAAGATAAATATCTTGACCCAGTACATGCTCGCTGAGGTTTGGCACGGTGGCAAAACTGACATACCGCTATTTCAAATGATCTGCCTCCCGCACAGGCCTATAGCAAAAACACCAGCAAATCAAATCAAAAGGAGCATTCAAACAGATTTCTTAAATGGCAGCATGCCTTTTAACAGTGTATGCTACGTATGTGCGTATTACTATTGTTCTTATAGCCTAGTTAAACGTATAGGCTATAATGACAATGAAATGGCTCAGCTGCCGTGCACCAGAACATGGTTTCAAAAAACAGATTGCTTGTCAATCTACGACTACGCTCAATGTAAATTCATCTCAATAAAGCCTGATTTATATAGGCTGTCTGGGTAGCCTGCCCTGTAAAAATATAAGCTTACTCACTCATTTGATTGGCATTCGACGGGCCTTACGCTCTGCGAAGTCGTTGACTATGGCATTAAAATCCATGGTCCTGGCCCTGGTGTTTTCAAATGGACAGAATGGCCAACTCACTCGGTCTCTCTTGTCACATGCTGCTCCTCAGGTATGATTGAATTATTTTCAGTTTGGAAAAGGAGTGCTTGGCACTGGCTACCGTTTTACAAGCAGAGTCATAAAAAGGAGCGTCGCTGTAACTACTTCCCCAAATGTAGCAGTGACTGAATTGTAATCCACAATGAGCGTCTTGGCCTGGTCTCTCATTGTAGTGTGCTTTGCAATTTCCTTCTTAAAACAGGCCATCAAAGAGATTAATTAGCCATGTAAGCTTGCTGATACACCTTTGCTGCAATGTTCAGCCAACCGCCTGGCGGTCTAGTGTTGGCCAGGGTAGTGGGATGGATGGAGTCAAACAGACTCGATGTTGCCCACAGACTTTTAAATCTGTTTGACAGCTGGTGGATAACGATGTCAAGGTTTGCATTAAAGACTTTGACTCTAAAACTACTCTCCCCATCACAGTCGTTCATCCTTGCATAGCTCATCATAATGACGCCTCACCTTCCTTCTCCGAGTGTCTTCAAATGCGTTCTGATCTCCCCATTTGTCGGCAAGGGTCTTTGCAGTGACTATGGCCTTCGGAAAATCCTGTCGGAATCCGGACAGGACCTCTATCATGTCCTTGAGTAGGCTAACCGCTCTGTGCAGGTCTGCGTCTTTGGCCTGTAGCATTTTGGAGATGACGTTCACATTTTCTAAAACCTTAGTCTGCAGAACGACTAAATGCGGCATCCTCCCTCTCGTCCTTCTTGGCACTTAAAACTTCTTATGGCTTGGGGGCAGTATTTCGACTGGATGAGAAGCGTGCCCAAAGTAAACTGCCTGTTACTCAGGCCCAGATGTGAGGATATGCATATAAATGGTAGATTTGGAAAGAAAACACTCTAAATGTCTGTGTGTACAACAGAACTGGTATGGCATGCGAAAACCTAAGGAAAATCCATCCAGGAAGTGGGATTTTTTTGATGTGGGTATTTTCAATTGAATGCCTATAGAGTATCTAATGGGTTAGGACCAAGATTGCAGTTCCTATGGCTTCCACTAGATGTCAACAGTCTTTAGAAATTGTTTCAGGCTTGTTTTCTGAAAAATGAAGAAGAATGAGACCTTTCTGTCAGTGGACTGAGGAAGAATGCAGAGCTGGTTTGCGCGCATGACAGAGTGTGCGCCCTTCGTTGTTTTTCCTTTCTATAGAATACGCTATCTGGTTGAAATTTTATCGATTATTTAGACAATTGACAACCTGAGGATTAATTATAAACATCGTTTGACATGTTTCCACGAACTTTACCGATACTATTAGGATGTATTCGTCTACATGTTTTGACTGCCTTTGAGCCAGTGGATTACTTAACAAAAAGTGCCAACAAAACAGAGGTTTTGGGATATAAACAGGGACTTTATTGAACATAACGAACATCTATTGTGTAGCTGGGACTCTTGTGACTGCAACCATATAAAGATCTTCAAAGGTAAGTGATTCATTTTATTGCTATTTCTGACTTATAATTCCTTTACTTGGTTGTAAAATGTTTGTATGCTTTTGTAAGCGGGGCGCTGTCCTCAGATAATCGCATGGTATGCATTTTTGAAATCTGACAAAGCGGCTGGATTAACAAGAAGTTCATCTTAAAGATGTCTAACACTTGTATTTTTTATGAATGTTTATTATGACTATTTCTGTATTTTGAATTTGGCGAACTGCAATTTCACCAGATGTTGTCGAGGTGGGTCGCTAGCGAGATATCTGTATCTCAGGGCGGCAAGGGACTCATATCTAGATGACCAGCGGGTGGGACACAGTTGTTTTAGAGTTACATTTTCTTTTTCTGGTTCAAAATCAAATATACCACTCAACATTGACCATCTCTTTACGCTATGCCAGAAGGTGTATAACCGTATCATAAAACTGTTTAATCTATGGCACATTTTTGAGTCGTTGAGAGCCAGGTTAAGATTATGTGCATTGTGCACAAACAGCAAGCGGCTCTTTTTCGGATATTCTGGCCTGCACACCCGAATAGACCCCGCTCTTGTTAGCAGCTCGACATTTTGAAATATCCAGCCCATTATCCTCTATGCTGCCCAGGATTTTATGTTGAAGCTCAGCTGCTGATGTGTCAGCAGTGTCCAGAAATCCCAAAAACGACTCTGATGGTCAGATCTGTGGCGACATTATTTGCATCCCTTATCACTTTCACATAGCGATAAACTTGGCCTAACTGGTCAACTTTGGATACATCCGGTGTTGCGTTCATAATAATAGAAAAAATAAAACAAGTGAGGCTTCCTGCACCCCTCCCTGAATGTCACACTTCCCACGCTCCAACACCTGTCGGCAGAGATTTGCTGCGTTACGCACGCCTCTCTCCATTTCTGCGTCAATAGTGCCATTGAGCTTCCATTGCTCATATACCAAACAGGCACCCATGTGAATCTGACATGTCTCACGACATGCCATTTTGGATGTTAGATGGTGCCAATCTCTCACCCCATTCACCCACGCGTCAGAGAAGGGGCACTCCGTTCTCATAAAAGCCAGCAAGGCTCACAATATGCGCAGTCTAGCGTGGCCGAATAACATAGCCATGTACGTGGTCATTTGATTCCAGCCTTGGTTGTAGTGGTGTAATACGACACGGAAAAAGACCGCCTTTTGTCATCTCTTGGGAATGGGCCAGTAGGCTTACACGAGCCTAATGCAATAACGTGCAGTTTAACTTTTGCATCCACATTTGTTGCATAATGCCCCATCAGTTGAATAGGTAAAAAGGTTGTCTGTCCCACTTCCACCTGTTTCCTCAGCCGCCAGGATTCTAGCCTCGCCCTGCTCTTCTTCCTCCCCGCCCGGCCCGGGGATAGCTTGTCCGGCCTGGCTTGTGCTCAGGGTCATATCCGATGATACCTGACAGCCTGTATCCTCTGTCAAAGTTGCTTCTCTGGCACAATGGAAGAGCTTGGCCTTGGCTCACTTGACCCGCTAAAAGCTGCTGCTGTGGCGATGATAAACCTACATCCTCTTCTGGTCCTGCTACATTGCTTGTGCTAGCAATGGCTGCACATGAACTGCACTTGAAAAAATAATCGAATTAAACAAATTGTGATACTGTACCTCCTTTGCTTTCTCATTTTTGGCCTTCCTCTTTTGGACTCCACTTTTGTGTTGATAAATTGCTGATTTTTAAATCGGTAATCTTCTATTCTCGACTTTCTTTTTTTAGTCCGTTATCTCTTGATAGCTAGCTCAACTGTTGCTTATTTGCACAATGAATCCCAGAATGCATTTCATTACCTTAAGATGGTTTTGAAACTATCGAACAATATGATTTATTTCGCAAATTAATTTGATTTATTGTCATCAATACACTAAAATATCATGCTGACTTATGTAGTGGCAAAAAACATTTTGTTGTTGAAACCATTAGTGGGTTCATTTATCATACCCTAGGTTAAAGACAGTCGCGGGTCCTGGTGTAACCGCACCGGCTGAAGCTACGCCCCTGTATGGTAGTACATACTGTATGAAGACTATGACTTCACCTCTGCTGAGTTTACAGTGGAAAGTGGAGCAACATTGTATGCGAGAGGAATCTGCAGGAGCCTTCACACTGTCAAATCAATTCAGGGGCCAACTCATATCACATGTGTAGAAGGTTTTCAGCTTCCATTTCAGCTCACATGTGGAAATGGGTAGTGATAGGTGTCACCACTCAGACAACTAGCATGGGAAAAACGTGGTGGTAATCTAGGACAGGGGTCAAGAACATGCAGTTTGAGGACTGCAAAAAAAAACAAATACCGGTAAGATAACTGAAGAGATCGTTATATTTAAGGGCTGGATACTAACTTAAGATCCTAACACAAGATCAGCGTTTGTAACTTGCCCATTCGCATAACTCATGCATTGATATCAAAGGTCCCAGGTTAGCAGTACCACAGGACAGGACAGCAGCCCAGCGTTCCCATTCCATATGTCACCCGGCCCATGTCTGTATAAATACAACGGCAGACAAGTAAAGACTCTGGAGACAGCTTAGACAAACAGCTTTCAGACGTCTAACACCGTGTTCAAACTTCCTACTCTCAGGAAAAAGAGGGTTAATGGGGGAAACGGAGTCAAAACAGACTTTTGACATCTTAGGCTGAAATAAGCGACAAAGTGTTGATACTTGGGTTAGCTTAATAAGAGTTAGGCTAGCCGGCAGCTTTGAGATATCATAAAGCTCACTACACCTCAGTCTCTCAATAAGTGGTCTAGTGCTCATTGACAACTTCTCTTTTAAAGCTCAACTTGGGTAGGTTTCAAATGTTTAGAAAATGCTAATAAATTTGTAGTCCTATACAAGATTTTTGAAGTTGTGCATGTTTGTGCCTGTTTATGTGTGGATACAATTTACGTCTTGGGTAGGCCTTGATGTTCAAATGTTTCCAATATACACAAGTATTTCAGCATGTAACATCCTGGTGTGTGTCTATACATGTGTGTGTTTTTATTTACTAGAGCTGGGCGATATGGACAATAATCATATTTCGACAAAATGGCCTGAATTTGTGTTAATGATAAATAGAACGATACGTTTATAACAACGTGCACAACAGTTTTCATTTCATTAACCTTTAAACTACTAATTTGATGGTTGTAGCCATCAATTGTCCCAATAAAGGTCCAATGTGCCGTTTTTTTTATCTCAATATCAAATAATTGTTGGGTAACAATTAAGTACCTTACTTTCTAGGAGTGGTCTGAGTGGGGAAGGGAAAACTAACTTATTAGCAGAGAGGTTTGGAACTCTTTCTTACTGGTCTATTAACTAATTTACCGTCTGGTGATGCAGACCAAAAAACTCCATCCCACCAAAACAGGCTGAGATTTCAGGTGGTCTTTTCAAACAGCTCTTACACTAAAAAGGGCATGAAAATCATGTTCACAATTTCACACTATTATTCCAACTAGTGTGGAAATACAGTGCATTTGGAAAGTATTCAGACCCGTTGACTTTTTTCCACATTTTGTTACATTATAGCCTCATTCTAAAATGGATACTCTTTTTTTACCTCATTAAATCAACACACAATACCAGACAATGACAAAGCGAAAACAGTTTTTTATGAATTGACAAATGTATTACAAAATTAAATCAGAAATACCTTATGTAAATAAGTATTCAGACCATTTGCTTTGAGACTCGAAATTGAGCTCAGGTGCATCCTGTTTCCATTAATCATCTTGAGATGTTTCTACAACATGATTGGAGTCCACCTGTGGTAAATTAAATTGATTGGACATCATTTGGAAAGGCACACACCTATCTATATAAAGGCCACACAGTTGACAAACAGTGAGGTGGAAGGAATTGTCCGTAGAGCTCCGAGACAGGATTGTGTCGAGGCACAGATCTGGGGAAGGGTACCAAAACATTTCTGCAGCATTGAAGTTCCCCAAGATCCCTGTGGCCTCCATTCTTAAATGGAAGACGTATGGAACCACAAAGACGCAGTCTAAAGCTGGCCGCCCGGCCAAACTGAGCAATCCTGGGAAAAGGGCCTTGGTCAGGGAGGTGACCAAGAACCCGATGGTCACTCTGACAGAGCTCCAGAGTTCCTCTGTGGAGATGGGAAAACTATCCAGAATGACAACCATCTCTGCAGCACTCCACCAATCAGGACTTTATGGTAGAGTGGCCAGACGGAAGCCACTCCTCAGTAAAAGGCACATGACAGCACGCTTGGAGTTTGCCAAAAGGCACCTAAAGACTCTCAGACCATGAGAAACAAGATTCTCTGGTCTGATGAAACCGAAATCGAACTCTTTGGCCTGAATGCCAAGCATCACATCTGGAAGAAACCTGGCACCATCCCTACAATGATGCATGGTGGTGGCAGCATCATGCTGTAAAGATGTTTTTCAGTGGCAGGGACTGGGAGATTAGTCAGGATCGAGGGAATGATGAATGAAGCAAAGTACGAGAGATCCTTGATGAAAACCTGCTCCAGAGCGCTCAGGACCTCAGACTGGCGGCGAAGGTTCACCTTCCAACAGGAAAACAACCCTATGCTTCGGGACAAGTCTCTGAATGTCCTTGAGTGGCCCAGCCAGAGCCCAGACTTGAATCCAATTGAACATCTCTGGAAAGACCTGAAAATAGCTTTGCAGCGACGCTCCCCATCCAACCTGACCGCGCTTGAGAGGATCTGCAGAGAAGAATGGGAAAAACTCCCCAAATACAGGTGTACAAAGTTTGTAGTGTCATACCCAAGAAGACTCGAGGCTATAATCGCTGCCAAAGTGGTTCAACAAAGTACTGAGTAAAGGGTCTGAATACTTATGTAAATGTGATATTTCCGTTTTTTTTTTGTACATTTGCAAACATTCCTAAAAAACAGTTTTTACTTTGTCATTATGGGGTATTGTGTATAGATTGATGAGGGGAAATAAACGATTGAATACATTTCATAATAAGGCTGTAACATAACAAAATGTGGAAATAGACAAGGGGTCTAAATACTTCCGAAAGCATTGTATATATAAATCACAGGAAAATCACCTTTTTGACTGCACAGCACAATCACCCATATTAGCAAACTTATTTCACTTCAAACTTGACATTTCTCTAGAATAGGTTACTTATCGTAATGAACAATATCAGAAAAGGAATTATAATTGATTGAAATGGTCGGTGTCGATAATTTTTGGTTTATCGTCCCAGCTCTAGTATGTACATACATGCTTGCGTGTGTGTGTGTGTGTGTGTGTGTATCTCCACAGTAGTGTGTGTGTGTGTGGCTGATTTCCTTTTGCAGGGAAGCGTGCTTGCAGGTGCTGCGGCCCCTCTCTTATTGGGCAGGATTTACAGTGGCTCTGGCTCCCTGAAGTATTTACGAGCTCCCAACAGACCAGCTCCCACAGCCCAGCCAAGAGCCCAGGACCTGAGTCCACAGCCCAATACCAGAACCCCAAGCACAGACCACAACCCAGAGCCAGACCTACACCCCAGAACCAAAGCTTAAGACCAGAGTCCATATTTACAGTGTCTCAGAGTAGGAGTGCTGATCTAGGACCAGAGACCGTATCTTTAGTGTCAGAGTAGAAGTACTGATCTAGGATCAGGGGTCGCATCTATAGTATCAGAGTAGAAGTGCCCATCTAGAGGGCCTCCCGGGTGGCGCAGTGGTTAAGGGCGCTGTACTGCAGCGCCAGCTGTGCCACCAGAGACTCTGGGTTTGCGCCCGGGCTCTGTCGTAACCGGCCGCGACCGGGAGGTCCGTGAGGCGACAAACAATTGGCCTAGCGTCGTCCGGGTTAGGGAGGGTTAGGCCGGTAGGGATATCCTTGTCTCATCGCGCACCAGCGACTCCTGTGGCGGGCCGGGCGCAGTGCGCGCTAACCAAGGTTGCCAGGTGCACGGTGTTTCCTCCGACACATTGGACACACCGGATGCGCGCTGTGTTAAGAAGTTGTGTATCGGAGGACGCATGACTTTCAACATTTGTCTCTCCCAAGTCCATACAGGAGTTGTAGCGATGAGACAAGATAGTAGCTACTAAACAATTAGAGACCACGAAAGGGTATTTTTTTTATTTTAAAAAGAAAATTAAAAAAAGAAGTGCCCATCTAGGATCTGGGGCCATATCTATAGTATAGTGTCAGAGTAGGAGTGCTGATCTAGGACCAGGGGCCGTATCAATAGTATAGGTTCAGAGTAGGAGTTCTGATCTAGGAAGTCCCCACCTGTCCACGTAAACTTATTACGATCTAGAAGGTAAAAGTGATCCTATATCACTACTCTGAGATGCTGTGTGAATCCGGGCCCAGGGCCGCAGTCCAGGACCTGGTAGGGTGCTGACAGCTTTCACAGCCTTCCTATTGCAGCCCAGACATCATACACACATGCCACACTGGGGACGCAACATAATGCTAAAAAGGGGTTCATGATACGTTTTGCGCACACTAGTTTGCACCAGTATTTGATGATTATTGAGATAAGCAATTTATTTAAAAAAAATAATGGCTATGGTGTTCCATCAGCTCTAAACAGCCTAATCCCAAGATGTATTTCATGGTGGGCAGTATATCTACAAGTATTTTACATCAATATGTCATTTTATCCATCTGGCCAGGGATACATGTAGGATTTAGGCTACACCTTTGGCATTTGAACAAACATTAATTCTGCTTGAAATCTTTTAAGACTTAGGGTGGTGATGGAATAAGACCTTAACTATAAGGCTTAGGAACAGCCAAATGCAAGCAAGCACACACACACACCTCAACGCTAAAGCCTCTTGAAAAAACACATCTAAATGGATGTTGGAAAAAGAGAGAGAACAAGTGAAAGAAAAGAAAAAGGGCCACAGCATGCGCTCAGCTGGAACAGGGGGCCTGCCGTGGAAAAACAGCAGAACACAGCCAAAGCAGGAGCAAATCCCTGTATAGCTGGAGTAATTGGCAAGTCTCATGACAGTCAAGACTGGGGAGTGCTGTGTTTTTATTAGCAATCCCACACAAATGAAGGGTCAGAGCTGAGCAAGTTTGCATTGTTCCTTCCAACACTCCTCCACTCCCACGCCTTAGCTCGTGTGCTCCACACACACACACACACACACACACACACACACACACACACACACACACACACACACACACACACACACACACACACACACACACACACACACACACACACACACACACACACACACACACACACACACACACACCCACCCACCCTGGTGGCTTGATAAGGATTGGGAGAAAAATAGCAAGCTAGCAGTCAGAACAGGAGTAGCTATAAAATATGTATCCCTGAATTGCTAAACCAGAGAGGTGTTAGTTGTTGTGCTTCCCAGTTCCAGGTCGCATTATTTGAAAATGTTCTGAAACGTCATTCATCGTGTGAAAAGTACTTGATTCAACACAGCAACAACAAGATTTGAATGAAAATCCTACAAGGCATCCAATAACATCTCATTAGAGTAAATACATCACCTGGTAGATAATGAGCAGTATCAGAGCCATATGCGATATAGCCTATGGAGTCTACATTATGGCTCTGAGCAATGCATTTGAGTAATAACCAATGTTAACCATTGGTTGTGCCGCTCAAGTAATACTCACTTTCTCATGATGGACTTCCTGATGACTAGACCTTCGTCCAGGTCGGCCTCGTTGGCCATAAAGAGGAGCCTCTTCCCCGTTCCGTCAAATGAAGTTATCCGAGGAATAGCCTTATTTGGGGAAATGCAACTTCAAAAGTCATCCATAAAACTGCCAGATTATATGACAAGGTAGTGCGGTGTGTCACTTTTTTGTGCAGACCTGGTGTAATACTGGCAGTTGTGTAATTTTGTGAATCTTGTGTACCCGTTTTTTTCTTGCCCTTCTGTCCGGGGACAGTCTCCGTGAACTCATGGGCTTTGGTCATCAGCATTGAGAGGGTGGCATTGTGAGCCCAGAACAGGTCAACCACCTCGTGGAGAGCAGCGTCCGTTATCAGGTCACAGCTCACCACCAAGATGTCCATCTGGAGGGAGACATGGAGGAGGACCACAGAGATTCATAAGCATCGTGTTAGCAAATCAAATGCATAGCTGGAGCGCTGAGCTGGATGTCATTTATTTATAATATATTTTTACAAAATTACGGTATTGAAAATCATACCGCCGGTATTTTGAAATATACCGTTTAATCGCCCAAGCCTAAACAACACTAATGTTAAGACAGTTAGTGGCTTGAGAAGAGGAGGATGGGTTTTCACTCAAGACAGTCAGGCCCCACTAAACAGTTGTATTGGATCACAGATACAACAGAGAACTCAGAACACATAGCAGTTCATGACTTGGATAGGAGAATATCACAGCTGGCACTAGTCAAAAGGGCATACAAGTTACAATTAATTTATCTCTAAAAGGAAAGAAAGACAGTGATGACCTAGGACAATATCCTCTTAAAACTTTTTCTACAGCATGCCCAGGACCCTTTTACATCAGAGTCTGTGACAATATTCTGCCTAATAGGAGGAACACCCTTCAAATGAAATTGAAAATACATTTAGCTGTCCCTAGCCAATGCTCAACAAGTTATCACGCACTCCAGCCTTGAAATACACTTTATTCCCCCCAGCTTTATGTTATGCTCAAAACACCCGAGCTTCTTCGAGCTGTGACATTCATCTCAAACGACGTGCATATATGCATGAACATATGAGCCAACGATGCTCAAAAAGTCCTTAGTGCATGAAAAGTTTGGCCATGTTTTTCTTAACGACAGTCACAATGAAAATGGGTTCAAAAGAGGGGTGGGCAAAGTGGAGAGAGAGAGGTGGAGGGAGAGAGAGAGGAGAGTGGAGAGAGATGGAGGGAGGGAGAGTGGAGAGAGAGAAAGAGAGAGCGAGAAGGAGCGTTAAAGGAGGGTGAACCTCCTTGATAAACATTGTGCTCTCCTAACTCCCAGGCAGCCTAGCGTAGTGTAGCAAGGGGCACAGGGGAATCCAGCGATAAATCTTGCACTGCATTTGCCATTGTTTCTGTTTGAGATGTCTGGTTCCCATCTGCTCTGGCCATCTTGGGCCTGTGGATAAATAAACAGGGAAGGCAAGTGAGGAGTGAGGCCTGTTAAAGCATGCCTAGCTCTTTAAAGGCTGTATGCCTCATTGGGGAGGCCTGGGGAGAGGCCCTGCCGTGACGTTCTGCACACGGGGCACGCAGCTCAGCAGTCAGGCTCTGTGAGGCTCTGCTCTGCTCCACAGTCCACAGCACACATGGTCAACAGATAACAACCAGGCCAGAGCCAGGGGCCCCAATCCCACTGTCTGTCTCTGTGCTACTGGAGAGAGACGACCGGAGCATCTTCTCCTATTGTTAATCCCAACATTAAGGTTTTCAGACCGGTTTTAATTGTTAGAACAGACATGTGTGGGGGTGAGGGTTTGGTTTCAACATATATTGTCAAGAAAGACTTTGAAGCACTGTAAATCTTTTAAATCGTGACAAAGTAACGTTTGCTTGAAATATATCCTGTTGAGTGTCTCTTTGAGGCATAAATTAGATTACCACCATGAAAATAGAAATAGGCTACACTTTCTATATTCAGGTCAGGTCACATAACTACATATGCATCTAATACATCTGGCTGTACAATGTTGTATACTGTCAACAGCTGGGATAAACCCCATTAGGTGAAGTCACAATATCAGAGTAAACTGATTTGCTAGACAGCTCCTAATGGTTAAACACACAGCACTCATTTCTATTTCTGAATCCCAAGTTAACCAACCACTAAAAGTGGCAAAAAGCCCTTTGTTACTGCCGGTCAATAGGGAGCAGTCTGTCTGTCGCCCCACACGCTGTCCGGTCGGGCGGTCGGATGGTGGGTCGGAGGCGGACTGAGGGCTGTCAGACAGTCAGTAGGCATCTCTGTGGCTGTCCCAAATGGCACCCTATTCCCTATATAGTGCACTACGTTTGACCTGAGCCCTATGGGCCCTAGTCAACAGTGGTGCGCTAGATAGTGAGTAGGGTGCCATTTGGGACGTAAATTGTGACACTGGAATGGTGTCAGCTGGAGGATTATCTGACAGGGTTTGTGGCCTTTCAGCAGGCCTGATCTCTGGTGGTTAGGTCAGGGCCACCCACACTGCCTGCCTCCCCTGGCTGGTTCTGCCTGGCTGCCCCAAGGCCCTGTTCCCCCTCCCAGGCTCCCTCCACTCTCAGCCAGGTGAGACCACCCTGCACGCAGCACTGTAGAGAGGAGAGAGGGTGTGCTCTCTCTATCTATCTATCTGTCAGGAGTGCCTGCCCGCTCGATTCCTGCTGTCTCTACACAGTCCATAGACGGACACAAACGGCACGCAAAAACACACACATTGAGCACATACACGGAGCACGCACACACAACACGCACGCATGCTCATTGAGCGGACTAATCAATCAGCCAGACACCTCTGGTTTCATGAGGCCAAGTCTCTGCTGAGCACTCTCAACTTGGCATTTACAGTTGAGACATTCCAGTGACAACTGATCTCGATTTAACAGTTTAGGTTATGTGTGCATGAATAATAATGCGGAGGGACGTCTTTTTCAATATGCATTTTGTCCCGTAATTAAGGCTAATAATATCCCACAATAGTTACAATTGCATTACAATACAATTACTTTCTAATCATTCTTATTCATACCTCATCACCAACACTTGCCCAAAAATGAAATATCAGAAAAATATAGACTGGTTCAAAGTTGTTTTAGCCTTATTCAAGAGTAGTCTATTTTATTGTATGCACTTATGACAGAGGGGGGAGCTCTACCAAAAGCTCTGTGTGTGTGTGTGTGTGTGTGTGTGTGTATATATGAGGGAATAGCAAGAACTCCTGACCTCCAGCTCTCATTCAACCATGTCTCCTGTGTCCCCACTCACATGAGAAGCCTGCTCTGTGTCATACATACTGCCCAAATCACAGACGTCAATGTGGCTTAATGCTTAATCACTGAACACAAAAGTCCTTGTGCTAATCTTTTTCTCAATATGTGACTTTAGGCAAACGGAATTTACAGTATTTAGTCAGATACACCCATCATTCCCCAGGTGCAGTGTGTTCGTGTTGATGGGATGGTCTGGGAGGGGAGAGACAACAGAGTGATTCCTATGCGGGGATTTGGAGCCCCATTGCCGGGTTTCCTCTCTCATCACCTCAGGGTCAGTTTGTGTGCTGGGGGACTGTGCAATTCAATGCCTTTAATCTACGTGACTGTCCTGGATTAGGTAGAAAAGCATGTGGAGGCACTGAGGGAGGGAGCATGCTGGAGCCAGCCCTCTTCTCTCCCTGGAGGCCAGCTGAGCCCGCTTGGTTCTGTTTGCCCGCAGACAGTCAATGGATACGTCTGTGTTTTTGTAATGTGGCTTTACTGTAAGTTTAATGCAAACAGAGTCTGAATAGGGGCTTATGAGTCTGAACTTGTCTTAATACTTTATACAGTTACAATACAACATCTCTGGTTTACTTACTCCTTACTAGAATAAATCAATGTGCATAAAACCATAACAAAAAAACATTGAATATGATCTAATTTGGACAACAACAAAATATAGAAAGATAGGCCATCCAGTCAACAGTCCACATCCCTCCCCTCTGTATCCCAGCGATCCCAGACCCCTCAACATGTCTCCTTGTCTTGGCTCCAGAATGCTACAGACCAGGGTGGATTTCAGTGATCCGCTCCGTGCGTTGGACAGCACCGGGCTGCTTCTGACATCATCTGTTTGAAGAACAGCAAGGGGAGGGGGAGAGAGGGGAACGGCTGTAGGGAGGGAGTGGGGGAGGCAGGTTTGCAGCAGGTGAAATGAGGCCCTTCGCTTAGCCGGGACCAGGAACGCACGGGTCAGTGGTCACCCAGCGGCACACAGGATCTCCTGCTTTAATAGCCTCGCTGTCCTCAGTCTTTCCATACCGTGTCCAAGTGAAACATGGGGCGCCTGTCTTCTATAGGCTCATTCTGGGGCTAGTAGTACCCTCGCTCCCTCACTGGCTGAACCACCTTCACCAGCTACAGCCCTACACACACTGACACACTCTGAGAACATTTGTCCAGGCATTTTCTCCCATTTTCTCATTCTTTCAAATGATCAGCCATTATCAGCCGACTCTGTGCCCCCTAAATACCAAAGCAATTAATAATTGATTCCACCTTATCAACAAGGTGCTCTACTATGAGACCATGTTGTCTTGGACATACAGTACACTCATGTGGTCTGCATTGATAGGCCTGTACAGTATATTGATAGATATATAACATTCAAAATAACATTAAGCACATTAACATCTCCAGTTCACAATAGGGAAGATACATTAAACAGTATTTACTGCTGAATATCAAATCTCAACCTGAAATCAGTTTATTCAACTCCACATTATTTTTGGGGAAAATCTCCCATTGACTTCATTGGATGATTTACGTCAACTTCCTAGTAATACACCCATAACTAAAGGTTAGGATTTAACCCCCAGGAGCTCCCACATTAGATCCAGTCAATGCATGGGCAGAGAGAGCAGCCAATCTGGCTATGAGGTCAACTGTCTGTGTATGTGTCAAAAATGGCATGGCCCTTGTCAAAAGGAGTGCACTACATAGGGAATAGGGTGCCATTTGAGATGCACTTTATGAGATCAACTGTCTGAGTCTGTGACCCACCTTGATTTTCTGTTGAATGTGTCTGAGGGCGTCTGCGGTGCCCATGTCAGCATCCTCCTGGATACACACTATGTCTAACTTCATCTTCACATCCAGCTTCGTGTTGGGGTCTGTGCTGATCATCTTCTGCACCTCTTTGGTTGTGATCACAATTACCTCTATCGAGGACCAACAAAGATGTTTAGGAATACTAAACCCAGTCACTCATACAGTGGGGCAAGTTACAGGTCTGTGAGAGCCAGAAATCTTGCTTGTTTGTAGGTGACCAAATACTTATTTTCCACCATAATTTAAAAATTAATTAATTAAAAATCCTACAATGTGATTTTCTGGATTTTATTTTCTCATTTTGTCTGTCATAGTTAAAGTGTACCTATGATGAAAATTACAGGCCTCTCATCTTTTTAAGTGGGAGAACTTGCACAATTGGTGGCTGACTAAATACTTTTTGCCCCACTGTATGGGACAGATGGCAGAATATATTACTTGAATATGTGCATAAAAGAAAATCATTCAAAACACTTCAAAAGTAATACTTGCTTCTTTACACATCGAAAACATTGTAAGGGTTGTCTTGACTGCAGAAATGTTCCTTCCAAAGTAGTTTGCTTACTGATGCTGTATTTAGCCTTGTAAAAGCTAATTGCAGGGCTTTGCTTTGCTAGTTGGCTGCTCACAGTAAATACTGCCACACATGAAGTTACTATAGGGACTGGGAGGGCTCTGACTTTCAGATGGGATAGTATGCATTTTCGTGCTACATACCCAAATCAACTACAGTGCCTTCAGAAAGTATTCACACCACTTGACTTTTTCCACATTTTGTTGTGCTACAGCCTGAATTTAAAATTTATTAAAATAAAAAAAATTGTCACGGACTTACACACAATAACCCATCTCTTAGAAGAAAAAAAATGTTTAAAAGAAAAGCTGAAATGTCTTGAGTCAATTAGTATTCAACCCGTTTGTTATGGCAAGCGTAAATAAGTTCAGTAGCAAAAATGTGCTTAACAAGTCACAAACAGTTAGAGTTTAATGGCTGTGATAGAAGACTGATGGATCAACAACATTGTAGTTACTCCAGAATAGTAACCTAATTGACAGAGTAAAAAGAAGGAAACCTGTACAGAATAAAAATGTCCCCAAACATGCATTGTGTTTGCCACAAGGCACTAAAGTAATACAGCAAAACTTGTTGCAAAGCAATTAATTTTATGTCCTGAATATAAAAAAAGTGTTGTTTCGGGCTAATCCAATACAACACATTACGGAGTACCCCAATCCATATTTTCAAGCATAGTGGTGGCTGCTTCATGTTATGGTTATGCTTGTAATTGTTAAGGGCTGGGGAGTTTTTCAGGACAAAAAAAGGAAAAGGAATAGAGCTAAGCACAGGCAAAATCCTAGAGGAAAACCTAGATCAATCTGCTTTCCGCCAGACACTGGAAGACAAATTCACCTTTCAGCATGACCTAACCTAAAATGCCAAACCTACACTTGAGGTGCTTACCGAGACAGTGAATGTTCCTGGGCGGCCGAGTTACAGTTTTTGTTAACTTAAATCTACTTGAAAAGCAATGGAAAGACATGACAATGATTGTCTAGCAATGATCAAAAACTAATTTGACAGAGCTTGAAGAATATCTTAAAGAATAGAGGGTAAATGTTGCACAATCCAGGTGTGGAACGCTCTTAGAGACTTAACGAGAAAGACTCTGTAATCGTTGCTAAAGGTGCTTCTAAAAAGTATTGACTCAGGGGTGTGAATAATTACTGTTGTAGTCAGAAGTTTACATGCACCTTAGCCAAATACATTTAAACTCAGTTTTTCACAACTCCTGACATTCCATCCTAGTAAGAATTCCATGTCATAGGTCAGTTAGGAACACCACTTTATTTTAAGAATGTGAAATCAGAATAATAACAGAGAGAATGATTTATTTGAGCTTTTATTTATTTCCTCACATTCCCAGTGGGTCAGAAGTTTACGTTCTCTCAATTAGTATTTGTTAGCATTGCCTTTAAATTGTTTAACTTGGGTCAAACATTTCTGGTAGCCTTCCACAATAAGTTGGAAGAATTTTGGCCTATTCCTCCGGACAGAGCTGGTGTAACTGAGTTAGGTTTGTAGGCCTCCTTGTTCACACACGCTTTTTCAGTTCTGCTCACAATTTTTCGTTTGTTTGAGGTTTGAGGTCTGGGCGTTGTGACGGCCACTCCAATATATTGACTTTGTTGTCCTTAAGCCATTTTGCCACAACTTTGGAAGTACACTTCGGGTCATTGTCCATTTGGAAGACCCATTTGCAACCAAGCTTTAACTTCTCGACTGATGTCTTGAGATGTTGTTTCAATATAGTCACAATTTTCTTGTCTCATGATGCCATCTATTTTGTGAAGTGCATCAGTCCCTCTTGCAGCAAAGCAACCCCACATGATGCTGCCACCCCCGTGCTTCACGGTTGGGATGGTGTACTTCGGCTTGCAAGCCTCCCCCTTTTTCCTCCAAACATAACGATGGTCAATATTGCCAAACAGTTCTATTTTTGTTTCATCAGACCAGAGGACATTTCTCCAAAAAGTACTTTCTTTGTCCCCATGCGCAGTTGCAAACCGTAGTCTGGCTATTTTTATGGCAGTTTTGGAGCAGTGGCTTCTTCCCTGCTGAACGGCCTTTGAGGTTATGTCGATATAAGTCTCGTTTTACTGTTGATATAGATACTTTTGTACCTGTTTCCTCCAGCATCTTCACAAGGTAATTTGCTGTTGTTCTGGGATTGATTTGCACTTTTCGCACCAAAGTACATTCTCTAGGAGACAGAACGCGTCTCTTTCCTGAGCGCTATGATGGCTGCGTGGTCCCATGGTGTTTATACTTGCGTACTGTTGTTTGTACAGATGAACGTGGTACCTTCAGGCGTTTGGAAATTGCTCCCAAGGATGAACCAGACTTGTGGAGTAGAGGTCAACCGATTATCATTTTTCAACGCCGATACCGATTTAAAAAAAATGTATTTGTAATAATGACAATTACAACAACACTGAATGAACACTTATTTTAACTTAATATAATACATGAATAAAATCAATTTAGCCTCAATTAAATAATGAAACATGTTCAATTTGGTTTCAATAATGCAAAAACAAAGTGTTGGAGAAGAAAGTAAAAGTGCAATATGTGCCATGTAAGAAAGCTAACGTTTAAGTTCCTTGCTCAGAACATGAGAACATATGAAAGCTGGTGGTTCCTTTTAACATGAGTCTTCAATATTCCCAGGTAAGAAGTTTTAGGTTGTAGTTATTATAGGAATTATAGGACTATTTCCTTCTATACCATTTGTATTTCATCAACCTTTGACTATTGAATGTTCTTATAGGCACTTTAGTATTGCCAGTGTAACCGTATAGCTTCCGTCCCTCTCCTCGCTCCTACCTGGGCTCAAACCAGGAACACATCGACAACAGCCACCCTCAAAGCAGTGTTACTCATGCAGAGCAAGGGGAACAACCACTCCAAGTCTCAGAGCGAGTGACATTTGAAACGCTATTAGCGCGCACCCCGCTAACTAGCTAACCATTTCACATCGGTTACACCAGCCTAATCTCGGGAGTTGATAGACTTGAAGTCATAAACAGCTGCAGGCAAACGCACGAAAGTGCTGTTTGAGTGAATGCTTATGAGCCTGCTGGTGCCTACCATCGCTTAGTCAGACTGCTCTATCAAATCATAGACATAGTTATAACATGATAACACACAGAAATACGAGCCTTGGGTCATTAATATGGTCGAATCCGGAAACTATCATCTCGAAAACAAGATGTTTATTCTTTCAGTGAAATACGGAACCGTTCCGTATTTTATCTAACGGGTGGCATCCATAAGTCTAAATATTCCTGTTACATTGCACAGCCTTCAATGTTATGTCATAATTACGTAAAATTCTGGCAAATTAGGCGGCCCAAACTGTTGCATATACACTGACTCTGCGTGCAATTAACGCAAAAGAAGTGACGCAATTTCACCTGGTTAATATTGCCTGCTAACCTGGATTTCTTTTAGCTAAATATGCAGGTTTAAAAATCTATACTTCTGTGTATTGATTTTAAGAAAGGCATTGACTTTCATGGTTAGGTACACATTGGAGCAACGATACGCACCGCATCGATTATATGCAACGCAGGACACGCTAGATAAACTAGTAATATCATCAACCATGTGTAGTTAACTAGTGATTATGATTGATTGATTGTTTTTTTACAAGATAAGTTTAATGCTAGCTAGCAACTTACCTTGGCTTACTGCATTCACGTAACAGGCAGGCTCCTCGTGGAGTGCAATGAGAGGCAGGTGGTTAGAGCGTTGGACTAGTTAACTGTAAGGTTGCAAGATTGAATCCTTGAGCTGACAAGGTAAACATCTGTCGTTCTGCCCCTGCCCCACCGTTCCTAGGCCGTCATTGAAAATAAGAATGCGTTCTTAACTGACTAGCCAAGTTAAATAAAGATTAAATAAAAGGTGTACAGTGTTTATTTATTATTTTAATTAAATCGGCCAAATCGGTGTCCAAAAATACTGATTTCCAATTGTTATGAAAACTTGAAATCGGCCCCAATTAATCGGCCATTCCGATTAATCGGTCGACCTCTATTGTGGAGGTCTACATTTTTTTTCCTGAGGTCTTGGCTGATTTCTTTGGATTTTCCCATGACACTGAGTTTGAAAGTTGTCCTTGAAATACATCCACAGGACACACCTCCAATTGACTCAAATTATGTCAATTAGCCTATCAGAAGCTTCTACAGACATGACACCATTTTCTGGAATTTTCCAAACTGTTTAAAAGGCACAGTCAACTTAGTGTATGTAAACTTCCGATTTCTAACTGTATGTAAATTAGATATTTCATTTTCAATACATTTTTATGTTTTTACAGTCATTATGGGGTATCGTGTGTAGAATGGTGAGAAAAAAAGGCTGTAACACAACAAAATGTGGAATAAGTCAATGGGTATGAATAGTTTTTGAAGGCACTGTAAACCCAATCACCAACCCTTTTTTAATGTGTCCCATCTCCAATCGTAAATATAATATAAACTCCTGTATAACCTGCAACACTACACATGTAGTTTATTTGCTAATGTTTGCCTGCAAAAACAAATGTTACATTGGTGCTGTGATGTCGCCTGTCCTGTTTCCAGACATGTTATGGAAGCGGGCCATATAACTGATGACTTGCAGTCTATTGGTATAGAAAAGATTTGGGCTAGAGGTGACAATATTGAAGGAAATAGGTGTATTACATAGCCCAATGTTTTTCCAATGCGTTATTATAAAACGTTTTTTTAGATGCATTATTGTCATGTGAGTGCACCTGTCAGTCGTTACCCTTAACGAACCCACAGTAAAGAAGCACACCTTCAGCAGAGACGCTAATGACACTGACGAAGGTTTAGGCCGAAACGTTTGTATATCTACCAACCGCTGAATGAAATAAATACTAAAGATAAACCTTGAGTGTGGACCAGCTACACAATTTTGGAATTGTATGTTAACCTTCACTACAGTATCTCCATTTGAAAACCCCATATCGCCTACTTCTATGCACTAATTAGAGAACCTGAACTTTTTTTATGTTGAAATTCCCCTAATGTGTATGATAAAACCTTGCTTTAACAGGCAATCCCGCTATAGGGGCAATTCCATGGTTAAGGAAGAATCAGATTTTTTACTTAAAATGTATGCCAAACAAAGTTTAACAAACCATACAATTCTATGCACAAGGCCTACTTTGACAATTTACACTGAACATTTTACTAACACATTTACTGAAAGAACTGTGCAGATGCAGATGTAAAACCTCTCTCAGTTTTATATGAACACATTTCCCCCAAATTCTTAAATACCTGCTCCGAATTAAGATTCAAGATGTCTGTAGAAAGAATGGTGTCAGCTATGGCATGACACATTGAGTTTGAAAACTATTTTGGTTATTGAATTATATCAGGTAACAGAATTGTGGTAAAGGAATTTCCTCATAGTTCCCTGATCTATACTACACAGAAATACATAATTATGGATATGAATGTCATTCTCTTCATGGTGATGTATCCTAAATAGGTACACACAAGGTAGAAATATACAATATTCTCCTTTGAATATTTGGGTATTATTTGCACAGGAGAGCTCAGTAGAGTACAACACAGAACAGTACAGTGTACTCAACTCTAGTGTGCTCTACTGTGTACTGTACTGTACTCGACTGATATCAATAAAAACAGTAACTGATAGGTCTACATTTACTTGTTACTTCTGTGAAATGTCATTATCCTACCTCCTCATGAGGAAGAGAAATTAGAAAATATCTGAATGATGTGGGTTTTTGGTAATGAAATTTCAAAGCACAAGGCAGTGTTTTTTAAACATACAGAAGGCAGAAAAAATGATCCTAAACTAAACATAAAAGTGTTGATATTAGTTGGCAGGGGTCTTACCTTCTAAGACTTTTTATGGTAGATGTTTTCTATATATTTTCTATATTTTGACAAGAAATCAAAGCCTTTGCTTATTCCAAATTTTTCGGATGGAAAATGGTTGAAAATGTACATATAATTTAATTTCTCAAAAATATAGACTCTAAGCTTTCATCTGACACCCAATTTGACATGCTCCTGTGAACTTCACGTCGGTGCTCATGGCTCCTTTTACATGGAAATTACCTTAGGCTACTTCAACACTAAGGATAATGAGGAACTCAACAATAAATAATTTTTTTAAATCCCCCAAAATTCACTCACTCCTAACCAGACACACCACACCTTCCACAAGACTGACACTCCAGTGGAGGGCCCTCATGTGCATTTTACTGAAGCAAAGAGGTGGCCAAGAACAGCTTTCCCAGACCACAGTGGTGGCTATTACAACTAGGCCGTGAGGAGTCCAAAATCAAGCCCTGGCCCACATGATTGAAGGAGAAAAATGTGCTCTCTATAACAATCTTAGTCATTTATCCCCCAATAATTACCTCTGACTTATCATTACCCAAATGCAGCCTGACTGTCTGAGCTACATAGAGGCCTGGCAGAAAACTGACTCCACTGCCGGGACCTATAAACACTGTAAATAGGTCTACCCATGCATTCGCTTTGTCTTAACTGCAAGTTTCTTAGCTAGACTCATGTATTCCAAAAAACATGTTAGCTAGGCTATAAGGCCAACTCATTATATTCTGAAACAAATACTAAGAAACACACATAGGAGTAGGAGGCCAAGGTGTTGTAAAGGTGGTATACATCCTTTTAGAAATAATGGCTTTGCCACTGACAGCACTAGAGCAGTACTTTTTTATTCACAGTCCCTAAGTGACCTTTATTGCGCCATTGGTTCATGCATCAACAAATATGGGAGGGATCATCAACTAGATTTAGCAGCAGGACGATTTGTATTGAGCGGGTGGTCGGGGGGCCGGAACATAATTACAAATAATTTGTAGACTGCAAAATGACAGCAAGAAGCCCAGTTATAATATTTGACTAAAACAATCCTTTCAAACCTTGCTCACATTTGTATACGATCACGTGTCTTTATTATGCGTTGGAATACTTGGGAAGAGATTTCCAAAATTAAAATCTGTTTTTTTCTTGCTCAGAAAACTTAGGGGGTCAAATAAAACCACATGTGGGCCAAATTCAGCCCCGGGCCGCCAGTTGGGGAACACTGACATATGGCATGAGTGGGGATGTTATTGGGTCACACTGCATTCCCATGCTGGGCTGCTCTGTCATGTGGGATGAGGTGAGGTGGCACTGGCGGTGTTACCCATACAGTCTTAAATAACATGGAGAAGTGGTATCTGTTGCATTCAGGTCACACAGAAATGTGAATATCTTTTACCTTGTTGAAGTATTTAGCTCCTTTGTGTTACCTTGAAAGTGTCATTGCAGCCTGTAAGAGGTACACACACACACACCTCTTACAAACAGGAAGCATCTACCAGAGGGAGTCCACTTGGTAGTTGTAGTATCCAACACCATGATTCTGGGATTTTATTTGAACATGAAAAAAAGTAATACACCAAAGTGGGTTTGATTGGATTGAGCCATAAATGTAGAGAATATTACCTTCAAACCCCACTCTCTCCAGCAGGTTGAGGGGGTACCAGATGAGGGGCTTGTTCCCTACAGGTAGCAGAGGTTTGCGGGTGCTGTAGGTCAGGTCCATCATACGAGAACCACCACCAGCAGCCATCAATACCGCCTGCAGCTCCATCTTCTGTTATACATACACACACCAGCGGTCCAATTTATATGACCACATCAACATGATTGTGCTTGCTCTCTTGCTGATGTCATACAGTAAGTGCCTACATTATCCCAAAAACGCGACCCACACAAACATGTTCAGTTAGCTAATGTTAGCTACCTTACTAGCCAACAATTCAATCGCTAACAAACGGATTAAGTACTTGCAAGAAGTAATACCAATTGTCAGGTTGACTCCCAGTAGTAGATAAAGCAAATCACGTGACCTACCTTTTGGAGAACGTCAACAGGTTTATTCAGCAGCAATATACTTGTCCCCAATATGACAGCGCTGTGCTGTCACAAGTGTTCGCTAACAAGCGAACCAATAGTACGCTCTCCTGCAATGTTCCACAGTCTCAACCGAGATTAACAATTTCATGAGCTTATTATATATAATATGTGCAGACCTTCACAAATACGTGGTAATAACTTTTTGTGAAACAATAAAATAGTATTAGATACAGTTCGATAAACTGACTAGCACCATGCTAACTTGTATGATGACACTTCCTACCGTTGATGAAATCGGTCCGGGAGAAAACTATATCTAAAAACGGATATTTTTGTTCCCTCAGTCATTGGTCAGAATGAAACAATTCAGGATTTACACAGTCAACAAAAACAACAAAATCCATATCATAACCATCATCATCAAAAAATCGGTCAGGGAGAAAACTAGATCTAAAATCAGATATTTTGTTCATACTAGACATTGGTCAGAATGAAACATATCAGGATTTAAACATTCAACAAAACCAACACTATCAGTATCATCATCAATATGTTTGTTGTTTATTTTTTTGTGAGAATTAAATAACTTTTGGCTTTTTCATGTCTGCTGTTTTGCATTTTATCCTTATCACATATTTTTTATTTAAGCTATCACCATGTTAATTTGCTATTTGGTTGACATGCTCATTTGAAAACGTTGACGTTTAAAAATGCTTTCATGATGTTTATTATAATGATTTTATCATAAAATAATGTAGGAAAGGAAAGCTGAAAATGTACTTTGTGTGTCTTTACAGGGAGATTCCTAAGGACTCACACCAGCAATTTCCAGGCTGGGCTGAGGCCCCCACCAGTGCAGATTACCAGCCACCCAGCTCCTCCAGACAGAGCCCAGACCCCAATTCTCAGACCTCCGATGTAACAGCAAATTTAACTCTGGGAATGTGGCGTGGCTTTGTTTTCTCTGGACTGGAGATGAGCTTCATTGGTAGCTGCCTGTAGTGGAAGCATTGAAATAACAAGACAAGCTATCGCAGTTCACTCTGAAGAGAGGGAAGGGAAAGAGGAAAACTGTGTAAATGTTTACTGACACAGCTATGAGAATGCATTTTAAACTCCTTCTGGTCACCTTGACATAGTGCTGCTTAGTCACACGAATGTTTACTGTGGTGAAAAACAGCAGTTAGACCACCAGGATGATCATGTGTTAATGATGGGATCGAAGTTTGTCAACTGGCAGGGAGTGTAGTATTTTACCTCCTCAATACAAAGGTACATAACTGGTCCACTGACACTTTGCCAATGAAATCCTACTTAATGATCACAAATAAATATTAGTTGTACAGTACTAACATTTTTATAACCAACTAAACACACACATTTTATTTGTATTATATGGAAGGCAGAAATCATTCGTTCTCCTTTAAAAATGAATTTGAAATCACCGCATGGTAGCCTATCAGAAAGAAAAGGGGAAGGTTAAAGGGATAGTCATCCAAGTTATAAAATTACATATTGGTTTCCTTTACCTGTAAACAGTTTATGGAGAAGATATGACAAGAATACATTATTTGTTTTTGTTTACCTGGCCACTATTTAAAATGGCAACATTTGAGAATTTGTGGCACAAATCCAATGCAAGTCAATGGTACCTACATTATATAAGCATTTTCATGCTTCATGTCTAAATCATCTGACCTAAAGGATCGAAAAACTGATTGTGTAACTCAATTAAGTTATTTATAGATGATTTGGACATGACTCGTGAAAATGCTTATATTGGTACCATTGACTTCCATTGGATTTGTGCCACAAATGCTAAGAAGTTAGCATTTGAAACAGTGGACAGGTAAACAAAACCAAAGCATGTATTCCTGTCATACCTTGTCCATAGACTGCCTACAGGGTATGGAACCCAACATGTAACTTTGGGTGAACTTTCACTTTCAACTTGTTTCATCCAAAACTTTCAAGTATGATTGAAAAAATAGAGAAGAGCCATGCATAACATCCAAGTACAATGTTTGTATTTGCCCTGATGATCCTGTCACTCACAATGGTTGATTGATGTAGAATATGGCAGCATGTATTCATCTGAGATGGAATAAAAGCCATGGACCAAAGATCTTCATTATTCAAATCTGGCTCACATGACATGCTTCTACTACAAATGGTTTCTTTACATTATCCTGGTCCTCACCATCAACCCCTTTACAAGGTGTTTTCTACATACAGATGGCATTACTCTTGTCACGAAAAGGGGTTCTGGCTAAAACTAAGGCTATCATAAAAGTAAACCCAAAGCACCGACCGACACTGTGAGATTATCCCTTTTTCTTTTTCACAACATTCGCATGACATTCCACATTGCTGGCCCCAAAACGTGAAGAGGCAACTGTGAGGTCCAATTGAAATCTCATAATAATATAAGTAGCAGAAAATGTGCTCTTAGTAGTGCGGCACAAAGTACAGACCAAGGCAGTGTCTTAAAAGGGTAAACAAACGTTTATAAGAGGTATTATGAGACCATACTATTTTCTGCCTTTGCTATACCTCCGAAACAAATGTCAGTGCTTTGAAAATATCAGATGTATTTTTTATATTATTAATATCCAGTAGTAACCCTGGCCAGAGGGCAATGATTCTTAGACATTTAGGCTAATGATTTAATATCTAATTTCCAATTGTTTGATCTACTATGTTAGAATGTGCAACTTAAGAGGGAGGATTAGAACTAACGTTGTGGTTTTTACCGATCAAATTCAAACTCTGCACAGACTCAACACATCATTGTATTTTCAGAAAGAAAGAAAAAACCTAGCCGCTAATAAGATTTGTCGTTCCTCTTTCTGTGGGTAATTTGATAGATGCGAAACCATGGAAATGCAGGTGCAAAACTTCATAACTTCATAACCCATTGCAAATCCACTGAGCCCTAGATCATGACAATCAAAGCTTGACCATTTTGGCAATCAAAGGCATTGATGTAAAGAAGTCTTTTAGGGCCATAATAAGAATAAAGAGATAGAGCAAAAGCCCTGCCTGATCCATAAGGCTGCCGTGATTTCCTCAGATTTCCTATTCCTGGCTTTAGCAGCTCTTGTAAATCATTCTCGATTCCCTTAAACAAGCCAGTTGGATTAGGTTGGTTTAGATCATAAACATTCACCGGACAGACCACCCAGGGAGTTTGTCTCGGGCAACCTCCGCCTCCCTTTGAGTTGCAGTGCAGTTGAAGCACAACATGTTCAGTGTGGTTTGTGTTTGCGCCACTTCCAGGGCCAGCATCGGGGCCCCAGCTGCCATGGAAACAAAAACAGGCCCATTCACGGTCATCCACCGATGACATAGATAAACATACTCTCTGAGCCTGTCTGTACGTCCACACTTTTCACATTTTATTCTCCTACAGGCAGCAGCAAAAGGACATGTGTCGTTCACAGGATTCCCCGAAATGATAGCATAGCACAAAGCGTGAGATTCTTGTTTGGACAAGCTGAGCAGTATGAAAACACTCCTTTTATCTTCTGCCCGAAAGATTAAGGATTATGGGAAAAGTAGTGACAAGTAGGTTAACTATATAACTATTTCACTCTTGAGAAAAAGGAGGGTGTATTTCGGGGGTGCGCCAAATAAAAACGTGATTCACATTTAAAAAATATTTAAATATATTATTCTTTTTTTATTAAAAAAATTCCAACGGGTTATACATTTGGGTGAGTTTTTTTTCTCTCGCCTCAGTAGCCTTGTTTCACTGCCAAAAATAAAATTAAACCATCTAGTGTTCAGCGAAATAACTACACAATTACAAATACAGGTAGCCTAGTCAAATAATTAACATCCCAATCACATTAACCGTTACTCTCTCACGGGAAACCTTTGCTTTTGCACAGACATTTAGAAACTAAACATGCAAATTGAAGAATAAGCCACGGGAGTTTTTTGAGGGAGAATAAAGACGACTTTCGAGTAGTAAGACGTATAAAAGCAACAGATACCATTCATAACAAGGGGCTAGAAGAGTCTTACAGTGCCTTGCGAAAGTATTCGGCCCCCTTGAACTTTGCGACCTTTTGCCACATTTCAGGCTTCAAACATAAAGATATAAAACTGTATTTTTTTGTGAAGAATCAACAACAAGTGGGACACAATCATGAAGTGGAACGACAGTTATTGGGTATTTCAAACTTTTTTAACAAATCAAAAACTGAAAAATTGGGCGTGCAAAATTATTCAGCCCCTTTACTTTCAGTGCAGCAAACTCTCTCCAGAAGTTCAGTGAGGATCTCTGAATGATCCAATGTTGACCTAAATGACTAATGATGATAAATACAATCCACCTGTGTGTAATCAAGTGTCCGTATAAATGCACCTGCACTGTGATAGTCTCAGAGGTCCGTTAAAAGTGCAGAGAGCATCATGAAGAACAAGGAACACACCAGGCAGGTCCGAGATACTGTTGTGAAGAAGTTTAAAGCCGGATTTGGATACAAAAAGATTTCCCAAGCTTTAAACATCCCAAGGAGCACTGTGCAAGCGATAATATTGAAATGGAAGGAGTATCAGACCACTGCAAATCTACCAAGACCTGGCCGTCCCTCTAAACTTTCAGCTCATACAAGGAGAAGACTGATTAGAGATGCAGCCAAGAGGCCCATGATCACTCTGGATGAACTGCAGAGATCTACAGCTGAGGTGGGAGACTCTGTCCATAGGACAACAATCAGTCGTATATTGCACAAATCTGGCCTTTATGGAAGAGTGGCAAGAAGAAAGCCATTTCTTAAAGATATCCATAAAAAGTGTCGTTTAAAGTTTGCCACAAGCCACCTGGGAGACACACCAAACATGTGGAAGAAGGTGCTCTGGTCAGATGAAACCAAAATTGAACTTTTTGACAACAATGCAAAACGTTATGTTTGGCGTAAAAGCAACACAGCTGAACACACCATCCCCACTGTCAAACATGGTGGTGGCAGCATCATGGTTTGGGCCTGCTTTTCTTCAGCAGGGACAGGGAAGATGGTTAAAATTGATGGGAAGATGGATGGAGCCAAATACAGGACCATTCTGGAAGAAAACCTGATGGAGTCTGCAAAAGACCTGAGACTGGGATGGAGATTTGTCTTCCAACAAGACAATGATCCAAAACATAAAGCAAAATCTACAATGGAATGGTTCAAAAATAAACATATCCAGGTGTTAGAATGGCCAAGTCAAAGTCCAGACCTGAATCCAATCGAGAATCTGTGGAAAGAACTGAAAACTGCTGTTCACAAATGCTCTCCATCCAACCTCACTGAGCTCGAGCTGTTTTGCAAGGAGGAATGGGAAAAAAATTCAGTCTCTCGATGTGCAAAACTGATAGAGACATACCCCAAGCGACTTACAGCTGTAATCGCAGCAAAAGGTGGCGCTACAAAGTATTAACTTAAGGGGGCTGAATAATTTTGCACGCCCAATTTTTCAGTTTTTGATTTGTTAAAAAAGTTTGAAATATCCAATAAATGTCGTTCCACTTCATGATTGTGTCCCACTTGTTGTTGATTCTTCACAAAAAAATACAGTTTTATATCTTTATGTTTGAAGCCTGAAATGTGGCAAAAGGTCGCAAAGTTCAAGGGGGCCGAATACTTTCGCAAGGCACTGTATATGGTGAGCTACCGAGTGGCTAGGACAGGCAAGCCCCATACTATTGTGGAGGACTTCATTCTTCCTGCTGTGGCAGATGTGGCTGGGACAATGCTGGGGGAAAAGGCCCAAAAAACTATACAGACAATGGCTTCATCAAACAGCACTGTTTCACTTCACATCAGTGACATGGCAGGAGATGTTTTGAAACAATTACTGTTTCGCATACAAGCCAGTGAATTCTATGCGTTACAGCTGGATGAGTCAACAGACGTGGCGGGCCTGGCACAGCTCCTGGTATATGTCCGTTACTCCACTTGAGTACACTTCAGCATCCACCGGGAGGCTCTTGCTGCCAAGGGAATGCCTGACAGCTTGAAATACGTTTTGGACACTACAGTGAAAATGGTTAACTTTGTTAAAGCAAGGCCCCTGAACTCTTGTGTATTTTCTGCATTATGCAATGATATGGGCAGCGACCATGTGATGCTTTTACAACATACGGAAGTGACACTTTTTTTTAATTGAGAGAAGGTATTGACACGTTTTTTTTTATTGAGAGACGAGCTTAATGCTTTCTTCACTGACCATAATTTTCACTTGTCTGACCGCTTGCATGATGACGAGTTTCTCACACGACTGGCCTAACTGGGAGATGTTTTTTCTCGCCTGAATGATCTGAATCTAGGATTACAGGGACTCTCCGCAACTATATTCAATGTGCGGCACAAAATTGAGGCTATGATTAAGAAGTTGGAGCTCTTCTCTGTCTGCAGTAACAAGGACAACACACAGGTCTTTCCATCATTGTATGAGTTTTTGTGTGCAAATTAACTCAAGCTATATCAAATGTGATATAGCGAAGCACCTGAGGGAGCTAGGTGAGCAATTATGCAGGTGCTTTCCCGAAACGGATGACAGAAACAACTGGATTCATATCCCTTTCATGCCCTGCCTCCAGTCCACTTATCTGAACAAGAGAGCCTCATTGAGATTGCAACAAGCGATTCTGTGAAAATTGAATTTTAACAGAAGTCACTGCCAGATTTCTGGATTGGGCTGCGCTCAGAGTTTCTTGCCTTGGCAAATCACTCTGTTAAGACACTGATGCCCTTGCCAACCACGGACCTATGTGAGAGTGGATTCTCGGCCCTCACTAGCATGAAAACTAAATTCGGGCACAGACCTGGGGTGTGTGGAAAATTATTTAAGACTGAGACTCTCTCCAATACAACCCAACATTGCAGAGTTATGTGCATCCTTTCAAGCACACCCTTCTCATTAACCTGTGGTGAGTTATTCACAATTTCTGATGAACAAATAAGGTTTTATATGTAAGATGGCTAAATAAAGAGCAAAATTATTGATTATTATTATGTTATTATTTGTGCCCTGGTCCTATAAGAGCTCTTAGTCACTTCCCACAAGCCAGGTTGGGACAAAAACTCACACTAATTCTTATGTTTAATAAATGTATCATATAGTGTGTGTGTGGCAGTCTTACAATGATGGCAAAAAACAACACTCGAGAGTGCCCTGACCTTGGTGCTAGAGGGGGTACGCAGCTGGAGGTTGAATGTTTCAAGGTGTACGGGACTATAACAAGTTTGGGAACCACAGGTTTAGCTGATCCTTTTAGCAGTTGATGTGTATCATATTTTCTAGAGTTTGGTAATTATAATTACTGTCATTTCAATGATCTGCTTCATAAAAAAATCCTCTTGGATACATTCTTTTCACATTTACGTTTGTAAAGCACCTTTTACTCCAACACGAAAAGGTCCAAAACACGGGTTCCAGACACAGGAAATATCTAGACTGCATGGTTTTGATGAGCCAAAGCAGTGGGCAACTCCCTGTCGGAAGGGCCTGGCATGTCTGTGCGCAGTGCTATGCCTGGTGAGTGCATGTGTCAAGTCTTTGACTGTTTTACATGTCTAGCACTGTTCATATTTCTAGTGCTTGTAACGAAGCTTGTAGTTCGGGTAGCTTGATATAAAACAGAGCAGAGAGAAGAAGAGATAGGAGTTTACTCCACCTTATGTAGCGCCTGGATTTACAGTAAAAGTCCCACCCAAACATGGATGAGGGTGAGCCGGGAAAAGGGATGGTATGTTGTGGGTTTTATAATTGTTTAAAAACATGAAGGTTGTTCCTTGGTCGTTCCAACAGAAATTCCCCTCCTCTGGCACCAATTGTGGTTTATAAAGCAAAATCTAAAGTATGTCACTAAAACATAAGCACATCATCACGCTTTATAGTTTATCCTCTAGGGGTATGATTGTGTGTGCGTCTGTGCTCTATGTGTATGTGCGTGTGTGTTTATGAGTACTAGCAAGTGGACATTCATCTGTGTGCGTGTCTGGTGCTGGCCGGGTGGGTGACTGCCCTTACTCTGCTGGGGCCTGTTTTAGGGGGGGAGCCCAGTGAGGCAAAGCCACAAGAGTGCAAACAGCACGCTGCCCTGCCTCTCTGATCTCTGTGTGTGTCTCCTCTCCTCTGTCTTTGTCCGCCCAGCAGGGCTCTGTCTATCTGTGAGGTCCTTTAACCACCATTCTCTCCCCTCAGCCTCCCAACACTGCAGGCAGCCACAACTCCACTGGGTGTCCCCATGCACACACAGCCCCAGAGGCCAAGCCAGAGGCAACCTCCAAGGGGTAGAATCCACACGGACTCACTCATGACTGTTGCTGACTGTCCTCCTGTTACACAGCATATGTTCCATCGCTCTTTTGGATTGCGTCCCAAATGGCACCCTATTCCCTATTTAGTGCACTACTTTCGACCAGGGCCCATCGGGCTCTGATCAAAATATAGGGAATAAGGTGCCACTTGGGAGGCATCCTTAGAACAGACCAAACTTCCCATGGTGGGATCCCAGGCTGTGTCTGTATTAAACCCTGTGATGACATGATGGATGTTTTGTTTATGTCAGGCCTGGCTGGAGCCTCTACTCTCAATAATCACATGGCATGTCACTGTTTGGATTGTCACATCTGGCTGGGGACATTTAGTTTTTTTGTTTACGTGACACAATTTCCCACTCCCCAAGCACCGCTGGTGTGCTGACTGACAGACAAGGCATTGGGGAGTGGGGTCCATATTGGCGTCCTAATTGGCACCCTATTCTCTACATAGTGCAGTACTTGGGCAGTGGTGAAAAGTAGTGTGCTATACAGTACATTTGGAAAGTATTCAGACCCCTTCCCTTTTCCACATTTTGTTACGGTATAGACTTATTCTAAAATGGATTAAATTAATGTGTTTCCTCATCAATCTACACACAATACCCCATGATTACAAAGCGAAGACAGGTTTTAATACATTTTTACACATTTATTTAAAATAAAAAACATAAATACCTTATTTACATAAGTATCCAGACCCTTTGCTATGATACTCGAAATTGAGCTCAGGTGCATCCTGTTTCCATCGTAGAGCTCTGGGGAAGGGTACCAAAAACATTCTACAGCATTGAAAGTCCCCAAGAACACAGTGGCCTCCATCATCCTTCAATGGTAGAAGTTTAGAACTATCAAGACTCTTCCTAAAGCTGGCCGACTGGCCAAACTGAGCAATCGGAGGAGAAGGGCCTTGGTCAGGTAGGTGACCAAGAACCCGAGGGCCACTCTGACAGAGCTCCAGAATTCCTCTGTGGAGATGGGAGAACCTTCCAGAAGGACAACCAACTCTGCAGCACTCCACCAATCAGGCCTTGATGGTAGAGTGGCCAGACGGAATACACACCTCAGTAAAAAGCACATGACAGCCCACTTGGAGTTTGCCAAAAGGCACCTAAGGACTCTCAGACCATGAGAAACAAGATTATCTGATCTGATGACAAGATTGAATTCTTTGGCCTGAATTCCAAGCATCACATCTGGAGGAAACCTGGCACCATTCCTATGGTGAAGCATGGTGGTGACAGCATAATGTTTTTCAGCGGCAGGGACAGCTGGGAGACTAGTCAGGATTGAGGGAAAGATGAATGGAGCAAAGTACAGAGAGATCCTTGATGAAAATCTGTTCCAGAGTGCTCAGGACCTCAGACTGGGGCGAAGGTTCATCTTCCAACAAGATAACGACCCTAAGCACACAGCCAAGACCACGCAGAACCCGATCAAACATCTCTGGAGAGACCTGAAACTAGCTGTGCAGCAACGCTCCATATCCAACCTGACAGAGCTTGAGAGGATCTGCAGAGAAGAGTGGGAGAAACTCCCCAAATACAGGTGTGCCAAGCTTGTAGCGTCATACCCAAGAAGACTCGAGGCTGTAATCGCTGCCAAAGGTGCTTGAACAAAGTGCTGAGTAAAGGGTCTGAATACTTATGTAAATGTTATATTTTTATATTACAATAAGGCTGTAATGTAACAAAATGTGGAAAAGGTCTAATTTGTCTGAATACTTTCACGAATGCACTGCTATGGAAGAAGGTGCCATTTGGGATGGGCCTGATGTCCTTTCTTCTGCCGGTCTGGGTCTGGGTCTGGGTCTGGGTCTGGTTCTGGGTGCCTCTGCTCTGTGGTCTGGCATGGGGCCTTGATCTGTCCAGAAACAGTCACATCCTCTTACAGATGAAGGGAAGCAGTACATCTAGGCCTCGGGCTAAAGTGGAGGATATCCAAGTCTGGAACCAGGTCCAGTAACATGCTGTGATTTATTTGTGATTTCCCTTGACTGATGTTGAAATGTTTTCTTGGACACAACGAAGAGTGTATAGCCGTGGAGATGTACAACACCATAACGATTATGTGTTAATCTAAAGTTGTGTTCATGGCTTGATATGTTTATCGAAAAAGGATCAGCGGAGAGAATGACTAAGATTAACATCATGTTATGCTCAAGATCATGCTGATTATGATATCCATCTCAATTTTGAGAGAAGCAATAGTAGATTGAGTGGTAGTATATTACAGTGAGCCCTGTGATTTGAGTGAATGAAAAATTGCAGCCAAACACTTAAATTATACTGAGTTAGACAATACTACCTGAATAATTCTCAGGCTAAGAGGGAGGTATTCTGCCTCTTCCCCCTCCCCTGAAGACAAGACAAGACTCAGATATCCAGCTGTCTTAATCACAGATTTAGTGAGAACATTACTCAATGGGCTTTGGGCTAATTTGGCCAGGCATTGTAATTCGGCAGAAAATTCAGCTGTTTCCCTAAAGTGTCTGCCAGGATTGCAGTGGAGTCGGAAGCAGCACTATGGCTTTGGCTTAGCTCTGTGTGAGGTCCTCCTCCACCTTCACAGGGTGAGCAGTCTGCTGGCAGAACAAACATGGGTGGGACTACACCATATACAACCACGCTTAAATCACACACTCTAATTCTATTAAACAGAGGAAGGAGGCCAACAGAGCATGGGCTGAGTCATGCATCTCTCTCTCTCTCTTTCTCTCTTGCTCTCTCGCTCTCTCAACCTATCTCATTCATTCCTGTCTTCCATTTAGACAAAGACAATTATCCCTTAATGAAAAAAGACTTAGAGTAACGTCTTAACCATTGTTTTGGAGGATATCTAGTTTAAGAAAAGTGGTATTATGTTAAGCAGTGCAGTAACTCAAATCATCAGGATTTCTGGGTTACAAGACAAGAGACAAAAATGGCTGCAAATGGTGGAGGTGTCGTGTTCCCCAGAAATTCCTTACAGTTACAGTTTTGTAATTGATTTGGTACAAAACTCCAAACAGCTCATCAAAAAGGCAGTTCTTTTAAAACTCTAAGCACATTTTCAATTGACTAACAACCCAAAATCAAACAGTCACTTTTTTCACCAAACGTAATCTTTTTTTTACCTAGAAGTACATGTTCCACATTGCAATGCATGTTCATATAAAGTAATTGCCTTTCACAATGCAATGCATACATACATTTTGATATGATTCCCTTCACTTTTGTTAAAATACCTTTTACTATTATTGTTATGGCTGGGGGCAGTATTGAGTAGCTTGGATGAATAAGGTGCCCAGAGTAAACTGTCTGCTAATCAGGCCCAGTTGCTAATATATGCATATTAGTAGAAGATTTGGATAGAAAACAGTCTGAAGTTTCTAAAACTGTTTGAACAATGTCTGTGAGTATAACAGAACTCATATGGCAGGCTAAAACCTGAGAAAAAATCAAACCAGGAAGTGGGAAATCTGAGGTTGGTAGTTTTTCAACTCATTGCCTATCGAATATACAGTGTCTATGGGGTCATATTGCATTTCTTAAGGCTTCCACTAGATGTCAACAGTCTTTAGAACCTTGTTTGATGCTTCTACTGTGAAGGAGGGGGGAATGGGAGCTGAATGAGTCAGCGGTCTGCCAGAGTGGCATGAGCTGACCACACATGAGAGTTCACATGAGAGTTAGTTTGCATTCCATTGCAATTCTACAGACAAAGGAATTCTCCGGTTGGAACATTATTGAAGATTTATGTCAAAAACATCCTAAATGTTGATTCTATACTTCGTTTGACATGTTTCTACGGACTGTAATGGAACTTTTTGACTTTTCGTCTGGCCTGCGCGTCATGAATTTGGATTACTGGGCTAAACGCGTGAACAAAAAGGAGGTATTTGGACATAAATGATGGATATTATCGAACAAATCAAACATTTATTGTGGAACTGAGATTCCTGGGAGTGCATTTTGATGAAGATCATCAAAGGTAAGTAAATATTTATAATGTTATTTCTGACTTCTGTTGACTCCACAACATGGCGGATATCTGTATGGCATGATTTGAGCGCTGATGATGATTTGGCTGGAAAAATGGCTGTGTTTTTCTGTGACTAGGTGCCGATCTAACATAATCGTTTGGTGTGCTTTTGTCGTAAAGCCTTTTTGAAATCGGACACTGTGGTGGGATTAACAAGTTTATCTTTAAAATGGTGTAAAATACTTCTATGTTATATTCTATGTATGAGATTTCTGTTGTTTTGAATTTGGCGTCCTGCACTTTCACTGGCTGTTGTCATATCGATCCCGTTAGCAAGATTCAAGCCATAAGAAGATTTTAATACAACCGCTCTTAATTGATGATCAATTAACCATTTGGTAAACCTGTAGATTTTACTTGAAAACTGGTTTGTCTACTACAGACATAACTACATAATGAAAATGTATGTCTGTAAAGTAGAAACATAAAAAGTATTATAACGTTTCTTGTATCGTTTTGGTGCAGTTTACACGTGGACAATTTTCACAACTCTTAGTACAAAACTCGAAACAGATCATCAAAAAGATCATCACACTGCTTTATAAAAATGTACGTAACTGACACTTTTATCTAAAGTGAGAGGAGTCCACACGTTTTGGCATGTGACACCAGATGGAAACGAACCCACATCTCTGGTGTTGCGAGTGCCATGCTTCTATGAACTGAGCACATACAGGACCACTATAATACATACAGTTGAAGTCGGAAGTTTACATGCACTAAGGTTGGAGTCATTAAAACTTGTTTTTCAACCACTCTACAAATTTCTTAGTTTTGGCAAGTCGGTTAGGACATCTACTTTGTGCATGACACAAGTAATTTTTCCAACAATTGTTTACAGACAGATTATTTCACTTATAATTCACTGTATCACATTTCCAGTGGGTCAGAAGTTAACATACACTAAGTTGACTGTGCCTTTAAACAGCTTGGAAAATTCCAGAAAATGATGTCATGGCTTTAGAAGCTTCTGATAGGCTAATTGACATCATTTGAGTCAATTGGAGGTGTACCTGTGGATGTATTTCAAGGCCTACCTTCAAACTAGTGCCTCTTTGCTTGACATTTTGGGAAAATCCAAAGAAATCAGCTAAGACCTTGAAAGAAAAATGTAGACCTCCACAAGTCTGGTTTCCCTTGGGAGCAATTTCCAAATGTCTGAAGGTACCACGTTCATCTGTACAAACAATAGTACGCAAGTATAAACGCCATGGGACCACGCAGCCATCATACCGCTCAGGAAGGAGACGTGTTCTGTCTCCTAGAGAATGTATTTTGATGTGAAAAGTGCAAATAAATTCCAGAACAGCAGCAAAAGATGCTGGTGTAAACGGGTACAAAGTATATATCCACAGTAAAAAACGAGTCCTATATCGACATTACCTGAAAGGCCGCTCAGCAAGGAAGAAGCCGCTGCTCCAAAACTAACATAAAAAAGCCAGACTACGGTTTGCAATTGCACATCGGGACAAAAATCGTACCTTTTGGAGAAATGTCCTCTGATCTGATGAAACAAAAATAGAACTGTTTGGCAATATTGACCATCGTTATGTTTGAAGGAAAAATGAGGCTTGCAAGCCGGAGAACACCATCCCAACTGTGAAGCACGGGGGTGGCAGCAACATGTTGTGGGGTTGCTTTGCTGCAGGAGGGACTGGTGCACTTCACAAAATAGTAGGCATCATGAGGGAAAATTATGTGAATATTTTGAAGCAACATAACCCTCAAGACATCAGTTAAAGCTTGGTCGCAAATGGCAAAATGGCTTAAGGACAACAAAGTCAAGGTATTAGAGTGGCCATCACAAAGCCCTGACCTCAATCTTATTGAACATTTGTGGGCATAACTGAAAAAGTGTGTGCGAGCAAGGAGGCCTACAAACCTGACTCGGTTACACCAGCTCTGTCTGGAGTAATGGGCCAAAATTCACCCAACTTATTGTGGGAAGCTTGTGGAAGGCTACCCAAAACGTTTGACCCAAGTTAAACAATTTAAAGGCAATCCTAAAAAATGTTAATTGAGTGTATGTAAACTTCTGACCCACTAGGAATGTGATGAAAGAAATAAAAGCTAAAATAAATCATTCTCTCAACTATTATTCTGACATTTCACATTCTTAAAATAAAGTGGTGATCCTAACTGACCTAAGACAGGGACTTTTTTACTAGGATTACATGTCATGAATGGTGAAAAACTGAATTTAAATTTATTTGGCTAAGGTGTATATAAACTTCTGACTTCAACTGTATGTACAATTCAATACTGTAAAATACAATACATTAATACAATACAGGTGGAAGATGTGTGGTTGCCTTTCCTGTGAGTGTACCACCTTCCTTCAAGCCATGGATGAGGCATCAATCCAGACCTACTGTATGTCAGTCTTGGATTCACCATGCCAAAAGGATGTTCCCTAGGTCCATGAACAATGAGGATATTTACTGCTTATGGCAAATGCTCAAGACAGGCTTGATGCAAACTAGTGCCTACTGAACATTGTTTCTTTCATTTCATTACATTGTGAAAGATGCCTTCAATGATCCCACCTTTGATCACACATGGGATACTTGCAGACTTGTTTACGTGTTGCTGTGCGTTTTGTCCGTTTTGTTGCCTACCTTACTTTGCTACCTGACAACTTTACTTTAATTACCGTTTATATTTTTGTTTTTTCCCTCACTCAACTTTTTTTCATTAAACTTTTTCACTCCGGGCGCTTTATCTGGACGTGGTTCGTCAGGACCTCCACCAGCCGAAGTTAAGTATTAACATTAACATGATGCCTTCTAATTGCAGTCGCTGTACTCATAATATACAGGAGAACGATCGCCTTACGGCGAAGATAGCTGTGTTAAAAGCCCAGCTTCAGACGCAATCGTTAGGCAAGGGTAATTTCAGTGTAGAAAAGAAGGAAACAGCATCTGTGCCACCAGTAAGTACAGATAGTAACGTTAGTATAAATCCCCTTGCATGGTCCCCGCAGCCGGACAACTTTCTCATGGTTTCTGGAGGGAAATGCTGTAGGAATGCTCAACCGGTGTCGCTCGTGCAGCAAGTCGGAGTCTGAGGCCGAGCTTTCTCTGGTCTCTACTCCTCCCGTTACGGGGTCTGATACGCCGAAGCTTCCCACTGTTAGCTCTGACAAATTGAAAACCCTAGTCATTGGCGACTCCATTACCTGCCTTATTAGACTTAAAACGAATCATCCAGCGATCATACACTGTTTACCGGGGGGCAGGGCTACCGACGTTAAGGCTAATCTGAAGATGGTGCTGGCTAAAACTAAAATTGGCGAGTGTAGAGAGTATAGAGATATTGTTATCCACATCGGCACCAACGATGTTTGGATGAAACAGTCAGAGGTCACCAAGTGCAACATAGCTTCAGAGTGTAAATCAATTAGAAAGATGTGTCGGCATCGAGTAATTGTCTCTGGCCCCCTCCCAGTTAGGGGTAGTGATGAGCTCTACAGCAGAGTCTCACAACTCAATCGCTAGTTGAAAACTGTTTTCTGCCCCACCCAAAAGATAGAATTTGTAGATAATTGGCCCTCTCTCTGGGACTCACCCACAAACAGGACCAAGCCTGGCCTGCTGAGGAGTGACGGACTCCATCCTAGCTGGAGGGGTGCTCTCATCTTATCTACCAACGTAGACATGGCTCTAACTCCTCTAGATCCACAATGAAATAGGGTGCAGGCCAGGCAGCAGGCTGTTAGCCAGCCTGCCAACTTAGTGGAGTCTGCCACTAGCACAGTCAGTGTAGTCAGCTCAGCTATCCCCATTGAGACTGTGTCAGTGCCTCGACCTGGGTTGGGCAAAACTAAACATGACGGTGTCTGCCTTAGCAATCTCACTAGGATAAAGACCTCCTCCATTCTTGTCATTATTGAAAGAGATCTTGATACCTCACATCTCAAAATGGGGCTACTTAATGTTAGATCCCTTACTTCAAAGGCAATTATAGTCAATGAACTAATCACTGATCATAATCTTGATGTGATTGGCCTGACTGAAACATGGCTTAAGCCTGATGAATTTGCTGTGTTAAATGAGGCCTCACCTCCTGGTTACACTAGTGACCATATCCCCGTGCATCCTGCAAAGGCGGAGGTGTTGCTAACATTTTCGATAGCAAATTTCAATTCACAAAAAAAAAATATGTTTTCTTCTTTTGAGCTTCTAGTCATGAAATGTATGCAGCCTACTCAATCACTTTTTATAGCTACTGTTTACAGGCATCCTGGGCCATATACATCGTTCCTCATTGAGTTCCCTGAATTCCTATCGGACCTTGTAGTCATAGCAGAAAATATTCAAATTTTTGGTGATTTAAATATTCACAAGGAACATTCCACAGACCCACTCCAAGAGGCTTTCGGAGACATCATCGAGTCAGTGGGTTTTGTCCAACATGTCTCTGGACCTACTCACTGTCACAGTCATACTCTGGACCTAGTTTTGTCCCATGGAATAAATGTTGTGGATCTTAATGTTTTTCCTCATAATCCTGGATTATCGGACCACCATTTTATTACTTTTGCAATTGCAACAAATAATCTGTTCAGACCCCAACCAAGGAGCATCAAAAGTCGTGCTATAAATTCACAGACAACACAAAGATTCCTTGATGCCTTTCCAGACTCCCTCTGCCTACCCAAGGACGTCAGAGGACAAAAACCAGTTGACCACCTAACTGAGGAACTCCAATCTGGATGTCTTCCGACTAGCTTGGAAAGACAGTACCGTGCAGTATCGAAGAGCCCTTTCTGCTGCTCGATCATCCTATTTTTCCAACTTAATTGAGGAAAATAACAACAATCCAAAATGTATTTTTGATATTTTCGCAAAGCTAACTAAAAAGCAGCATTCCCCAAGTGAGGATGGCTTTCACTTCAGCAGTAATACATTCATGAACTTCTTTGAGGAAAGATCATGATTATTAGAAAGCAAATTACGGACTCCTCTTTAAATCTGCATATTCCTTCAAAGCTCAGTTGTCCTAAGTCTGCACAACTCTGCCAGGACCTAGGATCAAGAGAGACACTCAAGTGTTCTAGTACTATATCTCTTGACACAATGATGAAAATAATCATGGCCTCTAAACCTTCAAGCTGTATACTGGACCCTATTCCAACTAAACTACTGAAAGAGCTGCTTCCTGTGCTTGGCCCTCCTATGTTGAACATAATAAACGTCTCTCTATCCACATGATGTGTACCAAACTCACTAAAAGTGGCAGTAATAAAGCCGCTCTTGAAAAGCCAAACCATGACACAGAAAATATAAAAAACTATCGGCCTATATCGAATCTTCCATTCCTCTCAAAAATGTTAGAAAAGGCTGTTGCGCAGCAACTCACTGCCTTCCTGATTACAAACAATGTATACGAAATGCTTCAGTCTGGTTTTAGACCCCACCATAGCACTGAGACTGCACTTGTGAAGGTGGTAAATGACCTTTTAATGGCATCAGACCGAGGCTCTGCATCTGTCCTCGTGCTCCTAGACCTTAGTGCTGCTTTTGATACCATCGATCACCACATTCTTTTGGAGAGATTGGAAACCCAAATTGGTCTACACGGACAAGTTCTGGCCTGGTTTAGATCTTATCTGTCGGAAAGATATCAGTTTGTCTCTGTGAATGGTTTGTCCTCTGACAAATCAACTGTAAATTCCGTTTTAGGAACACTATTGTTTTCACTATATATTTTACCTCTTGGGGATGTCAATCGAAAACATAATGTTAACTTTCACTGCTATGCGGATGACACACAGCTGTACATTTCAATGAAACATTGTGAAGCCCCAAAATTGCCCTCGCTAGAAGCCTGTGTTTCAGACAGAAGGAAGTGGATGGCTGCAAACGTTCTACTTTTAAACTCGGACAAAACAGAGATGCTTCTTCTAGGTCCCAAGTAACAAAGAGATATTCTGTTGAATCTGTCAATTAATCTGAATGGTTGTACAGTCGTCTCAAATAAAACTGTGAAGGATCTCGGTGTTACTCTGGACCCTGATCTCTCTTTTGACGAACATATCAAGACTGTTTCAAGGACAGCTTTATTCCATCTACGTAACATTGCAAAAATCTGAAACTTTCTGTCCAAAAATGATGCAGAAAAATTAATCCATGCTTTTGTTACTTCTAGGATAAACTACTGCAATGCTCTACTTTCCGGCTACCCGGATAAAGCACTAAATAAACTTCAGTTAGTGTTAAATACGGCTGCTGGAATCCTGACTAGAACCAAAAAATGTGATCATATTACGGGCTAGCCTCCCTACACTGGCTTCCTGTCAAGGCAAAGGCTGATTTCAAGGTTTTACTGCTAACCTACAAAGCATTACATGGGCTTGCTCCTACCCATCTCTCTGATTTGGTCCTGCCGTACATACCTACACGTACGCTACGGTCACAAGACGCAGGCCTCCTAATTGTCCCTAGAATTTCTAAGCAAACAGATAGAGGCAGGGCTTTCTCCTATAGAGCTAAATTTTTATGGAATGGTCTGCCTACCCAGGTGAGAGACGCAAACTCGGTCTCAACCTTTAAGTCTTTACTGAAGACTCATCTCTTCAGTGGGTCATATGATTGAGTGTAGTCTGGCCCAGGAGTGTGAAGGTGAACGGATAGGCTCTGGAGCAACGAACCACCTGGCCGGTTCCCCTCTGCCTCGCCGGTTCCCCTCTTTCCACTGGGATTCTCTGCTTCTAACCCTATTACAGCGGCTGAGTCACTGGCTTATTGGTGCTCTTTCATGCCGTCCCTAGGAGGGGTGCGTCACTTGAGTGGGTTGAGTCACTGATGTGATCTTCCTGTCTGGGTTGGCGCCCCCCCCTTGGGTTGTGCCGTGGCAGAGATCTTTGTGGGCTATACTCGACCTTGTCTCAGGATGGTAAGTTGGTGGTTGAAGATATCCCTCTAGTGGTGTGGGGGCTGTGCTTTGGCAAAGTGGGTGGGGTATCATCGGATGGGGCCACAGTGTCTCCTGACCCCTCCTGTCTCAGCCTCCAGTATTTATGCTGCAGTAGTTTATGTGTCGGGGGGATAGGGTCAGTTTGTTATATCTGGAGTACTTCTCCTGTCTTATCCGGTGTCCTGTGTGAATTTAAGTATGCTCTCTCTAATTCTCTCTTTCTCTCTTTCTTTCTCTCTCTCGGAGGACCTGAGCCCTAGGACCATGCCTCAGGACTACCTGGCATGATAACTCCTTGCTGTCCCCAGTCCACCTGGCCGTGCTGCTGCTCCAGTTTCAACTGTTCTGCCTGCGGCTATGGAATCCTGACCTGTTCACCGGACGTGCTACCTGTCCCAGACCTATTATTTGACCATGCTGGTCATTTATGAACATTTGAACATCTTGGCCATGTTCTGTTATAATCTCCACCCGGCACAGCCAAAAGAGGACTGGCCACCCCTCATAGCCAAGTTCCTCTCTAGGTTTCCTCCTAGGTTCTGGCCTTTCTAGGGAGTTTTTCCTAGCCAACATGCTTCAACAACTGCATTGCTTGCTGTTTGGGGTTTTAGGCTGGGTTTCTGTACAGCACTTTGAGATATCAGCTGATGTACGAAGGGCTATATAAATACATTTGATTTGATTTGATTTGATGGACTAGAAATGATGGAAATGTGATGTTCAGTCAATTTTAATGGGTAGTGCAAGAGTGAAAATGTGAAAACAGTGTAATGTACTCTAATGTACAGTACTGTAGCATGCTACATTCAAAGGGCGATGTTGAAATATGCATCTTACATGTAATGCTGTTGGATTAACTGATTGTTAAATAACTAAATTGAAAATATATAATTATGTCGTGTATTGGTGATTAAACCAATGCAGTCATTATATTTCACAGCAAACTTAGATTTTGTCTCAATGGTTGTGTGGTGAAAGAAAGGTTTTGAATGTAAGACTGGCTGTGTAACAAGTGTTACCAGTTTGGAGTTTTGTACTAAGAGTTTAGATAATTCACCACATACTTGTGAAAATAGTACCAAAATTATATAAAATACTGCAACAGTCAATGTAGTTCACGTTACCCCCTCTTCACCTTTCAACAAATCCAGACTTTGGACAACACGTCCAAAATATGTATTGGTTTATCCTTTACTATAGTGTACATGTAGTTACACTTTCCTTTAAGACATGTTATTTTAAGTTGAAATAAATGTTTTTAGCATTCCAAACATTTTGAGGGAGACAGTATGTGTGGTCCTGTTAGCACCTAATGTAGGGTAATGTAGGCAAGGTGTGTGTGTGTGTGTGTGCGTGCGTGTGTGCATATCTGTGTGTGTGTGTGTGTGTGTGTGTGTGTGTGTGTGTGTGTGTGAGTGTGTGTGTGTGTGTGTGTGCGTGTGTGGGTGGGTGCGTATGTGCATATCTGTGTGTGTGTTTGTGCGATGTGGCTACCTCTGCAGGAACACCCATGGCTAGCCTCGGCCTACATGTCAAATTGTTGAGATGGAGCAACAACTCCCTTCTGAGATACAAACAAACAGAGCTCCACCCCGGCTGTTTTAATGTTGAATGCACAGCTGCAGATCTAGACTTTATCCCAAATGGTATCTTATTCCCTGTATAGTGCACTACTTTTGACCTGGGCCCTAGTCAAAAGTAGTGCACTGCATAGGAAAGACTGTGCCATTTGGGAAGCAGTCCTGCACCAGGACTTGCCGGAGGCTGAGACTACTAGGGTCACAGCCCTGAATACTTTTGGCTCACGTCTCACAAGATACTTTCAAACACATTATGTTATTGTCATTAGGCAATTCTATATTACGTCATAGATGTTGTATTTACCTCACCTGAAAAATGAAATGGACATCTAACATATGATTGAACATGTTGAAGATTGAATTTAATAACCATGCAAAATTAGAAGTCAAACATTGTTTCTTCAACATGGTTATAGGTTTTCACTATATGAAACGGTCTCACAAGCATTGTAAATGCATTCTCTACTAAGTTATACTGCAACACGTTTCAGCATTTGCACATTTCCCCATAGGACTGTAACTCTAAGCACCATAAAATGTGTGGAAACAATTGTGTGTATCCAGAGGCCCAAATAAAGGTAAACAAAAACACAACCCCACCGGGCTTTCACCAATTATTTATTTGTCTACTCATTTTTCTATTATTATATGTATTATTATTATTATTACTATTGTTATTATTATGTGTTTCTCTCTGCATTGTTGGGAAGCATTTCACTGTCAGTCTACACCTGTTGTTTAAGAAGCATGTGACAAATAACGTTTGATTTGATAATT